>NC_092176.1:2642000-2995000 GCF_045791955.1 Oncorhynchus clarkii lewisi | reverse complement strand
AGGGGGAGAGAGAGAGAGAGAGAGAGAGAGAGAGAGAGAGAGAGAGCAAAGTGACTTATTTTGCATGCCGAGTAGATGGGAGAGAATGAAATCAAATGAGCAGAATTAAGCTCAATGCAAGTGGCACACTTCAAAGAAGAGCAGACTTCATTTCCACGGCACTTCATTTAGGATATGTCTCCTTCACCAGTGTGCTACTGTAATCCCTAGTACCTTACAGTGTAGGGGCATTTTAGGACAGGAACTGGAGAGAGATCTATTAGACCCCTGGAGGTATCAGATTGAGAGGTGGCATCAGACCGCCCCTCTTATTACTGCCATCTAATCAATAGCAGAAGGTTTTCCAGGCTGGCTTCCGGCCCTTGCACCGAGACAGCTCCGGTTACCAAGTCACCAACGACCCTCCTGATGGCTGCTGATTCTGGATCTCCTACCATTCTCCTCCTCTTAGATCTCAGTGCTGCTTTTGACACCGTAGACCACAACATCCTCCTGCGGCGTCTCAGAGAGCACGCCGCTGTCTCTGGAACAGCTCTGAACTGGTACTCCTCCTACCTCTCCAATAGGAAGCAATACATCACTATTGGAAAGTCCAGATCAGAGGAGTCTGTAGTCACATGCAGCGTCCCACATGGGTCAGTGCTGGGGCCAATCCTGTTTGTAATTTACATGCTTGACACATCTGCCCTACAATCAACAGCCAGGCCACCCACCTGTCCCCAGTCATCTCCAACCTAGGAGTCAAGTTTGATCCTTCTCTGTCCTTCAATTCCCGCATAAAATACATATGTAAAACATCATCTTTCCACCTTAACACGTTGCCCGGGTCAGGCCATCACTCTTTCAGACAGATGCAGAGAAAATCAGCTGTTTGGGGGCCTCCCGGGCAAATCACCTCAGAGGCTCCAACTAATCCAGAACAGTGATGCCAGGATCTTGACCAGGACCAAGAAGTCAGACCACATTACCCCGATCCTGGCCCAACTCCACTGGCTACTGGTCAACTAGGGGATTGACTTCAAAATCCTCATGCTTGTGTTTAAAGCCTTGAATGAATTGAGCCCCAAATACAATCAGCGACCTCATCTCAATCAGCGAGCCACCTCTCAGTCTCTGCTCCAGCCACTCTCTACTACTTCAAGTCCCCAAGACACGTCTCCGAACTATGGGGGACCGAGCCTTCTGCTCTCTTGCCCCTCACCTATGAAATGCTCTCCCTGATCACCTGAGAGCCGCTCCATCACTCGGAACATTTTAAAATGGGCCATAAAACCCACATCTACAGACTATCTTTTTCATAGTCCTAGTTCCAATCTAAAATGTATTTAGCACCTAACCCACTATTGCTCTGTTACCTGATTCTAAAGGTATGCTGATGATTGTAGTTTTTTGTTCTCAGTAGAGCTAACTCCGTAATGAAAAGTGTGATCGAAATGAAATGTATTATTATTATACTCCCTATTTTTCACACCCAAGGAAAGCTCGCTGTTGTGATTGCGGCCATATCTTCCCCTAGCCACAGAGAGCAAGGGTCCCCAGATCCCCTCTAACATGGTCTGGTGAACACCACCACCTCCACCCCAATGACCTGTGTGTTAGGGCTGTGGCTTCAAACAGGGGGGCTTGTGTTTGCTTATTGATATGCTCCCCCCCCCCACCCACCCACCAGCATCCTAGCCTTCAATATCAGAGCCATATCTGCTTGTTTCCAGCGTGTCTGGGAAAAATAACAAACCATCTTCTCCATTATTTCCACAAACAGGGAACAAAAGGTCCTTGCCTGGGCTCCCCCGAGAGCTGGTATTGATTACAACAATGCCTTAACTCAGACAAGACCACGCAGGGGTCACTGTTATTTCCATTAGAAAGTTTACCCATTTTAAATTTAAACACTACTCACCCCCCCCCCCCCCTCCCCCCTCTCATCCAGTGAGACAAACAATGGATCGAGTTCGTTTTTCACATATCAGAGGCTGGGTTGCGTAACGGAAACGCTCACCCTTTGCTCTCCACGTGGGTGTTACAGAACTCGCCGAGCACAGCCTGTAGGAGCCTCGCTCCCCTCTCTGGAGTGCGTTAACCCGCTTAGGCGGGTCAAAGAAGCACTGGCGGAAGAAGCGAGGCACTTGTGCTGAACGTGGTTTTGTTGAGCCGCGCTTGGAGTACCTGAGGGTCTGTGAATCACGGGCTCGCAGGCCCCTGGATGTCATTACAGCCAGCCACAGCGTGGAAAAGTCTTTAACACATGAGCCAATCAGCGGAGAACACTGTCTGACTGCTGCTACTCCATCCACAACCGTATTCTCCGAGGGCTACACAACCTCGGCAGGAACATAACACAGCTACACAGTGTGAATCACATGGTCTGGCGGCCGCAAAACCTCCTCTGGCACTTCTACTAATGTCTTAGAAACACCTGCACTTCTGCGACGGTAGAGGAGAGAAAACTCTGTCAGATAGTCGTGGATAGTTCCTGCTTATGTGTTGATAGAATGGAAAGTAAAGTAAAGTTTGGTTCCTGCCGGGGTTTGTTTCTGTACTATATACTCATCAAAATGGGGAGATTCTTATTTTTCCTGCGAAATATAGAATAACAGACATTCAGTTCAATGTTCCTCAACTGCATCCACACTCTCTCCGAAAGGAATGTGCACACACTGAGGCAATGCATGTCACACCACAAATTACAATAGGCCATATTGTACATACACTGTATATACAAAAGTATGTGAGCACCCCATCAAATGAGTGGATTCGGCTATTTTAGCCACACCCGTTGCTGACAGCTGCATAAAATATTGGCAGTAGTTTGGCCTGAACTGAAGAGCTCAGTGACTTTCAATGCGGCACCAACAAGTCAACTTTCTGCCCGGCTAAAGCTGCCCCGGTCAACTGTGAGTGCTGTTATTGTGAAGTGGAAACGTCTCAGATCAAAAACGTCTCAGCCGCAAAGTGGTAGGCAACACAAGCTCACAGAACGGGACCGCCGAGTGCAGAAGCTCGTAGCCGGTAAAAATCGTCCGTCCTTGGTTGCAACACTCACTAACGAGTTACAAATTGCCAGTGGAAGCAACGTCAGCGCAATGACTGTTAATCGGGAGCTTCATGAAATGGGTTTCCATAGCCGAGCAGCCGCATACAAGCTTAAGATCACCATGCGCAATGCCAAGCGTCGGCTGGAGTGGTGTAAAGCTCATCACCATTGGACTCTAGAGCAGTGGAAATGTGTTCTCTGGAGTGATGAATTACGCTTGAATTGGAAAGCCAACTGCGAGCCAGGCCTAATCGCCCAACATCACTTATGCTCTTGGGGCTGAATGGAAGCAAGTCCCCGCAGCAATGTTCCAGCATCTAGTGGAAAGCCTTCCCAGAAGAGTGGAGGCTGTTATAGCAGCAAAGAGGGGAAAAGCTCTGTATTAATGCCCATGATTTTGGAATGAGATGTTTGACAAGCAGGTGTCCACATACTTTTGGTCACGTAGTGTACTATAAAATATATATTTTTTCATTTAAAAGAATGTTGTAATCCTCAAATGGAAACTGTGACAGACCTGTATAGGCAGTAATAGAAATGTAATAGTAAAGCAATATTACCCCGAGTTTAAAGTTCTGACGTTTTATTAGGCGATGTACGGGATGGTATACACCATCCAACGAAATGCTTACTTGCATTTTTGTTCTCTACAATGCAACAACAAAAATAAATAATAAAATATAAGAATACGAACCTAAAGTAAAGTCCCTGACCAGTTCATTTTACCCCAGGAAATAACAGCATAACAGCAAATGTTGCAGAGCTAGCACAGAAAGCTAAAAAAAGAACATGTTCTCAACATTATGGTGAGAAGGTGAACATAACATTCGATTCAGAGACCATATTCTGAACAAAGACAATTTCTCAGCTCAATGCATGATTACATTTTATAAGGGCCCTATATTTCACTCCTTTTTAGCGACATAGAGGGATATTTACACAGCTTCAGGTCAGAATTGGCAGAGAGGAACACATCGCTACCTTCTCCAAAAAGAGCAAAAGTCGAGAGAAAGTCAAATGGACGATACAAAATGTCCGCGGGACATGGACTAAACCATTCTAGGCCTACAGTGCTCAATATATTTTGTTCTACCAGCTAAACTCAGATGGCATATTCGTATAGGTTCGGTTGATTTTAATAGAATATACCAAACATGTCAAATAATAACGCAACAACCACAGTATAAAATGTATTGGCAAATAAAATCATCTCCATGTGATCTAATTGACCAAGTACACTCAGACCACTCTGCTGATATCAATATCAAAACAAAAGTGCAACTAGTCAGTGTAAAACTGTGGTAGCCTGTATCAAAACAAAAGCTCTTCATCATCTAGGGGAACATCATTACCTTGCTACGTTATGTACAGTTGCCTACACCTACACATTGAGGAACCTTTATTTTCAGTCACTGGGACAATCAAACCGTTACAGTAATAGCAGTAATAGTCTCAATTTCTCTCTGTCCAAGTAGGACTGACAAACATGACGACAGCTAATGTAAAAAAGTGATCTATTCTCCAAATAGCTTAAGTCTCCACCTATAAACCGGTAGGCTTTGACAGGTTAACAAATATCCCACTGGGTACGCCACGTCATTTCAATGTGGATAAATGGGTCATTTTTGGTTGCGACGCTGATCAATGAGATTTCAACCTATATTCACCCTCTCAAAAAGACAGCCAAAAGTTAGTTGAATTTCATTATGCTTTCAACCATCTAAAATCGCAACCAAATTCGAATGGAAGAAACCATGTCGGATATTGCTTATTTTGAATTAAACGGATTCGTGTGAAATCACTTTGTTTCATCTAACAGCGGAACCAAATGACCTGGACAGCAGTTTCAAATCAAAGTTTATTGGTCGCGTACACAGATGTTCAGATGTTATCGCAGGTGCAGCGAACTCCTTGTGTTTCTAGCTCCAACATTGCAGTAATACATAGCAATACAAAACAATACACACATAATCATAAAAGTCCAAAGAAAAAAATGAATGCCTCGTGGGCTTCGTTCAACTGTCATACCACAGCCTTGTTTCTCTCCCATGCTTGTAAACGATGTAAATGCAAACAAATAATGTATAGCCTCAAAATATGGATAACACCACACTTATGGCATCATGGAAGGTCAGTTTAAAACTCTCACTATTAGAATTTGAGAGAGGTCACATTTCTCCAGGTCCATCCCTCAGTTTTTACCAAAACAGAGGTGGGGTGTTACTTTGCTATCGTTTCAATTAAGAACTCTTAATTAAGCAAACTCTGTAGCCTATAGTAAGTCAGTCTCACCGAGGGAACCCTGAAGCAGGGCAAGGAGAGTGCATTTCATAACACTCTGTTGCGTGGTGTGAATGAAATGCTTGGGAGGCGAATTAGCCTGAAACCAGTCTTCCACTCACAGCTAAGAGTGTGTGTGTTTTTTTTCCTCCTTTGTTCTCGCACTAGAGTGAGTGGTTTGATGTCTGTGGGAGGAGGAGGAAGACCCCTCCCAGCTGTTGAGCTTTTGATTAATCAAGCTCAGGGAGAGTCCAGAGACTGGGTCCACTCGAGCTTCCACGCATGCAGCCAGTGTAAAAATAATGAGCCTTCAGAAATAAAGAATATGCAGGAAGACACTTTCGTACTCCCAGCCAAAGATGAATACATTCAAATGAAATGAGGAGAGGAGGCCCTCCTAACTGATTAGATGTGCCTAAGTAAGAGAGGGAGACAGAGGAGGGAGATACTTCCCCCAGTCTTCGTCTCTGCACCTACCCGTCGTCCCTCTCCTCTAATAGTCCAGCATGCCACCACTCTTTATTTTGCATATACTTTCTATAAATACCTGTAGTGATTTCAGTCATGGTGTGTGAAATGCAGATGAGCTCAGTGGTCTTACGGGAACCCAAAAGCTACTGGCGTTGCAGCCAATAGAGTTGGACTCTACTAATCAAGGCAGCTCTCATACATTATAGAGTAGACTACATGATTTACCTCAGGTTGTCAGGAAATAACATTTTCAGGCAAAAGCAGAGTAATAAATTGTAATACACGCCGCATGTTTGACCCATGACCCTTGGCATTTGGTAAAGGTAGGATTCTGTTCAGGAATGTGTGGAGGAAAATGACAGGAAAAGGGGAGAATACTACTTGGGAAAGTGACAAAAGAATGAATGAATAGTAAAAAACGAATGAATAAAAACCCAGTAATTAAAATGTTATTTGACAGATGTACATAAGATACCCATCTATGCATGTGGTAATTAAACAGGTCAACATTAACAAGGGGCCAGATGGATTACCGGGACGTGTACTCAGAGCATGTGCGGACCAACTGACAACTGTCTTCACTGACATGTTCAACCTCTCCCTGGCCGAGTCTGTAATACCTACATGTTTCAAGCCCACCACCATAGTGCCTGTTCCCAATAAAGTGAAGGTAACCTGCCTAAATGACTACCGCCCCGTAGTACTCACATCGGTAGCCATGAAGTGCTTTGAAAGGCTGGTCATGGCTCACATCCACACCATCATTCTAACTACCTCTTTCCCTACTGTATTTATTTTGTTTTATTTATTTATTTATTTTGCTCCTTTGCACCCCATTATTTGTATTTCTACTTTGCACATTCTTCCACTGCAAATCTACCATTCCAGTGTTTTACTTGCTATATTGTATTTACTTTGCCACCATGGCCTTTTTTTTTGCCTTTACCTCCCTTATCTCACCTCATTTGCTCACATCGTATATAGACTTGTTTATACTGTATTATTGACCGTATATTTGATTTACTCCATGTGTAACTCTGTGTCGTTGTATGTGTCGACATGCTATGCTTTATCTTGGCCAGGTCGCAATTGTAAATGAGAACTTGTTCTCAACTTGCCTACCTGGTTAAATAAAGGTGAAATAAAAAATAAATAAATCTGAAAACCCTAGACCCACTCCAATTTGCATACCAGCCCAACAGATCCACAGATGACGCAATCTCAATCGCACTCCACACTGTCCTTTCCAAACTGGACAAAAGGAACACATACGTGAGAATGCTGTTAATTGACTACAGCTCAGCGTTCAACACCATAGTGCCCACAAAGCTCATCACTAATCTAAGAACCCTGGGACTAAACACCTCCCTCTGCAACTGGATCATGGACTTCCTGACGTGGTAAGGGTAGGCAACAACACATCTGCCACGCTGATCCTCAACACAGGGGCCCCTCGGGGGTGTGTGCTTAGTCGCCTCCTGTACTCCCTGGTCACCCACGACTGTGTGGCCAAGCACGACTCCAACACCATCATTAACTTTGCTGACGACACATCAGTGGTAGGCCTGATCACCGACAATGATGAGACAGCCTATAGGGAGGAGGTTAAAGACCTGGCAGTGTGGTGCCAGGGCAACAACCTCTCCCTCAATGTGAGCAAGACAAAGGAGCTGATTGTGGACTACAGGAAAAGGAGGGGCAAACACGCCTCCATTCACATCAATGGGCTGGAGTGGAGCGGGTTGAGAGTTTGAAGTTCCTTGGTGTCCACATTACCAGCAAACTATCATGGTCCAAACACACCAAGACAGTCGTGAAGAGGGCACGACAGCACCTTTTCTCCCTCAGGAAAAGATTTGGCATGGGTCCTCAGATGCTCAAAAAGTTATACAGCTGCACCATCGAGAGCATGGTTGCATCACTGGTTGCATCACCTCCTGGTATGGCAACAGTTCGGCATCTGACCGCAAGGTGCTACAGAAGAGTGTGCGTACAGCCCAGTACATCATCATCATTGGGGCCAAGCTTCCTGACATCAAGGACCTATATACTAGGCGCTGTCAGAGGAAGGCACAAAGTCATTGACTGTTCTTTCTGCTACCGCACGTCAAGCGGTACCGGAGCGCCAAGTCTAGGTCCAAAAGGCTCCTTAACAGCTTCAACCCACAAGCCATAAGACTGCTAAACAATTAATCAAATGGCCACCTGGACTATTTACATTGACCCCCCCCCCCCCCCCCTTTTGTTTTTACACTGCTGCTACTCGCTGTTAATTATCTATGCATAGTCACTTTACCCCAACCTACATGTATAAATTCCCTCTAACCTGTACCCCCGCACATTGACTTGGTACCCCCTGTATATAGCCTCATTATTGCTATTTTCTTCTGTTACTTACAATCTTATTTTTTACTTCAGTTTATTTAGTAAATATCTTCTTAACTCTATTTCTTGAACTGCATTGTTGGTGTAGGGCTTGTAAGTAAACATTTCACGATATTACACCTGTGCATGTGACAAATACAATTTGATTTGATACGATTATTGACAGTAGCTGTAGTTAGAAAACCTATTAATGAGCAACATAATATTTGCTTTATGATAGTTCTCACAGGTTGCTTTTATAGTTCAACACCTGCTTGAGATGGATGACAAGTAGACACGTCATTTCCAGTTCACTGTTGAAGTCAACTGTCTGCAAATGCTATGCTGAGTACTGCTATTGAGCAAGTTGCCATGAATGCAATGAAAATGGACATTACACAAGTAGCTGTTAAAAACACATCTGCCTATTTTTTTCAATGCTGTACTACAAATGGTAAGCAAGCACTATACCATAGCCCCGCTACACACATACATGCAAGGCCGCACACAAACACGCGTGCACACACGCACACACACACACACACACACACAAACACACTCAGACATAAGAGGACAATATGAAAGGGATTTTTTTTGTCCTGCGTGTGTGCTTCGCTCATGTCTACTTGCGTGCCTGTGTGATTGTGTGTCTTCAAAAGCGTGAGGCCTTTAAACAGTTGGGAGCATTGCTTTCCTATGCTGCAGTACGAGCGAATGGGGACAGCTCTGGCACCTCATGGCCACGGTTATGTTTGGTGCAGGCAGCTTTGATACCCGCTCGCCAACGAACAAGACCAGGCAATAAACGCAAAGCGTAGGCTCCAGTGAGATATACCACCTCTAATGTGTGTGTGATGAGCTTTTAAGTGCTCCTGGAGAATTGCATGTGGTAATAATTCACATGAACTGATATCCCTGAGCCTAACTCGGAACATAACTCATTTGACCACAGTCATTATGAACTACCACTAATTACCAACTAGCTCTCCTCTAGTCGCAGGAATAATAGCGAAAGAAAATAGTCTAATGAAAGGGTGTGGAATAGGAGCGATGCTCTTAAATACCCAAATCCTTAAATACAGGAGCCGGGCTGGAAGAGCTGCTGGGAAAATCATCTTAGCGCAAATGGTACAAGGGAGGCCAGCACTGCTAGTCATCCAGACATAATAATAAAAACAACACAAGGGATTTAAGATTTACCTTCACAAGATTTATTTAAGAGTCCTCACTTGGATAGTGAAAAAAAGAACACACGAGTGAGAATGAACAGAATACGTGAGTGTCTGTACATGCCTGTGACTGTGCATGTGAAAGTAAGACTCCCCTCTACTTTTCTCTCAGTGAGTTCTCTGTGCGGGGAGGGAGAGCGGCAGATGTTCCCCCATCCCCTCTCTCCGCGGCAAGGGCAGGAGCAGCGGCTGGCATGGGGCACAGGGCAGACGGGGCAGGCTGGGCTGATGGGTGGAACTGATGGGCAGGGTTGTGGCTGGCAGGCTGAGAGCTGGCCCCCGCTAGCCCCCGCTGCGCCACACCACACCAGGGCTTCAGCGCCCCAGCGGGGGCACACTGCTCTGGTCCTCCATAAAAATAGCCCATCCCATTATTCTCAGGGCTCCCAGGAGGCTACAAGGTCTCCAGCATCATTACCAGGACTAAGGATGGGACTCCTCCAGCAGCCCCTCCCCTACACTCTTCCCTCTAATTATAGGTCAAGCACTCTTTTTGTAAATTATAAAACCTTTGTTCTTATCGAGAAGAAGAGGAAAGATAGCATGGAGGAGGGAGGGAAAAAATAGGAGGGGGAAAATTGTATAAAAATTGGAACAGGGGAAAAATTTCAATTATAAAACCGAGCTAATTTGGTATGACCAGCGACTGTCATGCGTGCTGACGGAGCTCCATTATGCAGTCATTTGGGCTCTTTCAAATTAGTTATGTTAATGTCCTGCGAGTGAATGTAACACTTGGATGGGACAAGATTTCAGCAATTAATTTCTACAGTCAGCGGAGAGACAAGCACATTTATTTTCCCCCTCTCAGGGAATTGGTGGTGGAGGGTGTGAGGTGGGGAGAGTGCATTCTGGAGCAGAGAACAAGCTAAACACAAGCCCTAAATAAAGCCGGAACAATGGGAGCCAATGCCTCCTCATTCATTCAATTGACAATGTTTTGCAGCTTAAACCTGTTTTATTAATTATGTTTGACATTTCCTTAATTAGTTTCATTTACACCAAATCAATCCCTGCTGCTGTGCAGCGTCATTTATCATTTAAAAAAATTTGCATAGCCAGTGCTGACTTTTTCTACTTAATTATACATTAAAAGTGTCAGGCGTGCTTGCTGCCTGGCATTATCTGCGGCAGAAAGGTTTGTGGCTGGACGGGGGTGGCATTAATCATCGGGCGGGCGCGGGCAAGGGTTGCTCCCGGTCGCCGGCAGGGGAGCCGAGCGGGGCTTCTCATTTTCGGAGCCGAGGCACCCGGGGCCCGGGCGATCCAGCTGACCTATGGGGAGAGGTAGACAAATCAATGACCTCCAGCCCAAAACAGCCGCAGCGTGTTTGGTGTTTACCCACCCAGATGAGGGGAAGGGAGGGAGGAGAAACAGAAAAGCATGCATATGAGAAAATAGAGCTGAATAAACAACGTATGTTGTTCAGTTCAAGGAATGGCAGCGTAGGAAATGGTAGCTGTTGTTTGAATATGGGATATTATACTAGAGTCAATTATTCATGATATACAGGCTGTCAATGAGGCCTGTTATAATATAAAGCCATAAAACCTCAATAACTACAGCATGGATGCCATTTAGTGACTTACACATAATGCTGAGTATGTGACATTGATATAATACCATTCACTTCTTAAGCCGGAGCCAGAATGTGACCAATGGTTCAAGAGAAATGAGCTTTGGTCCAGGCTTTGCTCCAATATTGTCTGTGGCTTACTGTAGGTTTGATACCCAGCTTGGTCCTGTATTCCACAACTGAGACAGTGTAATAATAAAACTAAGCAGCATGTTTAATGATATTATTTTCAGTGGGTGCTTAAATTTGTGTTTATTAGTACACATGTGAATTGGAAATGTTTTTTGTTGCTTATCCCACTTTACCTGAGGCCACTTTGTAGAGTGTGGTCAAGGCCAGGGTGTGCCATTATCTACACCAACCCTGGAGCAATTAGGGTCAAATGCCTTGCTCAAGGGCACATCAACAGATTTTTCACCTAGGGGTTTCGAACTAGCAACCTTTCCATTACAGTCTCAACACTGTAACCACTAGGCTACCTACCACCCTTCTGTTAATGATTGACATTGAATCCCAAACCAATATAAATGAATTAGCAACTCTGTGACTTGATGTATGTTTTAACACCGGGGAGAAAAAACAACTCCCACCACCTACTGGCGAGGGAAAATGGCCCCCTACCTATCCCACCCTCTTTTTCTGACTATAACAGTATTTCTCAAGACACGATCCTCAACACTGACAAATGGAAAGCTCCAACATCCGACAAGCCAGCTAGAGAGGAAATCATTTGAGTGTTGAGCTAAGTATGGCTTCAGATGTTGAGATGTAAATAGGCAGGTTATCAGATTTTATTATCAAAAGTGGAGGCGACATCTGAGCCTAGTGGCTTCTGCATGGAGAACACACTATCTAATTGATCAAAAATGAAATCAACAGGAAGTGGTTCCACGGTTTTGGGCGGACATCCCCTCCCTGTTCTCTTCAATAGGGACACGCCAGCGCCTTAGCCCGAGTGGCGCAGAGGTCTAAGGCATTGCATCTCAGTCCTAGGGGCGTCTCTACAGACCCTGGTTCGATTCCAGGTTGTATCGCAATTGGCCGTGACTGGGAGTCCCATAGGGTGGTGCACAATTGACCCAGCGTCGCCCGGGTTTGGCCGGGGTAGGCTGTCATTGTAAATAATACGTTGTTCTTAACTGACCTGCCTAGTTAAATAAAGGTTAAATAAAATTGAGTAACATGTTCCTCGCTGCAGGAATGATGTTGTCTTAGTCTTGATGAGTATGCCTCTGCTTGATTGTGTGCCTCTGCTTGAGTCACAGGACTAACAAAAAAACGTGCAAACAACACTGAATGTGGTCAGGTCATTTGTTTTCCAACTTCCAACATTGTGGGTGAGTTGAGCTGAGGGAATCAGGGGAAGGGGGAATAAACCGAGGCCGGCTTAGAGGAGGCTGACCCAATCCACTGATCACCTACAAAGCCCTGTAGTGAATAGCTGCATCAAGTTGTATAATGAAAAAAAAGGTGGCTTTGCCCGTGTCCTTCAAGGGCGACACAAAAGAGAGGCGGGCGACAAAGGGGCTGATGAAGTGGCTAAGGCTCTGGCGTGTCCCAACAGGAGGGGCAGGAGGGCGGCGGGGGGCGGCTACACGGGCACGCATCACTGCTCCCTCCCGCCCTCCGCCTGGCCAGGGCTAAAGCACCGCAGCGTCATCACCGCGCAGGGCCCAGCCACCAGGGTCATTAGCCTAAGCACTGCCGGCCCAAGAGCACAAGACGTAATTGCAAGAAGCCAGATCAATACAACATTTTTGGGGGAGAAAAATCTTTTGCCCTTGCTGGCAGACAGCACACTGCTTTCACATTAATTCCCAATCTAGGGGAAGGAGCGAGAGAGCATCAAACATCCTTATTCAGAGAAGTTCCTAATCAGCATATTAATGGTAGCGCGTTATTCACCAAAGAACGTTCCTTTTTCAAATAAAAATAGTTTAAATAGGACCTAGCCACTTTTCTCTCATAAAAATATTATAATTTATATAAGTGATCATCCTAAAAGCAGACCCCCCCCCCCCCACCCACACATCACTAAGCACCACTACTATCAATTCCCCGACCAAAAGTACCCCTTTAAATTCAAAACATTTCCTGTATCAAGGATTAGGATTCCTTTCAGGAATATGAGAGCGGCATGCGAGAATATGATGATGAATTCATAGGCCTAAAACTCTAGAGTCGTAGTTCTACATGGGCAAAAGGAGAGAGGGGGAAGATAATCTATTTGGACTGCATATATACCATTACTCTTGCATTGTGTCGCCACTTTTCATAATGACTGGGATAAGTGTCCTGCTGGAGATGCGCCTTCTGACAATAGAGGTAGATATTACTTGGTTAAAAGCTTGGCTCCTGTGGGTAAAGATCCTGAAGAATAAAGAGTATCCGTCATGGCTAACGAGCTATAAGGATAGCACATCGCTTTTATAAATCACTAGATCTTGCTGTTTATTTAAATTCATTGGTGCCTCATTATAACTGAGCTATGCACTTTAAGGTCTGAGTTGATTAGGAGTGCCATAGCTCAAAATGGCTTTTAATTCAGTGAAACACGCTCTGACCTTGCGCCATAACCCTGAGTGAAACACGCGGCGATTCCCACATTAATAATGATGCTACCTTTACTGGGCTGCTACTTAAAATATGTATTATTAGTTACCAGCAATGGCACATTTATCAAACCAAATTACCCTTCGGTGTAAAACTGCTTAATTCTGGGTCCCTGTACCCCTCTGCACTATTGCCTGCTCTTTAGAAAGGGCCTGAATTAAATGCTGGGATGAAATGTCAGCTTAATAGGAAGGGGAGCAGGTCGGATGGGAGGCACACTTGATCATTCCCCAGTGGCCTTCAGGATACAGCCAATGTGTCTTCCTGAGGGGAAATTCACACGGACATCACACCACGCACAGGGAAGGTACACGTAAAATACTTAGCCTATACTTCGTAACAAAATGGAAAACACAATGTTCCTTCTTATTTTAATTTAGCCTAGTTTAGATAATGAGGTAAAATTATAAACCTGCCTTGAAAAAAAAAAAAAAAACATCTTCAATTAGAAATGACAATTATGTTTTTAATTTATGGATTTTTTTTATCACTCCGTTAAAATATGTGCTATCATGATTTGTTCCAGTATTGGAATGCTGAAAGATAATGCTGTGTATGTTACCATAATTAGTATGCCGGTTCTCAAATGGTCTGTTGCTCCTTTAGCCTAAATGACACACACAAGCACACACGCACACGCACACCACACGCACATGCACACACACATAGATCACGCTGTGGGCCACATATAGAGACGGGGCACAGGCAGCAGGCACTAAAGACATGTCATTGTTCAGCCCTGTAGACCTGGGAGAGACTGATTACTTTGACCAATCGGATAAATTATTAGATCAATTAAGGTCTTTGGAGTGGGCATGGGCGGCACAGCGTGCTGAAGTCAGAGGCCTGTGAGACAGGGCCTATCAGAACCGCCTCATTAGGTCCCTGGACCCGACCCAACAAACACAGTACAAAGAACAGTCAGGGGACACACGGATAGAAATCACATTATAGATCCAACAACAACAAGAGTAGATCCCCTACAGTTGGAAGATACAACAAAAGTCCTAATGGGATCAATAGTGTTTATTGGATTGGAACGTGTCAAGACAATAGGTAGAACACAATGAACATGATCTAACAGAAGTGCAGTGAGTGCATTCTGCTAGTAGACTGTAGAATACTCTGGGAGTGAGAGAAGATCAATGCACATGCATTTAGGTGAAGCCACACTCTTCTCTTTACAACGAGGAGAACAACAGTCAGCTCAACAATTATTTACAATTACCGGGGTAGAGTTTTCAGCCACTTCAGGCAAAAACAAACATGCTTCTGATATCACACATACATACATACATACATACAGACAGACAGACGGACAGACGGACAGGCGGACAGACAGACAGCATGCATGAACACCCTGGCACATCTGAGCACGTGGCAAGGGTGGATCAGCTCAGGGGAAAGTGAAACGTTGCGCTTCCTATCAAGACTTCGAATCAATTAGTCACGAGCAGCTTCCAAGTCAGAAACAACCCCGGGTCCTGCTGTCCCAAGCGGCCCCTGAGACGGAGGGGATCCGGAGCGAGAGAGGGAGAGGCAAAGAGAGGGAGCGGGAGAGAGAGGTAAAAGGGAAGAAAAGAGGGGCAAAATAATGTTGTGTATTCTTCCTGCGTATATATTGCGCGGGACACCATTCACCCTCCAGGGTGCTTTGCATATCAGAGGGCAGCTGGTCGTTTTGCACATTGCGATGACTCTGGTGAGGAACATGTGATAACATTATCTTTCTATTCGCACTACAGAGGCCCTCTGCATAATGTATACAGCACAACTGTAGCATCCATGTGACAATATTAAGGTTTATAGAGGATGCATCTTTCCCACAAAGCCTTTAATCTTTTAATCTGAAGCATTCAGCAAGTGTATACCCTATTCATGACCACCTTTAGTAAAAAGGTATAAAAAAAAAGAGAGGTAGGATTCAGTGTAAAGGGAGACGCACAATGGAGCCCCCCCCCCCCCCCGGGCTAAAAATACTCTAATCTGTTGTGTATGTACACAAATAAGAGCCTTACACCTGAATAGCACTGATTATTGGCCTTCCAAACTTATTAACAGAGGGATCTGTTTTTTCTTCATGTTTTTGCTGTAAGCGAAGACTCACAATTTTCTCCTTCAGATTTACTCTATCCCATCTCTGTTTCGCTAATCTTCCCTAAACAGCTAGATTATAGCCATTTACACCACGAGGAGAACGCATACGTGAGAATTGAAGCAACTCAAGCTTTCAGGCATTTTGCTTCTTCATTGATTCACTTAGGTTCTATGAAACACACTGTGTAGATTTGATACAGTCATTACTGAGGCACAATGCTTTGGAGATGTCAACCACACTAAAGTTGGGGGAGCTACAATGAAGAGTCAAATGAATGCCTTTTGAACCCCCAAAAAATCGAAAAGCACATCTGAGAAAATGTGAGGAAGACAACAATGTATGTTACCAATTGAGCGACATCTATTGCAGGATAAATCAACGTTAAAGTTCACGTAGCTGGTCACATATGGATGTTAAGTTGGACTTTATCAGTTGGTTATGTCGGCTTCTTCTAACCCATCGCTTCCTACTACATATAATAATACGATTCAATGATATCTTTACTTGAATATGTATCATTTATACGTCCAAAATGGATGTAGCAATTACAGATTGTCCCTTGAAGTCTATCAAGAGTGTACGAGTTGGAGCATGTCTCCATTAGGCCTATGGATTTATTTAGATTTTGTATCAGCATGAATTAGATTGAGCAATAAAAGGCCCTCTTTTATTCCGTAGGCTGGGATCCGCACTATGCAGCTTCTGCAAGAGCACATTTTTCCCTGGCTGTAACTGGTTTCAAAAACAATGATTGACAGGCAGCGTAAACATCTTGAATTCAACCAATACTGGTTTGAAATACACATTTAGATTTGTGATCAGCCATCCACAACAACCACAATCCGCAAGGCGCAAATAGCTAAATGAGAGAGCAGCAGTGTGATTCACATCAACGCGCTACGTAGATATTAAGTAGACTACACCACTACTGTCATCCTTACCTCCAAGCGTTTATTCAAGTTGGATAATCTTTGGACGCCGACAGCAGTCGTACCATTGGAAGACATAGCTTGGACTGTAGCCTCCAAAAGCCTATTCCTGCTCTGTTCCCGCGATCCATCAAACACATTTGGTGTGTCATCATAGTGGTCTCTGACTTGTGGCCAAAGAAGTGTCAAAGATTTTTTTTTTCTTCGAAAACCTCCTTTCTGAATTTAAAAGTCAATCCTCGAAGTAATCAACTAGTTTTTCAAAAGTATCTGTAATCTGATTACAATATTTTTGCTGGTAACGTAACGGATTACAGTTACCGTTTTTTTGTAATCCGTTACTCCCCAACCCTGGTTCTAAGTCCTACTATGGCCAGCAGAACACTGCAGGTATCAACAACCTTGTCTGCTGTCCTTCATATTTTAATAAGAGAGTGAATGTGATAAGGCAGAGACAGGATGGGGACTAGTCTCCATAGAGCAGTGTCAGGCTGGTCTCTGGGCAGGGGGGTGTTGTTTCAGCATGGCCCGAACCCTGGAGGGCAGACAGACAGAGAGAGGGGGCTCCGCTGAACCCAAAGACAATGCAGAGGCCACAGGCATCCCACAATCCCCTCTGATTCCGCCTGTCATCTTGCTGCGCTCCAGCGGGGTGGCAGGGGTTGGCAGCGAGGAGGCTAGAGTGAGGCGGTGGGGCTCAGTCCCTGCTCTGAGCCCTGATTCCACCACATTAGATGGTGTGTGTTTGTGCCCTGGGGACCGGCTCTGCCTGTGTTTGGGTACTTTGTCAGATGACTCAGTCTGTGTGATTTATGAGCTCTGGAAAGGTTGCATTTCCAGCGCGTGTGGACGTCTGCATGGTAAATGGAGAAATTCTGAATTTATTAACATACAATGAATGATGATTAATGTTTTGGTATAGATCACGCGCTCTTTTAGATGTCTCCGCGTGGGGTGATATATGCAGCAATAAAAATATATGTACGTACTCAAAACCACATTGCGTGAGAGTCGGGCCCTCTGCTGTTTTAAACACATCCACTGTGTGTCTGTGTATTGATGGTGTTGGAGAGCTCTACAGAGTGATATTCAAAGTAACTCTCCGGACATATACACAGTGTAAAGGGACTTTTCCTGCATGCGTTATCCTCCACCGAAAGTGAACCGTGCTCTTTGTGGCATCAGGATCTTGCACAGTCAATGAGGAAATGTATAAATTAAGACCACCAAGTGCCGGCAACAAAAAAAAAGAAAAAGCAATTTAAGGCTAGATCAGGACGCATTTGCCAATCCATTCGTCAAAATCCCCCCTACTATTAACTTCGGTATTCCATAACACAGCTTGTGTCTCTCATCAGCTTTTTCAATATATTTTCAAATACGTTAGCGGCTCTGTGCAGAAGCGCTGTGTTCACCCTAGGCCAATTATAGGCAATGAACCTTGGATGTGAGCAGCGCAGGGTTCCCTTACGAATGGGCCTTTTCAACACTCAGGCCGCCACAAGTATACAGGGTGCACTGAGAGAATGTCCCACAGTTAGTTTGAGTAAAGAAAACAGAGGTCTAAATTTGCAGGGGCACGTTTCTGACAGGGCTGGGGAGGGTCTCATCTGTTAACGTGTCCTAGAGCTAGACAAGCAGCCCCCACATCTTAAACATCCCAGGCTGGCAGAAACACTGCTCATGCACTGACCCCACCCCTTCAGAGAGGTTTGACCAGGATGGATTTCACAAGCTGGAGTGTTTGCATGCATCACTGTGTGTTTGCAGGTGTGTGAATGGATGAGAGAGAGTTTGTGTGATTGTGTGTGTGTGTGTGTGTGTGTGTGTGTGTGTGTGTGTGTGTGTGTGTGTGTGTGTGTGTGTGTGTGTGTGTGTGTGTGTGTGTGTGTGTGTGTGTGTGTGTGTGTGCGTGCGTGCGTGCGTGCGTGCGTGCGTGCGTGCGTGCGTGCGTGCGTGCGTGCGTGCGTGCGTGCGTGTTGAGTCCAGAATATATGCACGTGGTGCTGTCAGAGGGGGCGGTGGATGGTGATGAGGGATAGAGGGAATCAGAAACACATTGGGCTGGGAATGGATGTGAGCCACAGGGTCACCCTGGCACAACACTGCTGCCTCTCACATCATTACCCTCATCCTCCTAATGCGCTCCACACTTAGAGATAATAAAAAAAACTTGCCTGGCAATACACACAGACACACTAAATCCTGTAGCACCGCTGAAATAGTTTTGAGTCTTACTTTTGGTTTGCCTCAGAATATCTACAAGCCCACAAATCAACAGATAATGTAAAACATTACACTTGAAACAGGACTTCTACCCTTGTAGCATATTATGGGTAGTTTAAATTTTGAGTTTGTGATCTCCCTAAAAAAAACCTGCAGGTTTACATATTAAGCAGGAGCCACCCACACTGATAACACACAAGCCATCTCTCCTTTCGAAGATAACTGCCATTTTAGACTGAGCTCTATTGGGGAAAGTATACCTATTCAGCTGCATGATCTCAGTAAAATCACATTGCTCTCGACCTGTAACTGAAACCCTCCTCCCCTCTTCCTGCATGAGGGCTTTTCAGAACGGAGAGATCTGGGAGCGGGGTGGGGAGGGGGGGGGGGTTGGAGAGGAGACGAGGGCAGGAGATATGATGCAGAAGAGTGAAAGAGAGAGGTAACCCAAGCATAAAATAACTTCAATCTAACATCCTCTCAGTGGGCGTCAGGAAGGAAATAGCAATCCCACCATTGCCCGGCACTCAGGGGGTTCCTCCCCACCACCCCGCCCCTCACTGACCCATGGAGAAGAGGATCATGGGAGAGTGCTCCACGGGCAGGGGATGAGACAAACCCAGTTCAATTAAGGTTTGGCGCCGCCTCGTCAGCACTGCAGATGAGGTGTCAAAGAGTTCACGTGGGGGATAGATCACACTCACACACACACACACACACACACACACACACACACACACACACACACACACACACACACACACACACACACACACACACACACACACACACACACACACACACACACACACACACACACAGGCTGCACTGATTCCAGACACTACCTACTACCCTTTTTTTTGGCTTCCTTTTCCCGGATGCTAAACGATTACAATGCTGCTATTTCCGAGGCTTTCTTGTGGGGCGGCTTGGTCTAAAGGGTCGTCAACCCCTGCGTGTCCCCTCCCGCAGGGCTAGAGGACTCTGGGATAGATAAACTCCTTATCGAATTTGTGCAATAGCTGTGATCCACCCCGACACACCTAGAAAATGACATTTAAAGGTCAAAGAGACATGTACGGCCGTTAGGAGGGCCACTCCAGTCTCACACTGCACATTACAGAGCGATGGGATAGCTAGGGGAGTCTGATCACAAAGCAAGGTACAACCACGAGAAAGACAGAGAGAGCAATACAGAGAGACTCTAAAATTAGATGCTTTCCGGGGAGAGAGAAATGTCTAAGAACAGTGCCAAGTTGCCAGGTTGCTTCTCTCTAACCACCGAGGGAAATCAACTCATTGTGTTCAGTTCTTCAGAAAAACACGGTATTTTCGCAATGCATCATATCATTCGAGCTCAACCACTGCAATCAGAAGAGTGTGCCATCTTTTGTAAGAAAATAGATTATTTTGAGGTGGGATGCGTGGAGGAGAGGGGAGGAGAGTACGGGGCCACAGCAGGGGGCCAAACGTTGGAGGACCCTGCGATGCTAGCGGCCGTTCCTGCCAAGGCTTTCCAGGAGACATCTCTCTCGCTCTGATTAGATTGACATTAACATAATATCAGCTTTGTCACCTCATAGGCCAATTGTGAAAGAAAGTGCCATCCTTTTCTTTTACCCGGGAAAGGCAGGCAGGCAGGCAGGCAGGCAGGCAGGCAGGCAGGCAGGCAGGCAGGGATCCTGAGTTAGAAGCCGATTTCCCCCTCCTCCTGAGCGCTCGGCTTGGGAGATAGAAGCTGGATTTGGCCCGCGTCCTCGCCTCTTCTCCAACACGGGGCTGGTGTGAGGGAGCCAACTCTCCCAGCCCAGCTCCACTGATTAGCACAGGCAGATTATTAGCCAGGCATCTCCTGGAACAACACACTGCTGCTGCTGTCTATTCATCCTGCTTTGTCTCTTTTAATGGATTGTCCCATACAAGTCTAATCAGCCTGCCAAGAAAATGTAAGGAAATAAACTATCAACTGAGTCTTATTCAAGCCTTGAGCACCTAGAAGAAACATTGTGGTTGATGGTGTTGATGGGAGTGTAGTATTGCTTATGTGGACATATCACACAACTATTCACCCGCATCCTGGAAGAGCCTCTACCGGTTCAGCCTCCACTCTCCTCCTCCATCACACACCTGTCCTGCTGCCAATACTTTACCTACCCAACCCCAGGAAGTGGGCATTCTGCACTAAAACTTGTGCAGCACCTTATCTGTTCCCCACACACTTACACCCAGCATCTGACGCCTCTCCCTCTCTCCTCGCGCCAGAAATGTGCCCGCCTCCTCTCCCCCTTCTCTCTCTCTCACACACACTCCTTCTCTCTCTCACACACTCCCTCTCCCTCTCTAGAGCTTTGCATTTGAAATTGAACAGACACGCAGCCAATTTATCATAGGCTGACACGTGTCATGTCCAAGGCCTAACCGTGGGGACCAACAGTAGGCAGTGCATTTATCCCTTTGTTGTCGGTAAAGACCTAGACAATAGCAGGGGCTATTAAAAAAGGGGAGAGAGGGGGAATGAAAAAAGGTGAGAGAGCATTGCATACATCTGCTGTTTTTCCCTGAGAAAGGTGAGGGACCCCGGTGAGGTTGGAGCAGCAAATTTTCCCCACCAACAATCAGCTGTCTGGCGAGAAGATGCCAGGAGTCTCCGTGTCAGAATGCAAAGCAAAGAGAGAAGTGGAGCAGGTCGAGGGGAGCTCATGCGTGGGATGGGATCCGACCTTTGTGCCGCCATTGTCCACTGAGCTTTGATAGTTCAGCAGAAAACAATGCTCAAATAGGGGGCTTCACAAATATACAGAGCTCTATCAAGAGATTTTGAAGTGGGTATATGCTAAAGTCCTTATATTCTCGCACACTCTAGAACTAGGGATGTAATGGTTCACCCGATATGCATCGGTCCCCAACTCAAATATTTAAGATATGACTGCATCGTTCCACAGAAAATCGATTCAAATGTTACGAATCACGATCATCTTTGAGAGGCTAGTTAAGGATCAAATATCCTCCACCTTACCCAACACCCTAGACCCACTGCAATTTGCATACTGCCCCAATAGATCCATGGATGACGCAGTCGCCATCGCACTGCACACTGCGCTATCCCATCTGGACAAATGGAATACGTACTTAAGACTACTGTTCAGCTACAGAATACTGTAGAATACCGTAAGAATACTGACTACAGCTTAGCTTTAAACACCATAGTACCCTCCATGCTCCAATTCAACATTAAGCTCAGGGGCCCTGGGTCTGAACCTCGCCCTGTGCAACTGGGTCCTGGACTTCCTGACAGGCTGCCCCCAGGTGGTGAAGGTAGGCAACAACACCTCCACTACACTGATCCTCAACACAACGGCCCCACAAGGGTGTGTGCTCAGCCCCCTCCTGTACTCTCTGTTCTCCCATGACTGTGTGGCCACACACATCTCCAACTCAATTATCAAGTATGCAGGTGACATAACAGTGATAGGCCTGATTACCAACAACACCGAAACGGAGAAGGTGAGGGCCCTGGCAGAAGTGGTGCCACGGAAATAACCTCTCCCCCAACTTCAACAAAACGAAGAAGCTGATTGTGGACTTCAGAAGACACAAGAGGTAACACACCTCCATCCACATCGACGGGCCGCAGTGACGAAGGTGAAAGGCTTCAAGTTCCTCAGGGTACACATCCTTGACAATCTGAAATTGTCCACCCATACAGACAGTGTGGTGAAGAAGGCACACCAGGGGCTCTTCAACATCAGGAGGCTGAAGAAATTCAGTTTGTCGCGTAAGGCCCTCACAAACTTTTACAGATGCACCATTGAGAGCATCTTGTCAGGCTGTATCACCGTCTGGCACGGCAACTGTACCGTCTGCAACCCCCAGGTTCTCCAGTGGTATGGTCTGCCCAACGCATCACCAGGGGCACACTGCCTGCCCTCCAGGACATCTACAGTACCCGGTGTCACAGGATGGCCAAAATGAACATCAATGAACATCAATGGCCATGGCCTTTTCATTCACGATGCCATTCAGAAACCGAGGTCAGTACAGGTGCATCAAAGCTGGGACCGAGAGACTGGAAAACAGCTTCAATCTCAAGGCGATCAAATTGTTAAATAGTCACCACTAGCCAGCCTCCGCCGGTAACCTGCCCTGAACTTAAGTCACTAGCCGGCTACCACCCGGTTACTCGACCCTGCACCTTAGAGGCCGCTGTTTATGTACATAGACATGGGAACACTGGTCACTTAAATAATGTTGATATGCTGTTTTACCCTCTTCATCTATACTGTATTCTAGTCAAGTCCTATCGCTGTACATATACAGTACTTATATATTACGTATTCAGATATGACATATTTTATCTACATACTGTCCATAATGTCCATACATCCCATCATACACACAGTACATATATACATATATAATATATATATATTATAAAATTGATTACATTTCATTTTCCCTCATCAATCTATGCACTATACCCCATAATGACAAAGTAAAAAATCAAAAAACTGAAATAACTTATTAACCTAAGTATTCAGACCCTTTGCTAAGAGACTTGAGCTCAGGTGCATCCTGTTTCCATTGATCACCCTTGAGATGTTTCTACAACTTGATTGTAGTTCATTTTGAAAGTTTTCAGACCCCTTGACGTTTTCCACATTTTGTTACGTCACAGCCTTATTCTAAAATTGATTACATTACATTTTTACTCATCAATCTACACACCATACCCCATTATGACAAAGTGAAAAAAAATGTTTTTTTATAAATTTTAGCAAATGTACAAAAATAATTAAACTGAAATAACTAATTAACATAAGTATTCAGACCCTTTGCTATTAGACTCGAAATTGAGCTCAAGTGCATCCTGTTTCCATTGATCATCCTTGAGAGGTTTCTACAACTTGATTGTAGTGCATTCGGAAAGTTTTCAGACCACTTAACTTTTTTCCACATTTAGTTACTTTCCAGCCTTATTCTAAAATTTATTGTCAGGTTGAATGGGAAGCGTCGCTGCATCGCTGGTCGCTGGTCTTTTCAGAGATGTTCGATCGGGTTCAAGTCCGGGCTCTGGCTGGGCCACTCATGGACATTCAGAGACTTGCCCCGAAGCGACTCCTGTGTTGTCTTGGCTGTGTGCTGAGGGTGGTTTTCCTGTTGGAAGGTGAACCTTTGCCCCAGTCTGAGGTTTTGAGCAGGTTTTCATCTAGTCTCCCAGTCCCTGCCGCTGAAAAACATCCCCACAGCATGATGCTGCCACCACCATACTTCACCATAGGGATGATGCCATATTTCCTCCAAACATGGCACTTGGCATTCAGGCCAAAGAGATCAACCTTGGTTTCATTAGACCAGAGAATCTTGTTTCGGATGATCTGAGAGTCCTTCAGGTGCCTTTTGGCAAAGTCCAATCAGGCTGTCATGTGCCTTTTACTGAGGAGTGGCTTCCATTCTGG
This sequence comes from Oncorhynchus clarkii lewisi, assembly GCF_045791955.1. Classification (NCBI taxonomy): domain Eukaryota; kingdom Metazoa; phylum Chordata; class Actinopteri; order Salmoniformes; family Salmonidae; genus Oncorhynchus; species Oncorhynchus clarkii. The sequence continues at coordinate 2,970,723 of NC_092176.1, read as the reverse complement.
CCACTCCAACATAATGGACTGATTGGTGGAGTGTTGCAGAGATGGTTGTCCTTCTGGAAGGTTCTCCCATCTCCACAGAGGGACTCTGGAGCTCTGTCAGAGTGACCATCAGGTTCTTGGTCACCTTCCTGACCAAGGCCCTTCACCCCCGATTGCTCAGTTTGGCAGGCGGCCAGCTCTAGGAACTGTCTTGGTGTTTCAAAACATCTTCGATTTAAGAATGATGGGGGCCACTGTGTTCTTGAGGACCTTCAATACTGCAGAAATGTTTTGGTACCCTGCCCCGACACAATCCTGTCTCAGATCTCTACAAACAAATCCTTCGACCTCATGGCTTGGTTTTAGCTTCTTACATGCACTGTCAACTGTGGGACCTTATATAGACAGGTGTGTGCCTTTCCAATCATGTCAAATTAATTGAATTTACCACATGGGGTTTCCACTCAAGTCGTAGAAACATCTCAAGGATGGTCAATGGAAACAGGATGCACCTGAGCTCAGTTTTGAGTCTCATAGCAAAGGGTCTGATTACTTACGTAAATAAAGTATTTCTGTTTTTTTTCTAAAAACCTGTTTTCACTATGTCATTATGGTGTATATTGATGAGGAAAAACATGGTTTTTAACACATTTTAGAATAAGGCTGTAACGTAACAAAATGTGGAAAAAGTGAAGGCATCTGAATACTCTCCGAATGCACTGTACATACTTCAAGGAGCAGAAACACCCTAGAAAGTTCTGGCAAATTCAGCCTTTATTTCTACACTTAGATGCTTTCAAAAGCTACAATATAGAGGACAAGTAATGCTCAAATGTAATCAGTCATGAGCGATGAAAGGGGAAATAATGTCTAAAGAGCGGTGTAGAAAACCTTCAGCGTTTAATCACATTATCACGGCTTCCTTCTCTTTGAACAAGGTCTTAAAAGAATAGAAATTGCTTATCATTGTCCTGTACGAATAAAGGAGAGGGAGATGACCCTGCTTGATTACAACGTCATTTAAAAGTATGTATATTATTCTACTAATGTGGACAGGGTGAAGATTAGGAGTGAGGGGACAGAAGCTAATGAGAGGAGGTGTGTGTGTGTGTGTGTGTGTGTGTGTGTGTGTGTGTGTAGAGACGTCATGCCCATAGGGGGCACAAGGGCACGTGTCCCCTCAGATTTGTCCTGTTTAAAGCCATTGGCGTCGGCTAATGGGGATCCTAATCAATCAAATTAGAACCAGAAGAGTCTGAGACCTGTCTAAGCTGGGGGCGGGGGGAAGGGGGAACTACTAAACTATATGTAAATTGTTTTAAGAAGGCCATATCAAGGATGAATTATTTTTTTAAACTTACCGCTATTAGCTCAGACAAACATATTGAGTAACATATTCAATACATGGAACAACAGATAGTTGAAGGTCTAAATGTTCGGACGCTACAGACGATTTTGTGAAAATAAATTTTTTTTTGGACGTCTCATGGTCTGACAAACATCGCTTAAAGCTCTGCCACATGTTACTGCAGATGTGGAAGTGCGACTTAAGTGGGCGCGGTGGATTGAGATGCATCCAACGCAAAAAAAAACATCTCTATTTTTAACTGAATGATCTTTATGGGAATTTTTGTGTTATGCTAATTAGATTTCAGCGGGGGTGTGGACATCGACTTTTGTGGGAACACATTTTTATTTGTTGCTGTTGATTCTGTGTAACACGGCTAGCCACCTAGGAGTTTTAAGAAGTTGACTTTAGCTATCCCAGATTGGGAACCTATCTCACTACCTCATAACTATCTACCAGGAATCCTTTCCAGGCTATCAATCAAGATATAGTAGCTATCTTGTCTAACTACAGGTAGCTGCCAAAATAAAGGAAACCAACATAGTGTCTTATTAGGGCGTTGGGCCACCACTAGTCAGAACAGCTTCATTCATCATACATCATTCTTCCATGAGAAACTCCATAATTTGATGTTTTGTTGGCGTTGTAAAATGCTGTCTCGGGCGCTGCTTCAGAATCTCCCATAAGTGTTCAATTGGGTTGAGATCTGGTGACTGCCATGGAATATGGATTACAGCATGTTCATGCTCATCAAACCATTCAGTGACCACTTGTACCCTGTGGATGGTGGCATTGTCATTCTATGGGGGCATAGGCATGGCAGAAAAAATAATGGTCTACCCAGCATTTTTATACATGACCCTTAGCATGACGAAATGCTAATTGCTTAATTAAGTCAGGAACCACAAATGTATGGAAGCACCTGCTTTCAATTTAATTTGTATACCTTAATTACTCAAGTAGATCCATTATTTTGGCAGTTACCTGTCTGTTAGCTGCTATGCCTGCTGGCAAGGTTGGTAGAATTCAGAACAGCAAGCATTAACTAAATGTACTGAATAAGACTCGCATTCCTTTAAATCTTTTACCCAGATTTTAGTAGAGATGCAGAGAAGCATATTAAGTTTTTTTTATTTTTTTAAGAAACACCAGTCAGGAGGATACAGACAGCTTAAGTGGTATACTTAGATACATGTATACAGGAAAAATCTGTTTCGGGTGTTTGAAAAATGAATAATTCTCCAACTTTCTGACGGGAGAACTAGCTCCGCTCCTGACCACCCCCCAGCCATCCTCACATACTTTGTGCCCCCTCAAATTGTTGGGGTGCATGTCACCCCTGTGTGTGTGTGTGTGTGTGTGTGTGTGTGTGTGTGTGTGTGTGTGTGTGTGTGTGTGTGTTTTGTTTGTTTGTGTGCGTGCGTGCGTGCATCATTATTTCATCATTTACACTACCGGTCAAAAGTTTTAGAACACCTCCTCATTCAAGGGTTTTCCTTTATTTTTTACAATTTATACATTGCAAAAGAATAGTGAAGACATCAAAACTATGAAATAACACATATGGAATCATGTAGTAACCAAAAAAAGTGTTAAACAAATCAAAATAGATTTTATATTTCAGATTCTTCAAATAGCCACCTTTTGCCTAGATGACAGCTTTGCACACTGTTGGCATTCTTTCAACCAGCTTCATGAGGTAGTCAACTGGCATGCATTTCAATGAACAGGTGTGCCTTATAAAAAAGTTAATTTGTGGAATTTCTTTCCTTCGTAATGTGTTTGAGCCAATCAGTTGTGCTGTGACAAGATAGGAGGGGTATACAGAAGATAGCCCTATTTGGTAAAAGACCAAGTCCATATTATGGCAAGAACAGCTCAAATAAGCATCATTAGTTTAAGACATGAAGGTCAGTCAATGCGGAAAATTTCAAGAATTTTGAAAGTTTCTTCAAATGCAGTTGCAAAAACCATCAAGCACTATGATGAAACTGTCACTCACGAGGACCGCCACAGGAAAGGAAGACCCAAAGTTACCTCTACTGCAGAGGATAAGTTCATTAGAGTTACCAGCCTCAGAAATTGCAGCCCAAATAAATGCTTCACAGAGTTCAAGTAACAGACACATCTCACACATCTCAACATCAACTGTTCAGAGGAGACTGTGTGAATCAGGCCTTCATGGTTGATTTGCTGCAAAGAAACCACTACTAAAGGACACCTATAAGAAGAAGAGACTTGCTTGGGCCAAGAAACAGGAGAGACGAACATTAGACTTGTGGAAATTTGTATTTTGGTCAGGAGTCCAAATTGCAGATTTTTGGTTCCATCTGCTTTGTCTTTGTGAGATGCAGTGTGGGTGAACGGATGATCTCCGTAGGTGTATTTCCCACCATGAAGCATGGAGGAGGAGGTGTTATGGTGTGGGGGTGCTTTGCTGGTGACACTGTCTGTGATTTATTTAGAATTCAAGGCACACTTAACCAGCATGGCTACTACAGCATTCTGCAGCGATACGCCATCCCATCTGGTTTGGCCTTAGTGGGACTATCATTTGTTTTTAACAGGAAAATGTCTCAACACACCTCCAGGATGTATAAAATCTATTTTACCAGGAAGGTTAGTGATGGAGTGCTGCATCAGATGACCTGGCCTCCACAATCCCCCGACTTCAACCAAATTGAGATGGTTTGGGATGAGTCGGACAGCAGAGTGAAGGAAAAGCAGCCAACAAGTGCTCAGCATATGTGAGAAAAGCTTCAAGACTGTTGGAAAAGCATTCCAGGTGAAGCTGGTTGAGAGAATGCCAAGAGTGTGAAAAGCTATCATCAAGGCAAAGGGTGGCTATTTGAAGAATCTCAAATAGAATATAGATTTTGATTTGTTTAACCCTTTTTTTGGTTAGGACATGATTCCATATGTGTAATTTAATTGTGTTGATGTCTTCATTTTTATTCGACAATGTAGAAAATAGTAAAAATAAATAAAAAACTTTGAATGAGTAGGTGTTCTAAAACTTTTGACTGGTAGTGTATACTAAGATAGAGAAGAGATAGATTTGATAAACACCAACCTGTAAAACAAAAAAATGCATTTTGTTTTGGAAAGAAGCTATGGAGGAAGTTCGCATTCAAACCTCATTCATACCGCAAATAGTAAATTAAGTTTTAATTCAAACTGCAAATAGTAAATGATCACAGCCAACACTCGTACACTAATACTTCAAAGGTAAGAGTGTGTTTAAGTTCACAAAGGCAACATCTGTATCAGAGTAGAGGTATATCCTTGGCTTATAAGAGCCTGGTAGGCATGCATATCTGAGACCCACTGAGAACATTCATTTCCAGCAGCAAATGACCATTAACAAAGTAGCTCATGAAGCCATTTCGGCTCCAGAAGTAATTAACAAGTAGTTATGCATGGGAGACAATTAATGGGAGGTCAAGTGCTCGTCTACTACCCTTTCTTCCATTGGGCCCCTGAAATTGGCTTCACAGCTGTGTCTAGTCCTCTCAGGCTTGGTATATCTGTCTGTCTGCAGAATGGCAAAGGAGTGGGGCGGAGGTAGGGGAAAAAGTGAAAAGACACCTGCCTCTCTGTCTTGTGTTATTGGATGGACTCAGTGGAAAATCCTTGGTCCATTGAGTGATGATTAAAGTAGCGTTCCCTATACACTGTAAAAAAAAATACTCTCTGGATCAACCCCCTTAAAAATGACATATTATATACTACATTTGCTCAAACCAAATATATGATTGAATTCCAACTGTTATTTGATTATTACCAAACCTATATTTCAAGTTGCAACCTATTTCTATCAACACTCAACTTACTCTTCCCCTTTGTTTAAACCTAATAAATAACAATGCAAACTAATATTGAATGTAAGTCAAACCATTTTTTTTTCATCTTGTTCCATGTTCATGTCTTAATTTTGAATCACAGATCCAAACGTATTCAATTGGTTTATGAGCTATTAAATCAATTCCTTGTAAAAAATAAAGAAATTACGTTGGTTCCTTTAGTAGCTACAATATCATAACCAAGTATTTTAAACCTTAACATAGAAGCCTTATCAGGCTCTTTAATATCACATGCACTTATGACAGTATCATTTCAGCAGCTGGCAGTGTACAAGTTTAAATTTGAATAAGGAATATAATGGACCACACTAACTGGAATGAATTCACTCTCACGGGTGGGCAAAAATAACAAACTCAAAGCCACGCCCCCAATAAGACATGCTTCCAACACTTCTGACGGGCTGCCGTCGCTACATTGCCGCCACCGTTATTCAATGTGCATGCACATGAGTTGTTGAAAGCAACGTAGAAGTTTTCAATCAATCATTTTTTTTAAACACATTGATCTGTCTAATTTATTGCTTGATTTCAGACAAATTGAACGAACCGAAGTATAGTTTTCAAATCATTCCAATCAGTAAAAGCACTTTAGATGAAGGACAGTATCATCACACAATGTATTTTTTTATGCATTTTTCCTCAAAAGGTCCAAAACGCATAATCTGCGTTTACATACATTCACACTCAACTACACCAATGGGCTCAGTGGAAAGTCCTTGATTACTGTACTCCTACAGCATTAGATAGGAAGTAACTAAGGATCATTAGTGAATCTCAAAGACATAAGGAGGTGACACTCCTGTTACTTTCCAGAAATTCAGGTTGGAATCTCCCAACTAGGATTTCTGGGAAAACCTAGGGATTTTGGGAAAGTTATTTAGGAGCCGTAAATTGAAGCATTGAGCAAAAGGAACAAGTACAGTGGAAAGGGACATGAGCCTTGGGTCTCCCTGACTAGCGTGGATGCCCTTGCTATGCAAAAGCTGTCTTTCTCATGTTGAGATGTGTGTTGCATGAAAACATAGAAGCAAAGGCTAGGGACATCTTTTTTTCTAAGGGCTGCTCAAACAAGGAGTTGCATCAGTCTCGTGTTGCTTGATTAATAGGCATTCATGCCATCCCTCCGCTGTGTGTTAGTGCTAAGTGAGACATAGCCTAATATATTTGCTTAGGGAACTTGGATATTGACTTTTTTTTAAACAGGCCTACATTAAATGCTGAATTATTCTTATATTTTGTGGTTCTGATGTGGTAGGACAGTTGAAATAAGCTCATGAGGCATTTAGAAGTTATATTCTGCAAGAATCAATGGGTACATATCAATCATTTATAAGTTCAAAAATGGATGTAGCAACTGCTGATTGCCCCTTTAAAGGTACAGTGCCCACACACATAAACGTGCACCTAAGAAATATGTAAACAAAGCAGATCCTTGCCTTGTCTTTGTACCACCACACTACCTTTGTCAATCCTTCATCCACCCTCCACGCCATACTCCTCCTACCCCAGTGTTGCCCTCTCTATTCCCTATTTAGGCCCTGTCTGCGAGATTGGTGTCAAACACTGTGCCACTCTACTGCTCTCCATAATCCACAGACCTACTCCTGGGCTGACACCTAGGACTCGCTTCTCACGCACACACGCACACACACACGCACACGAACTCGCACACGCACACGCACACACACACACACACGATATGCCCATGGAGGGCTAGATTTCTACAGCACTCGGCTAACCTCCATGACAGTGGCACCATTTAATTTTCATACCCACTGAACTCTGCCACACTCTCGCACACAGTGGCACTCTAGCAAATGAGATGCCAGGGGTGAGTTGAATAGGGAGCCTGTCTGTGCCAGTTGCCAGACGACAGTAGACCATTGGGACAGGAGAAGTTTGATTTGATGGCGTTTCCTGTTAATTAGGGCTTGGAGGTGACTTCTGGAATGGAAATGGGCAAGGCATTTAAAATGGAAGAAAATATGGTTGTATTGTATTGTATAACTCCTGGTTATGTTGAAGGTAGAGTAATGGAAAAAGCTTGACATATTGTACACTATTGTACTCGTAATGTACAAGGCATTTTAGCGCAATGCGATTTATTTATTTAAGAAGTAGCCAAAATATCTTCGGTGGCAGAATGGAGTGCTCAGGTTGGGGAGTAGGGTTTGAGCATATCCTGAAGGTAGGGAGGGGCATGTCCTCTTGCTGCTCCAACTCAATTGCATAGTTACATTGGTTAAAATCTCAGGTTTTCGTTCTATTTAGTTTAACATGAGCTACTGTTTCGGTCACATTACCCCCTAGTGGAGGGAAGATCTTCAAAACAAGACTACAGGGGAGACAATCAATGTCCTCATTTGTACATGAATCAGGTTTTTCTATTCATGGAGAGAGGCTCATCATTTAAAAGCCCTCCGTCTCAAACGATTCAGAGAAGAGGAGGGGAGGGAGAAAAGTGGAGACGGGAGAGAGGGATTATAAAAGAGAGAGTTGGGGGAGGGGGGTCATTTGTGATGTCAGGTCTGATCTGAGAGGGCTAATTTGAGACTGGGGTTAGGGAGTGGGCCATCTCGCCCACGCAGGGCTGGTCCTCTCTCCCCTTCTTCCCGTCAGCTCTAACAGGCCCTGGCGGGAGGGACGCGGGGCCCTTTTACTGCAGAGAGGGACTCTTAAACACATCCAGCGCTGGGCTAGCTCGACGGGTGCAACATCCCCCGGCTATTTCTGATTTACTGTGGGCGCGTCGCCCTCCATCTCATTTTACAGCTGGCTGAGACGCTAGCACAGGAGGATACGGCAAGTAGTCCAAGGTCAAGCCCACAGCCAATAAGACATGCTCTGCACACCAATGAGAGCTCTCTCTTCTCTCTCTCTCTCTCTCTCTCTCTCTCTACCGATCTGACAACACTTTTGAGAAGCACCTCACCAGACAGACAGAGCTGTCACAAACACAGCCAATGGAGGAAAAGGAAACTTTCTGTTTGTGCTGACAGGTTGAAAGTTGCCCTGAGTTACGGGGGAAATGACTTCACCGGTCTACTGTTATCAGGTAGGGTGGACAGTACAGTAAGATGAGAGTAAGGGCATCAGCCTGATATTTACGTTTGCCGAAGCAGCTGTTCCTACGCAGGGGAATTAAATGATCACTCTGCTTAGCAGGGTTGACCACACTAGGAAAATATATTTGTTTGGCCCAATGTAAGACCTGTGATAGTCACTGGATATTGCAAAATATTCACAATAAGAAATATTTGCACACACAATATTCAACTGGCATATCTTCAGAAGGTGGTGATAAAAAAATGGCATATCCACAGACAGGCGCATAATACCAAGTGCACCACAGTCAAAACAAAACAAAAGAGGGATGAGCATGGGGTGAGAGGGGCATAGGGCGAGGGGTGAGGGGAGAGAGCGAGAGGAAAGAGCCCTGCTACCAGTCTGCTGACAGCATGGAGAGCAGGCACCAGATATCTTTAATCAGTGAAATGTATTTCCCTCCTACTCGGCCAGGGAATTGTTCGCCGGTCAGACCTGCTGGGGTGACACAAATGAATCTTGGCGGAGGTGTGGACAAAGGAAGGCGTAAGGTTACGCCATGTAGATGATTTGAGTCGCCGTCGTTTCTAAGGGAGCTGCCATGTCCCACAGTGCCGGTGTCACAGCCAGATGATGGGGGACACTGAACAATGACACGCTCACGCTCTCTAACACGCATAGAGAGAAAGAGAGAGGCAGAGAGAACGAGAGAGAGAGAGAGAGAGGGGCAGAGAGAGAGGCAGAGGCAGAGAGGGAGAGAGAGTGAGAGAGAGTGAGAGAGAGGGAGAGAGAGAGAGAGAGAGAGAGAAAGGCAGAGAGAGAGAGACAGAGAGAGAGGCAGAGAGAGAGAGGTGCAGAAAGAAAGGCAGAGAGAAGAGAGAAGCAGAAAGAGAGAGAGAGAGAGAGAGAGAGAGAGAGAGAGAGAGAGAGAGAGAGAGAGAGAGAGAGAAAGGGAGATGTCATAGCAGATGGCCATATTCCATCCCCTGCATGCTGCAGTATGTAATGTTTTGTGGTAGAAATTTACGTAAATCCTAAAGACTGAAAAATGATAGTAGGGAAATCCTGTTTCTGTACGATAATAGTACAATGAATACAGCACTTCAAAGAGTCCTCGACTATAGAGTCCTCCTATATTAAATGCACATGAACTGCACTTCCAACAGTAATCGGTCTCTGCACTATGCAGTTACTTATTCCCATCAATTCAACACAAATATAAAAAGTATCTGCTTTGTATCATTTACAATGTAAAGCAATGATACAAGAGAAATTCTGAATCCAAAAGTGATGTTGAAACATTTCTTCACTTTATTGTTTGTCAAATTGCAAGGATAGCCTACGTCTTAGAATCCTATGTTTTTTCTGTACAAACCTCCTTAAAATCTCTCCTGTTACATAGGCACTGTGGATACATAGAACGGTGCCAGCACGATGCAGGGGCCTATATACAAAACCATCCTAGGGCCTAGCCACAGGTTAAACCCAGGGCCACCCATCCCCTGAGGCCTTATACCTGGGGCCTGGACGCAGCATGGATCCCAGCCTCCTCTTCTCCGTAAGCCAACCAGGCTTAGACCACAACCAGTGTGGGTGTGGTCTGTGGTGTGCCCCCCTTAACCCCAGGCTCTAACTGCAACAAAACCCCACAGAGCCACTCCTATAATACTTCCGCCATCTTTACCACATAATAAGAGCAGCTCCCACTCCTTGCTCTCCTTTATTACCATTGTTAGTGACCAAATTGTAAAAGCCAATGAAAAGACAGCTCAGGGTGGGGTAGGGTGGAGAAATTTGAGCAAAGGCCCAGAAGGGGTGTATGTCTGATGTTGGGGGCAGTATTAGGGAGGGTGATGGGGTTGAGAGGTGTTGGTACGAGTGCTGAGGCGAGAATGTTCTTAATGGGATACAGGTGACAACATGCTGACCAGACCCAGAACACCACAATTACTCAGGAGGCGGTGTGTGTGTGTGTGCGTGTGCGTGTGTGTGTGTGTGTGTGCGTGCGTGTGCGTGTGCATGTGTGTGCTTGCTTGTGTGTGTACGTATGTGTGTGTGTGTGTGTGCGTGCATGCTTGTGTGTGTACGTATGTGTGTGTGTGTGCGTGTGTGTGCGTGCGTGTGCGTGTGTGTACGTATGTGTGTGTGTGGTAGGGAATTAAAAAAGAGAAAAGGGGGGGAACGTGCCTAGTCAAAGACAGATGACGCGTGTCGCCTTTAGATGACGTTGGCTTGACAACGCCTTGGTAACGACAGGACACTGACATGAGGCTTTCCATTGGGATGTGTGTCGAGATAAAGACTTGGCATGAGCGGACACTGCTCTGTCTTGGGCCACACATGTATTTTCTACTCACGCTAAAGAACTGTTTTGTTATGCTACACAATCCTATACAACCTTTATCCAGTCTGCTTCAGATTTAGGAAAACAAACAATTAGTAGAAAACACTCAGTTAATTCAAAACCAACATTTAAACGGTAAATCAGGTCAATTGAAAGTAGAGGCTCTACTCAATGCCATAAATAGGCTAACTTTGGACTAGTACTGCAATTAATGTGAATAAATAAATTAAAATGCATGTCCTTGAACTGCTGGTAACGAGTCAAAATAAAAACTTTGCATGCTATTCAATGTAATATAGTCTATATCTTTATATTGCACTGTTGATAATTATTTATACAAACACAGATGTTTTTGTCTGCAGGGGAAAATACGCCTCTTTTTCTGCAAAGAAAGAATCTCATCTGCATTAGGATAAATGTAATGTCATTTAATGTGCAACGTAAACTAATCTGCACCTTCATTAATTTAGTATAACTTTGAATAACAATACAATATGCATTAGCCTACAAACACGTTGCACTTTATAATAACTTTCATGAATAAGCCATCGCAAATGCTCATAAATGTTTATAAAGTTATAAAAGCTCAAATTGTAATGCTTATAAATGCTTACAAAAGCGTGTGCATTTTTACAAACAATGAAATACTAATTTACGTTAATAGTATGTGTGTTATTAATAAAGTGTTCAACTTGTTAAATGTAATCTGAGTTTCAATTTGAACTTGACCCCCCCTCCTCCCAGCAACTTTACAAATGTCTTAAATAGTAAGCGTTGGTAACTGTAAGGTACCGTACCGGTCATCTGTCTCTTAATATGATATATGTACACTGAGAATTAGACCTCCTGCATATGCAAGCTATTAATAAAATAGCCGTTTGTGGAAGACAAAGAATAAATCAGATGAAGCAGGTTAACCTGGGATGATCTATTTCCTATGTGGGTAGGTTACTTTGTGTGAGTAATACATAAAAAAGAGAGTGGCTAAACTAGCCTACAGATTATTCAAAACCCAATAGCCCCATCATTAAAAAAATTAAAAAACACAAAAAAAACAACTCGTGATAATTGTCTCCAATTTAAATATTTTATAGGACCAATAACATAAAACTTACCTATCAGGTAAAGTTGTCCTTTACAAATGGAATAGGCTGCTATTTAGCAACATTTACCAGCAGAATGTTGTAAACCTAAAACAAGAGAAACGTTTACCGGTTGGCATTTTCAATAGCACGCCTTGCTTACAATGACCACGGCTCCTCTTCATTCCTCAATTTATCACACTAGGAAATTGTTAATTTGATAAGGCCTTGATTGTTTTTGCAAAAAATAGAGATATATATATTGCTACGGGTAATATGGAGAAAGACATATTTTCAAAGGCGTTAGACGGAATTGTATTATTGTTACTTAATACTAATTATAAAACAAGGAATGTCAACAAAAAATGGATCACCACATTTTTCTCCTTCCAATGATGACTGCCTCAGAAGGCAGGAATCATTCTGTGTAACATTGCTGCCCCCTAGTGCTTACCGCTTTAATTATTGAACGAGAAATAACCACAAAACTGATCAAAGCAACCTCCATGAAATGGGTAGAATTAGGTACAAAAGGGTACTATAATGAGCTAGTGTGTTCTTCCAAATGATCAATTGATACATGAATTATGTGTCATGATAAGGAAAATGTTGAAATTTTACTAAAACATATGCTCACAGCTAAACTGTTGCATTGTGCAGTGTGCAGTATTGTAAGAGTACAGTATAGTATTTATGAACACAAATATAATGTAAACTTATTGTAAGAGGTGTCAATGATGAGTGAGATAATGGATGCATGGACACACAACACACACACACACACACACAAACCCATCAGTGTCACAGCCCTCGATGGTTAAATCACCCATTGCAGTGTGACATGCGTGTGTCTGAAAGAGGGGCCTGATGAAAACTCTAGCCTACTAAACTCTCATTAGCTGTGGAACTGTTGTCATCCTGGGAATAAGCTCAGTCTACCTTGCCCAGAGTTAGGGAAGCCCTTTATTCAAATCCCTCCAACCCCAGTAAAAAAGGGTAAATTTAAGCAACATTTTCACTTATCCAACTTATCCAATGTGCACTTACCTTAACTATTACTGATATAAGATTAACTAGGTCCATTGTCCCATAGACCCAAACTGTACACTTTTCCTCCGTTTCTAAATGCCTCTCCTTCTTTACTCGCAGAGAATAAACACACACACACACACACACACACACACACACACACACACACACACACCCACACACACAGTGTACTAATGCCTGCCTGCATGAGACTGCATGGTGAACTTATACCCCCCCCCCCCCCCATCCCCCTCCTCTCTCATCTTAGGGCTTTGGAAATTAAGTTCTTCTGTCCTCTGGCAACCTCCCCTCCCCTTGATCACAAAGAAGCCATCAAGCTAAACATAGGAAGGCACCACGTAACAACCCCCACCTTTCTAAAAAGCATTCCATGTTTCTTATGCAAATGCCAGAGAAGCACTTACAAGAGCACTTTAAAAGTATGGAGACCCCCTCAATGCAGCTGCATATAATAACGCTTACTCGCTCATTTCAATGGGTCAGCTGCACAGGAATGGGCCTGTCAATCACTTTCACATGTAGCAGAATGTGTCTGTCTACAAACAGGGATACTTTGCCGTTGCTATGGAGACTAATCCAGTCCACCCCCTCCACATTCTGTGTGTTGACACAGTCAGTCGGTCTGAACTACCTGATCACACGTCAAATGGGAAGCTGTGTGAAGCCAGCGTGAAACGCTCAAATGGAGTCTGTGGCGCTTGAGGTCGGAGCTCTCTCTCTCTTTCATTCTCTCCTTTACTCTTTCTCCATCTTTCTCTCTCTTTCACACACACACACACACACACACACACACACACACACACACACACACACACACACACACACACACACACACACACACACACACACACACACACACACACACACACAATGTATTTGACCTAATTGAGTCTTACCTTAATTTTGAACTATTGTATCTCTGTGTGTAACAAAGTGTATTTGCCCAGGTAAGATTGAAGGTCCACAAATATGTTTTTTTGGAGCTGATTGATAAATTTGAGATTTGGCAGATTTTCTAATAAACTCCTAGATCATCGCCTAACCAGGGGGAAAGAAACCACTGTCTAGACAGGGAAAAAAAACTTTTTGTAAATTACCTTCACTTATAATTTTGATAACTATGGTATTATACTGTAGGTACTACATGAAGCCATATACTGTATTTCATGAATAATATATTTTGTCTGTATCGAGTCTAGAGTAAAACAGACCTTTAACTATAGATATGATCATTTGGTCGGTTATGCACTGCCTCTCAATATATCACAAATGATATATTACTTTGCATTTCTGAAGGGGGGAAAAGTATTTTGTCAAAACATTGTATGTATCACATATGACAATTCACAAAGTGTGGATTGTGAATGTGCATAGCATTACAAATTATTCTTCAAAATAGTAGTACAAAATCGTATCCTTTTTTCTAGAAATATTCCTGAAAACATCCTTTCTGATGGGATTAAAACGTTGTTTTTTTTAACCCAGCTTAATGAGTTGACTGTTTAAAATGCAGTGTAAAGCATAGACCCTATACCTTCTCCCTCCAAATCAAATATTCATGTTTTACTTTGTTATCTATAGTCTTGGGGCTAGAGCAGGAATTACATATGCCTCACACACACCTTCATGAATCATATATCGCTGTATACCTACCTACACACACTCATAGCCACATTATGTAGCAGGCCTGCTGCACACATGGATGCCCAGACAAAAAAATATGTATGCATGCATGTTTACATGAGAAAACAAGTGTCCGACACTTTAGTGTGATTTACTGCCCAATGACAGGGATTATGGATCTTGCTGAGCGAGCCACACACACACAACACGTCAGTCCAGCATCATGTAAGAAAGGAGAGAGAAGGAGAAAGAGAGAGAAGGAGAAAGAGAGGGAAGGAGGAACCTGGGGGACGTGCTTTTATATTCTCTGGGCTGTAGCCTTTCATAGTGCCAGGATAGCTCTGCAGCCCCCTTCAATTAAGCAGGAAAATTGATGTGCATCATTAATTATGTCAGTAATATCATAAATCATCACTGGGCGCAGTAATTTATTATTTTCTACTCGTGTGAAGAACATGACAGAGAAGAGATAAATAAGGGAGGCAAAGAAAGCTGGAATGGAATTGAGGGGGAGGACGATGAGGTGAGGGAGGGAAGGAGCAACGGACGGAAGGGCTATTCGTCTGTCAGAAAGGGGGGGTACAATCGCACGCCCTATTTACTGGGCTGCCGAGACGTGACAAGGACAGCCCCTCCCGCTCCTTCCCTCTTGAAGGAATGACAATTAGGACTAAGCAAGATGGCCCCTTCCTAGAAGCCAACGCTGGTGTTCCCTGTGCCTAACGCAACAGTCATGTGACAGAGGTCAGGTGTACAGATAAACACAGGTACATCCTCCTTCAAACATCCGTACACTGCTCCATTCATTACAAAAGGGCAGCTTTTAGCTGTACTACCCGTAAGAGCAATGGAGTTGGCTTAAAAGAGAAATTAAGAAGTGAATGGATTTTACTTAACATATTTAAAATGCATAACTTTGCATCAGCCAGTGGATTGCTGGTGAAAGTGAGTATGTTGGAGATTTAAAATGGCAACAAATTATTCACAGCATGTGTCATAACATCTTAACAAGAGGTTTGTAGTAGAGGGTAAACCATGTTTGCTTTTTGTAGTTATTTGTGATCACATTTTTGAAAGTCACAATAGGAGTGATAAAATGCATTAAGTCATATTATATAATAATTTCATGATCCAAAAAAACATGTGAGTATTGTTTGTTTGCAGTTTGCTAGAGCTAAGTAAATGTATCATACATTTCTTAAAGGTATAAATATTGTAATGAGGAGGTTAGACAGTTTTGTTCTGTAATTCCTAGAATATATTTGACAGCAATATGGCATAACAATTCCCGTGTAATTGAATTCAAAATGGAAGCTTGTGTTATGGTCCTTAGAAGTAGGCCACCTCATGTTATTCTCTTACCATTTTTTGGGTGTTATTAATTGGACACTTCAATGCAAAGTGTTTCAACGGTGCTCAATTTTAAAAACACTAAACCACTAGATGAGGAGTACTCCCTAAAAAAGCTATCCAAAGAACGTACTTCATGCTAGCACACAGTGTGCTCATTTCAAGAACTTTGGTCATATTTTAGTCCTTTAGCAGAGAGTACAGGTTACTGCTCTCCCTAACCAAATACTTGTTATGGGTGTCAATCTCTTCTTCTTTTTTTTTTTTACACACAATTGGCTGTAATGATTTCACTAACGTTGACACGTGGTCCACGTCCTTGATTTCTAAATGTGTAGAATACCCAAGAGAGGTTTTTAGAAAGAGCAACTTGATGTTAAGCCAAGGCAACAGTATAGACTTGATAACGGAATAGAGGAGACAGGGGAAGAGACTACACCTCCCGAGCCTTTAGCTGGGTCAGCGACCGTGGCCTCAGACACACTCACACCCTCATAGAGCATCACGGGCAGGCTGCGCGCATCGATCGGTAGGAGGGAGAGGAGATGGAGGGAGGAGAACATGGAGGAGAGAGAAGGTAAACACCGCTCCAGATGACAAAACACTGACACCGCCAGGGACCTGAACCTTTACCCTCTCAGGGTCTCTCCCTGTGACCCTCACTACCTCTGCACTACGCTCCAGCCTGGTCAGGGGGGTGTCCGAGTGTGTGTGTTTTGAGAGAAAGAGAGAGTGACTGAAAGAGAGAGAAAGAGTGGGGGGGGTGTTAGGGAACACAGGCGCCTAAGCCAGTGTTTAATATCAAGTGCGAGCGGTGGAGTTTAATCAATACCAGGCCTCTTTTGTTCCCGGCCGCCGAGAGAAGAGCGGCCATTCACTCCAGAAAGGTTAATGCCGGGGGTCAAGTGATTTCACACCCACGCCGGGATCCTCCGCGTCGCCACGGCTACCACGCCTCCAGCCGCCATGACACCAGTGGCCTGATTTATGGGCTGTGAGTGGCGATGAAGGAGGAGGGTGCGCACTGTTATCTTATGATAATGCTGTCCCTCCGTACTTCTACAAATGAAGGAAGAGAACACAGGCTGCAGTGTGCAGACTGGACTGCATATCCAACTCTGGCCATCGTGTGCTGTTGGCCTTCTCTTTCTACTGCGCATGGCGTCTAATTGTTTCAGCCAGCAGGCTTTACATGCAGAGAAAATGCTTGTCTTTACCGTCGCAATTCTGTTCAATTTGACGCGTTGCTGAAAGGCAGCTGACGCGCTGTGTAATAGCAGGACGTAGACCAGGAGCGACATCCCGATGGATTAGTTGATCAGTAATTGCCCAGACGCATGTCTCGACGGAACACAAAACTACAGACCTGTGGTCATTGTTTGTTACGCAGCTAGTTATATGGACCGGGTCAGAAAAGTGAAGACCTCAACTAACTCCAAATGAGAACAACAACTGCCGTGTTGTTTGTATCCTCCATGTTGCTCGCATTCTGTAATTGATCAACTGAACAGTAGCTCACAGTATCCCACTTGAGGGCTATTTACCCCCCCCCCCCCCCCCCCCGTCCCCCCGTCCCCCCGTCCCCCCACAGCCCCATTCACTATTCCAAACACACCACCCGACCGACGACAGGGAGTACAATAAATAATCAGTCCAAAGCAAATCTATTCCGCGCAAATTCACGGGGATACATCCCATCATTATCTGCGGGACGGGACGGCAGGCAATTAATAATCCAGTTATCCGTCTCTTGGAGAGCATCCATCTTGTCTTTCATTTAGGTATATTGCTTCGCGTGTAATTCCACTCTTCCCCTCAACACACATGCATTCCGTTCCCTTCTTAGTGACTTTGCACGGGAGGGCTTGAACATGGCCATTTAGGTACTTTTGTGATCATGCCTTTCATATCGGTAATGCCTCATTAATGCACTACCGCAATCACCTTTGATTCCATCCTCAGGATTACTGTTTTTCATCTCATGTTTGGAGGCGCACACAAATTCTCCCGACCAAAAAAGGGCACTGGAGCTAGCATTAGCATCCTCTGGGTCTCTGGGGTTGACAATAGCAATTAGCATCAATGAGTGAGCGATATGAGGGGCTGGTGATTGACAGTTGCCCCCAGAGAAGGGGGATGAGTGAGGTGACAGCTGGGCTCTCCAGCCTCTCTGGCCGCCTCAGGCTCTGGCCCTGTGTCATCCTGACTGCCTGCGCCGCAGCCAAACCTTTCCCCATCATTGCTCAAACTCATGGCTCGTTATATCCAGTGTGTCAGCCAAACTCTTCCCCCTTCAGTCCTTGCATGTTACAAGTAATATTACAAGTTCACATGGTACATGTGTTTCACATTCCACCGTATTACCAACTTTTCTGGAGTTTCTCATGTCTCTACGTCAAGCAGTCGTCAATGCCACTATTTCTCCAACAGCCAGAAGAAAAGTGGTTCTCTATTGATCCCCACACTGTATATCAGCATAACAGACACACAGCTCCATCAATTCACCACCTCACTCCTATCCTTACCCAGTAGTGTCTCCGAAGGCCCCTCAGACTCCTCCTGCACAGGACACAATACAATATGTTGTCTGTGTGTATTTGCGATGTGTTTGTCAAGGCGCAGGGGGGGTCCGCGCAAGCCAATTTAAAAAAGGGGAAAAAAACACATCAGTAACAAAGCTTTGTGAATGATGTAGTGTGTAATCTGTACCCAGAGGTCTCTCTCCCCCTCTATCCATCTCTCCCTCGCTCCCCCCCCCCCCCCCCCCGCTTTCTCTCTCTCTCTCCTCCTCTCTCTCTCGTTCCCCCTCTTTCTCTTCCTCTCCCACCCTGTCTGTCGCCTGGCTTTTAACACTCACTTCCAGATGCATCAAAATAAGTGCCAATAAACAAATCACTGCGCAGACTGAATCAAGGTCACATAAATCTGAGAACAACAATGCTGACTGGTGTCAGTGCAGTCTATTAGGATGGGGGGTGGGGGGGAATGAGCGGGCGGAGGGCCAGGCAAAAGGACCCTGTACTCTGTCAGCACTGATAGAGAGCCCCTGCTCCTATTTATGGCCGACTGGACCACATGACCAGGCCCCATTACCTGTAAATAGGCCCAGAGCACATGGAGGGAACAGCGTAGAGACTAAAGACAGGCTCCAGCACTGATCTAAGATCAGCTCACCCTTCCCAATTACCTACATGTCACCATTAAGAGGTAAAGGGAGAATCTGACCTTGTATCAGTGTGTGGGGATCTATATTGGATTGCTATTACAGTAAAGGGGGGGGGGGGGGGGGTGATGACTATTGTCCAGGTAAGCAGAGACCAGCCAATCAGAACAACTGACAGGCTTTCGAAGGTTTTCAAACCACCTATTAAAGCGTTGAACTTTCAATAAAAACACAGTGAGAGCTGTAACAGCTGCTCAGAGACCTTCCACAATGTATTTCCAACATGGGTCCTTTACCTGTTTATTGCCTTTTTATTTTAGATCCTATAAAAACAGACATACACTGTAGCACACATTTAACGTATGCCCATCATGTGCACCCACCCCCACACACACACACACACACACACACATAACCTGACTGTCTGCCAAACGTCTTTCTCTAAATCAGTCATGTAAAAGAGCTGTGTGTATTGATTGGGTGAAATCATAGAACTGGGCTCATCTCTACTCACACTGGCCAACCCACCGGGGGCTCTCAAACACTGGAGTTCTGCTACAAGTCGGAGAGTGCCTCCATTTAACCAGCAGACATACATTAAACAACATTAATAGCCCCGCACTTAATGGATCAATTCCCTCTGTTTGTGTAAAGTGGTGGTGGTGGTGGTGGTGGGGGGAGGGGGGGGGGGGGGGGGTATGCAAGAGGAGAGGGAGAGGAACAGGAATAAGGGTGATAGTGAGAGTCAGGCAGGAGGAGAGGGGATGGGAAAGTAAAGGAGGCAGGGAATAAGGGAGGTAGTGAGAGAGAGGTACGGGTGGGGGGAGGGGGGGAGCACCTCATTAAATGACAAGCTTCTCCTGGTTTGTGCAGAATTAATTGCGCACCGCCACCGACTGCTAATTTGGTGGGAAAGATGCATCCCCAAAAGCAGGGGCTCCTGCTTGAACTTTGCCTCCGAAGCACCTAATTCCCTGCTGACTGCAGCTGCGGCCCTCGCCCGGGCTGCAACACTATTAAATTAGAGCGCCAGGCCAGCCATTTAATAAGAGCTGGATCAGATCATTTAAATAAGGACAGTATTACTATTCTAGCGGAGCACAACTAAAAGCAGCTGACCTTTTTTTCCACCGCCCAGAAGATCCTTGAACACAACCAGCTGAATCAGAGAACATGGTAATAAGCCATCAACGCTAAAGAGGGTCAAAAGGGATCCCCCCCCCCACCCCCGCCCCCCCTTTCCCTTTTCTACATCAAACGGCTCGGCCAGCTATTGTGATCTATCAGCTGACTAGGATCTCAACAGTTGAGGAGGAGGAGAGGGGGTGGAAGAGGGGATCAAAACAGAGGAGAGACAATGTGTAGGGGTGGGGGGGGCTCTCCTAATACACACCACTGATTTATGTGCATGTTGGGATGTCGGATTGATCAATGCACATCAAAATTCCCCGTGAGCGCTCACATAACAAATCAGTAGGTGACCTTTGCCGAGACATCTTTAGCTCCTGGTGCACACCTGAGGGAGACTCTACTAACCGCTGCTACAACACATATGTGTAGCTCAAGCTGCCAAAGGACAATGACAACATTAGCTGCTCTTAACACATTTGACCGGAATAGATCATCCACACTGACTGGACAGTTATGGCTCCTGTCAATGAATGGAGGGGTAACTACCTAAGTTACTCCTAGTCTATATGAAAAAAAATCTAATCAAATCAAAGGTGAAGTGATCCAACATAGTTGTTTGACGACAACCCAGTTGTGGCTACTGTATTGCCTGTTGGTTAATGGGCATTCAGAACAAAATGCTAAACTTTGTTTATTTCAATTCCATATTAAATACCATTGAATCCTTTGCCAGTGTTGTGAACCAATGTGCACCCATTTTCAACCTATGACTGGACAGAGTAGAAGTGCACATGGTGTAGCTAGTGTTTCCAACAATTCAACAATGCCTGAGGGTGAGTCAGAAAGGGAAATCGATAGGGCAACGACTACAGCACACTGCCCTCGCAAGGTAACAAGGAGGACAAGGCCTGTGACTGGTCACATTGCCAGCGCCAGGGCTAAACTCAGGAAATAAATAAACACCCTGGCATCTCATTCACTCACTTGGAGCACTTAAAGTGCTGAAGACAAGCAAGATCCATAAATAATGGGGCGTAAGATGGGAGATATATGTGAGGCCTGGGAAATGGCCGGCTCAGTGTTTTATGGACTAGTTGCAATGTTGATGAATATTTGCCGGTTCAGAATCATAGCTTAATGTCAGCCCACAATTTGTTGCAATTAGCTAGTTGATTTATAGGAATGCCAGAGCCCTAGTGCATGGTAACAATTAACACTGCCTTCTCTGGGTTTTTATTAATGGGGTGCCATGAGAGGGAGTTTTCAACAAAAGCCAGCAGGTCCACAGGCCTAATACAGTGGGTGTGGCATTGGCAGGGACCAAGATGGACCCCATAACACACAGCTCTTTCACCACTAACATACCATGGCTTTTTATTGTCCAAGTATGAAATGTGGCTTGGAAATCAATCTGTGGGAAATAAACCCTAGACCCACTCCAATTTGCATACCGCCCCAACAGATCCACAGACGATGCAATATCTGTTGCACTCAACACTGCCCTTTCCCACCTGGACAAAAGGAACACCTACGTGAGAATGCTATTCTTTGACTACAGCTCAGCGTTAAACACCACAGTGCCCTCAAAGCTCATCACTAAGCTAAAGACCCTGGGATAAAACACATCCCTTCTACAACTGGATCCTGGACTTCCTGACGGGCCGACCTCAGGTGGCAAGGGTAGGTAACAACACATCCGCCACGCTGATCCTCAACATGGGGGCCCCTCAGGGGTGCGTTCTCAGTCCACTCCTGTACTCCCTGTTCACTTGTGACTGCATGGCCAGGCATGACTCCAACACCATCATCAAGTTTGCCGATGACACAACAGTGGTAGGCCTGATCACCAACACCGTGTGGTGCCAGGATAACAACCTCTACCTCAACGTGATCAAGACAAAGAGGATGATTGTGGACTATAGGAAAAGGAGGACCGAGCCCCTAATCTCATCGGGGCTGCAGTGGAGCAGGTTGAGAGCTTCAAGTTCCATGGTGTCCACATCACCAACAAACTATCATGGTCCAAACATACTAAGACAGTCATGAAGAGGGCACGACAAAGCCTATTCCCCCTCAGGAGACTGAAAAGATCTGGCATGGGTCCGCAGATCCTCAAAAGATTCTACAGCTGTACCAACAAGAGCATCCTGGTTGCATCACTGCCTGGTATGGCAACTGCTCGGCCACCGGCCGAAAGGCAATACAGAGTGTAGTGCGTACGGCCCAGTACATCACTGGGGCCAAGCTTCCTGCCATCCAGGACCTCTTTACCAGGCAGTGTGAGAGGAAGGCCGTAAAAATGGTCAAAGACTCCAGCCACCCTATTCATGGACTGTTCTCTCTGCTACCACACGGCAAGCAGTACCGGAGTGCCTAGACTAGGTCCAAAAGGCTTCTTAACAGGTTCTACCCCCAAGCATAAGACTTCTGAACAATGAATCAAAGGGCTACACAGACGCCTGTTTTACGCTGCTGCTACTCTCTGTTTATTATCTTTGCATAGTCACTTTAACTCTACCTACATGTACACATTACCTCAATTACCTCGACGAACCGGTGCCCCCGCACATTGACTCTGTACCGGTACCCCCTGTATATAGCCTCGCTATTGTTATTTAACAGCTGCTGTTTAATTATTTGTTACTAAGATTTTTTTTAATTGACTTATCTATTTTTTACTTAACACTTTTTTTCCCTTAAAACTTCTTTAAGCATGGTTGGTTAAGGGCTTGTAAGTAAGCTTTTCACTGTACTACACCGGTTGTAATTCGGCGCATGTGACAAATAACATTTGATTTGATATTTGTTTCATCTGTATAAGGAAATAGTTCTCTATCATATACAGTATTATCATTATCATTATTGTAATTATCATCATCATCACAATCATTACTACTACTACTACTACTACTACTATTACTACTACTACTACTACTGCTAATTAGCAAAAATGAACTTACAGTCTTTCGTACAAACATGATTTTACTTATTATCACGGAAAATGCCAATATGTGTTCAGTACATGCCCTTCCATAGCTGTCAGTATTCATCAGTGCCATAGGACAAAACCAGATTACATCTCCTGTTACAAAATGGTATGGCTTATGGGTTACTTTATATATATGGAAAATATCAGACGGATACAGTTTGAGCCTATTTTATTGGCCTGTGTGTTTAGCGGTGTGGTATTGGTCCTGGTTGTACACTACACACCTCATCTAATATTGTAGGTGCGGCTTGTATTAAATGACATTCTCAGAGAAAATGTGCCATAAGAGATTCAAAACATGCCAAAAAACAGAAAATAACCTTTTTTTCTTGTAAATAGCATAGTCAAATATACAATTCCTCCTCCCTGCAAGAGGTGGTTAGCATGTATTAACTACAGCCATTAAAATGTACTTTTGTAAAACTATGCAATGAAACAAATAGTTAAAAAGGAGCCAAACAGCTGTTCTCCCTCGCAATAACAGGGTTCAAGTGGAGCGATGTGCCCTTAAACGGCTAATAAACGGCACAAAATGAGCCTGCAATTAAATTTATACACTTGATTGCACGGCTGTCATGTCCACTATAGGCTTATCGAACACCTGGGATCCATTTCCTAATAGAACCTCGGGGAAAAAACGAATTGAACAAAAGCTATCTTTTCCCCGGTCTTTTGGCTTCATTCTCAGGTTTTCGTTGAAGAGTCACTTCACTGATCAGGAGATTTTGGTTTCAAAGAAAAATGACAAACGAGAGAGTGGGTTGAGGCGATCAACAGAACATTACTCCAACATGGAGTATTTTGGGGCTAATTTACTGCATGAAAATAGTCACACTATCACACAACTGCAAGAGATGTAGTTTTACATTTGCTTTATAGGAAAGAGTTTTAAATACCATATCCCAATTAGAAGATGGATAAAGTTCATCACTGCTAAATTACATTATTTCAGCAGAAATATATATTTTTTAAATGAATTGTAACCTACTGCATTTTGATCCTGACAATGCTGTGCTAAAATGAGCATCCTGGTTGCTACCATCCAGGCTAGCAACCCTGCTACCTCCATTAATATATGATAATGAATAATGAGGTTACAAATCTAATGAAATGACACATTCATTCTCAAAACTGACTCCATAATCGCTGACACTGCAAGCCGCAGCACCACTTTCAACCCCCCCCCCACACACACACACACACACACTTCCATTTCATCATGAAAAAGGTGTCGGCACAGCAAATTATAATTGTTATAATACACCTTTATTCAATGAAGTTTGGCAAAACTGGGATGCTGCTGTCAAAATGCTACCTCTTTCTCTCGAGCCGCACTCGGCACTCACTCTCTTTCATGCACACTCGGGATGAGTGTAGGAGAGGAAGTTTTGTTTCTCTCTTTCCATAAGAACTACTTCTGACTCGCGTAAGGGGGCTTCTAATTGAGCAGAGGTAAATATTGCTCCGTTTCATCTCCCAACAAAATAGTGAAAACACACTTAACTCCCAAAAAGCATAAGAAAGTCTAGCTTTAACTGGTTCAATTAGGAGATTCTGACCATGTTTATGGACTGACATGTGAATGCAATTATTCAACCTATGGGATAGTAGACAAAAGCCTTGTGTGTTTCACCCTGCCAACAGCTGAAGCATCTTGTCATGATTGGGCCTCTCGTCTTGGGGGATATTGGGGGTAATCAGTTCAGTAGGCTACCATTAACCTCAAGCCCAGGCTATTGCGCACAGCGCATAAAAGCCTGGTACATCAGCGATTCAACGTTGTCCTTAGTGGGAGACACCATAGAATTCTACGGGAGTGACCATACTGACTAAAGTACTTGGGATCATTTCGTTTTAGCGAATCACACGACTGCGAGGCATTAAGGGGAAGGTGTTGTGGCCTGTGGGAGATTAAGCCAATGCCTACGTGTTTGGAGTTTCTCCTGGTCTTTCTGTATTGGCTAAAGAAGGCCAAGTTTGAGACATTGGTCCAACAGACTTAGAATATATGTGGCTACAATAAAAGTCCATGGAATGGTCCAAATTGGTGAATTGGTCTAATGTAGGCTATACGTCAAACAGTTTGGAGAAGAAAGAAAACGTGCCAATTCCATTGGCTAGTTCCGAGAGCAGGTTTACTAATAGAGGCGGAAGTGGCGTATCAGAGACTCCTAACCTTTCTCTCATTGCTAAACCAAAGACGGAATGTGGCAAGAGGCTTTAATTTATGGGGATTCAGTTATTCTGTCTTTTGGTAAAGGCGCAGTGACCTGCTGTCCGGCCCTTGCCTTGAATCTCTTGCACACTATACATCTTGCCACTGTGCTCTTGACTAGCTGCCTAGCACTCAAGATCCAGTATCGCTCTCTGATTTTACAGTCATTGTTTAGGCTTTTTCCTGCCTTCAGTAGTTTGATCTCCTGTCCGAAACTCTGTTGTTGTGTTACCTTAATCCAGTACTTTTCTGCATCGAACAGTTCGTCAGCAGTCAGTTCACCTTGCATCTTTATGGCTGTACGAGCATTGGCTATGAATCTCTTTATCCAGGCGGTGACTCTGAACACTCTTTTCAGTTTGCTGTACCTTTCAAGCTCCAACACAGGTTCAGTGCTGTCTGTGCTGTTTGCTGCGAGTTGTACAGTAGCCTGGTAACTGGACTTGAGTTCTATATTCACCTCATCCGGAACCTTGTTATCATCAGTCTCTTCGGACTGATTGGGTGATGTCAGAATTCTGGGTCCATTCCACCATAGCTCGCTCTGTGTCAAGTTTCTAACAGTTTGTCCTCTTGTAGGGAGGTCAGCTGGATTCGTTTTCCCTTCAATATGTGACCATGACTCTGGATTGGTCAAGGACTGGATCTCCGTCACTCTGTTCGCAACAAACTGTTTCCATTTCTGAGCTGAGCTGCAAATCCAATGCAGCACGATCATCGAGTCTGTCCACATGTTAATCTGTTTTTCTTCCATTTTCAGTGTGGTCATCAAGTTGTTTGCTAGTCTCGCTCCAATCACAGCTCCCATGAGCTCCAGGCGTGGCAGCGTCATTTTCTTAAGTGGGGCTACCCTGGACTTGGATGCGACTAGACTTGTTGTTTCCCTGTCTTGTGGCTGACTTTCCAACAGCATCTTACCTGCATTGCTCTGTACCAAAACAATTGTTGTTAAATGTAACGTAAACAAGTATTCTTACTAAAATAAGCTTTCGTATCAAACCCGACGTCCCGAGTCATTACTAAGAAGTTAGTTAATCTAAAATTTAATTGTATGAGGGTCAATCACAATTCCTAGTAGAAAGCATTAGCCACTGAACTGCAACTGACAGGTTTCCTACCAGCAAGAGGTACCTGAGAGATAAAAGTCTGCATGAATTAGTATCCCACATGGGAAGCCATCCCTGTGTCACGGTTGCTAGTTGTGAATAGACATTCTACAGGTCAACGTGTAATCCCTTTGTGCTTTACAACAAGGCGGAGAAAAAAAACTGGGGAAACAACAAACAGTACGTGGCACTATATTTTAGAGTATTTCATAGACTACTGTACTTCTGTTAACTATTCCATAGTTTTACAATCTGGTGTTTTTGTTGCAGCTCCACAAACAACACTTTTTTTGTGCAGTGGGAGAACACATCAATCACTGTGTTAGTAATAATGGTGTCTTATATGATTATGTTTTTCACAATGTGACTTGTCCAACAAATATTTGCCCATCTTTACCCTTTTCTTCAGTATCCTGGTTCACTGGGTGGCTAATTGCATTTGAACCAAATGAAGAAAGATTTTCTCAAGTAGCTGCAATTGGTTCAATATGTTTGCCAAGGGTTGAAAGTGGTACAATTCTACAATTCAATTTTCTCCTTTGACAAACATGCCCACATGGCGATGGATTTGTCATTGAATATGTAAAAAAGGGAAATGCACGCTTTCTTTACCCTCCTTTCAGTTTGCTCTCAATCATCCATTTGTGACGGCTGACTAACAATCATCATTACGGCTCAAATAGTTACCTGTGAGAACGGCCATAAATCTTGTTAAAATAACCAAAACCGTCTCT
The DNA here is from genome assembly GCF_045791955.1 of Oncorhynchus clarkii lewisi. Lineage (NCBI taxonomy): Eukaryota > Metazoa > Chordata > Actinopteri > Salmoniformes > Salmonidae > Oncorhynchus > Oncorhynchus clarkii. Next base: position 2,943,701 of record NC_092176.1, on the reverse strand, counting down.
GGTGGGTTTTTTTTCCCCCAAGAAGCAACCTGTCTCTGAGCATAGGCCATCTGTACATAGTTAGAGCCGTATCCACACAGATGGCAGCCAAACACTCCCAAAAGTTGCTCCGTCCGCATGTCTAACCTTACAAAGCTAACCAATTAAGAGGAAAACTCTGAGTGAAGGAAGGAGCCGTTTGAAAGAGTTTTCAATGACTCTAATGAGGAGAGAGAGAGAGAGAGAGAGAGAGAGAGAGAGAGAGAGACAGCGGTTTATTTTGAGGCTCCAGGTTTACTGCCCTCTAAGACCCATATTAAATGAGGGCTACTTATCGCCGAGCCTCTCTCCCAGCAAAGCAACATTTAACTGCCTAGAGTAGGGCATAGGCCAGGGATCTTAAAGGGAGGGAGCCGGGGGCTGCCGGGGGACAGGAAAGGAAGAGAACTAACTGACTTGTCACAGATTGTTTCCAAGAGGCCTACATAGTCCATGTTCACGGTTTACTGTATTACAGGACATTGAGTACACACACCCATGGTTTTACCGCCTAAATGGCCTTACTTTGGACTCCACTTGTTTGCCAGATAAGATCATATTCCACCACTTCTGGAGGTGAGCAACCAACGAGAGAACAGAGGTGAGATATGTGCTGCGTGTCTGTCAAATTGTTGATGCTGTTGTTGTTTTTTTAGTACAGATGTATACAGGCACTTTCTAGGGCCTCCCTTCCTTGATGAAATTCATTTTGTGAAAACGAGGACAACTCCTTGGAAAGCTAATTAGTTGGAAACAAGCGGAGGGGAAGCAGGAAACGTGAAATGACCCAGCTGCCAAAAGTAATAACGTTTTCATTATTTATTTCATTATTCATTTATGGACGTGTTCAGACAGAATTAATAATAGAAATCCCTGGGAGAAAATTGTTTGCACTGGAACCTTATTACCAGCCAGCCATGTCCAGTAGCTGTTAGTTAACATGCACAGATGCACCCCCCCCCCCCCCCCAACAAAAAAGCATATTTAGTATAACACGGGATAGTTCTCTCTATACATGTTCTTCTAAATTCTCTCCATTTCATTATATTATTATTATTTATTTTTTATTTTTTTTTGGGGGGGGGGGTGTTTTTCTAAGCAAAAATATTACAATGAAAGTAATCTTGAAGAGGGCACATCAATCCTTGACATTTGCTGAACATTATATGAGTTGACATTATCATCATGTATAGGACCAGCTCTATGAACACATTGCCCAGAAATAAAATATAATTGCCCAGAAATAACTAATAATGAAACATGTCATTAGAATAGTCTTTGGGACATGGGCATTCGACCGCTCAATTTCCATACTTTATGTCCAAACGTTACGCAATGACGCCCCCAGATCTGGTCTAGCGCTGTTTGCTTTATCTTACTGTTTACTGCCACACTTAGAGGTCAGCTATGTTCTGGACTCTCCCTCTGAGAGTCCACACACTTTCCTCCCTACCCACACAGAAAATGAGACTGGAAATGAGTAGCAGATCACTCAAGGCTGTCCAGAGATCCATAGGACAAAATAATATATATATTTCCACTTTTAACACAGGCATCCCTGATGAAAGCATGTCGAAGGCAACAGGGAAGACTGGTTTTTCTCTCTGCATATTATTTTTCTGTTATTAAATGTCTCTTTCCCCCCACCTCCTTACTGCATTAGGGGAAAATTGAGAGCGGATGGCGAACCAGTGAGTTTCCCTTTGGATCCTTTCTATGGGAACTGATCTTTAGGGAAGGTTTGAGGGGGGGAATAGAAAAATGGAGGGGAGCCGTGGCCGCATGTCAGTCCCGTGTTTTTACATAAACCATAAGGAAGGCGTTCCTTCCACTCCTGCTCCCATGACCATGTGTGAATAATCACAGAGAAGGCCCCACCAGTGCCCCCGCTGCCTCATAGGGGGCCATAATACACAAGGGCGGGATGGTAGGGGGAGCGGTCGTAAACGTTAACACGTTGAGGATTTGGATATCCTCACAAGCTTGTCTCATTAGCAGTTAATTGGCTAGACTTTCCTCTGTCTTTTGTTCTACATTACGTTTGTCTTTCTTTTCTTTTCTTTTTATCCGTGGAGGGAGAGAGAGGGAGGGGTAATAGGGGGAGGTACATATTTCAAATGCACCAAGCACTGGGAGAGTTAAGTCCATATTACCGCAACATAAACACTCCTGTCCTGCGATTATCCTTAAAAAGCAACTGAGTGCAAAATTGAGCGCTCAACCTGCTCAACCAAATTAGCCCTGAGATCAAGGGGAAAAATTCTTTTCCTCCTCCCTATTTTTTCCCCTCTTTTACCTCTCCCGACTGGGAAATCCTAGAAAAACATCAACACGGCTAAACGGCAAATTATTACCACAGCTCGTCTCTGCGCTAGACTCAGAGCAGACATATTGAAGTTGTCATACAGGGATGGCCAGTACTTTCCAAAGATGTATTGTATTCATTGGACAATTTGACAAACATTCTATAAGACAATATGATGCAGAGGTAATGGTGGCGAGAGAGAGAGAGAGTAGAGATTACAATTTTGTCCAACTTTGCAGTCCTCCAGACCACATGCACCAGGCCAGGAAGCCCTTGTCCTACATTGACCTGGGGCTGATGTTAATGCACTTATTGGTGATTCAGCCTGTCCCTTCAGGACTTGGCAAACAGGTAGCTTTCTCTCCCCATGTCTTTCTCTCTCTCTTTGCCTTTGATACAGCAGCCTTCATACTGTGCCCTGAATACCAATAAGGATCTGGTAGACAGCAGGTCAAATGTCCGTTCCTGTTATGTTTCTCGTAATAGTTTTTTTCTGAAAGGTATTGGATTTCAGGACTGGAGATATGGGCTAAACTATGCCTGTTGTGATTCCTTATAATGGGGATCATTTTGTGAATTGACATACGTATGTGGAAGCCCATATTTCTGTCTGACTCCTATTCCTTTGGAGCATTGCGAATGGGTGGCAGAAGACAGTAACTGTTAGAGCATGCGTGCGTTGCGCATGGTATCTACGTTTTCTAAACAACATGTCTGTGTTTCATTACAAACGGGTGTATAACATGAATGCATCACTAAAAACATAATGGGCTTTCTGGATAAACATCCACTCTCACGGTTGAGGCATTCAGGGGAGGTGAGCCGTGCAGTGCTTACCACACCAACGGCATGAACAGGAGAAAAGCAACATGATGGTTACAATTACCTGGGTGCTGTGGAGCAAAAGCTCTGTTTTATGTTAGGAGAGGGCCACACTCCTCATCTGCTATCGACCACCTGACACCAGGGCCCTAACAGAGTTCACATCCCAGACTCAGAGGAGGGAAAACAACGGAGGGAGGGAGAACCAATGAGAACCACCGAAAACTAAACGAATGATGGAGAACGACATCTCCGTGTTATTTGTCTCATTTCCTTATCGATAAGAACGGGCCGGATCCCAGTAATCGTTTGTGACCAAGGAACGTCTGACTTCCCATTTGCTACGCGGCAGCACCCTGGGAGAGCGAGGGCCTAGGGCGAGACAGAGAGGGGGCCTCCCGCGGCGTCAGATGGTGGAGGTTTCGCACGGGCCTGGCTTCAGCCGACACATCAAGGGGCTTGCCCCAAAGCAGTACTGACACTGACCTCCCGGACACCTGGCAACCCAAACGTCTCTAACAAGGTATTAGCACAGTGATGCCACCCCCCTTGAAAAGAGCCACAGCTGCAGAGGCTGGTGTCCAACGCGCAGGGTCTTCATGTGGGCAACGTGGTGCCCCCTTTGTCAAGCTCAGGGGGCAGTGGGGCGTCAAGGAGTCAGGGCTCATGGGTGTACCGTTTTATCAAGGCTGCTCTTTCTCACAGTCAATCCGGTGGGGGCTTGGGGAAGGGGTGTTTTAGAAGACGTAACTAGAGGTTGTGATCATGTAGAATCGTGCATGTAGTCAGTTGTAACCAAGGGATTAACAAACCATAGTTGGACACAGGTAGTCATACTCATTTCACATCCAGTCCTTGTCTGGCTCATTCTGGTGAAAACGACGGTCAGTAGTGGGCCATTCATACTTCTTGAAATCACACGGCGACAACACAAGTACTCTCATCATCACCAAGCATTACTGCTCGAATCATTGCTGTTAGAAATGTTCAGCCACTGTTGTTTTTGTGTGCTCTCATTATCTTCATTTTTTTAAATCAGGGATATAATTGAGAGTTGAGTTTGTCCTCTAAAGCGTGGAGCGGTGGAGGTGGTGGTGGTGGTGGTTTGAGCGTATGGCGGTGGTGGCGTCTGTGCTGTTGTGGAGTCTGGAGGAGAGAGAAGCCTCATCTGTTACAGCCCAGCCGGGCTGGCCCTCTGCGTGAAGGAGAACGACAGGGTGTCACCACGGCTGACATTGATGGATGCGCCAAATTCCGTAGGCAACTTGGGCAATTGGACACATTAACAACAGGCACCTGCTTTTCCCCCCGTACAAATCTATTAAAAGATAACAGCAATGGCTGCTCCCTCTCTATTAGTAAATTATAGCTTTGTCGGCGTGGTAAGTGTGGGCCTCCACTGTCCTACTTCCTGCCTCCCTCCCTGCTTTACTACAGCATGCTGCTATTGCCAGTCTAATAGTGCCACCCAGTGGGCACACTGATCAATATACTTTTTTTCCACAGATAAATCTAGATTTTGTTGTAGATAGAGACGCAATCACTCTGTGCAATGCAGATTATCGGTCTATTTTTATTCCCATCTACAAAAATTCCTATCCACAAATCCTTCTTTGTATCACTCTCCTCACTAGCCGGCATCAGTGCCTTTAAATTACATTTCACAAACCCATAAACGTATTATTTTTTTTTTGTTGGAAACGCATGTTCTTTCCTAACACCAAACAATGTTGGACATTGTAGCAGTGTGCATTAAATTAATTGCAGTGCTAAACTAAACTAGTCCAAAATAAAGTGAATAAAATGCACTTATTATGTGCTCCAAATAGCCTCTGAGTGCATGATCAAACAAGTAGTTCAAAATAAACAGTTCACAACACAGGCAAGAACAAGACCGGACACGCAATGTACGCTAGGTGTGAGACTACTGTACCATAATGACATTGCATCAGAACTGGCATATATAGGCCAGTTCTGATCACCATGATCTGGACACAGACAGAGAGTGTGTGTGTTTGTGCGCGTGCGTGTGCATGTGTGCGCGTGTGTGTGTGCATGTGTGCATTAACTAACTATAAGAATAATAAACAAACAAACATTTGACTAACTGGGGACATTTTGTTGGTCCCCACAAGGTCAAATGCTATTTCTAGGGGGTTTAGGGTTAAGGTTAGAAAGTGTGTTAGAATTAGAATTAGGATTAGGGTTAGGAGACAGGGTTAGGTTTAGGGTTAGGGTTAGGAGGTAGGGATAGGTTTAGGGTTAAGGTTAGTGTTTGGGTTAGTGTTAGGGTTAGGGTTAGGGTTAGGGTACGGGTTAAGGGTAAGGGGAAATAGGACTTGAATAGGACTGAATTGTGTGTCCCTACAAGGTTAATTGCACAAGACGTTGTGCGTCTGTGTGTGTGTGTGTGTACAAAGAAATGCGTGAACATATCTTCAGTGCTGCACTGCTGAAGCATAAATCCTGTGTGGTCCAGGGATGATTTCTGCATACAGCCCGTGAACGGAGACAACGTGCTTAAAATAAACCCTCTATGAGCCACTCGAGGCCCCCAGTATAAAACCATTAAGACCACACCAAAGCGTTCAACGTGAATCTATTAAGGCCTGCCCAGTAAGGGCTCAGGTTGATAGTGTGTGTCACGTAAATTTGCTGTAAGTAAATATTTGAGTGTGTGTATGTGTGTTGAGCGCGTAAAAAAAAAGGATGAGAGCAGTAAATACTTTTACAGCCGCCAATTTGTCAGGACATGTAAATGTTTCCGATTCCCAACAATGCTGGCGTAAAATGGAGTTCCTCGGAAAATGACAAGGCACAAAAAAAATACAACTTTTTACTGCCTCTTCTCCTTCAGACCACTAAAACCTTCCCATAAATCTCTTCTTATCCCCCCAGATGTCTCCCATTGTCAGATATCGTGCCGCGACAATGCCTTCCATAATCATTGTCTTGAGAGAAATATGACATGTGAAACTGCAATGTCACATCACTTAACATGATTTAGCCCGAGTCGGCCAGCGCCATTTTAATCCATCAAAATTCTCACCTTTTCCCAGTAATGATGGCTGGGTAGGATCCCTGTGTTAGGCTTATCTATAAGACTTATCTGAGCTGCTGATTTATGACTGCAGACAGTTAATGTACTGGAGATCACTCTTCTCTTCCTCTTGCCAGGGTTTCTATCAAATTGGCAAATAAGTAGGGCAGTATCACCTCCTGGGCAGTACAAGAGACGCTTTTCTCTTCCGATCTGGACTTTATGTGTGTATGAACCCTATATATCACCAGCACTGTGCCACCAGACAAGGTCATAAATCTCCTAATGGATCCTATGGGCTCGCTTGGTTACACGTCCTTTGATCACATCACTTCCTGGTTGATTCTCCACTAAACAATGTAAAGCCAGGGGAATGTGTCCAGCAAGGAAGGTGGATGTCTATGATAATCCTGGCTGCAAATATGCATTTGATCTTCAGGACAGGAGTGACTGGATCCACAGGAACCAATGGACCCAGGGGCTTCGCTCTGCCTGGCCTGAAATCCTCCATGTGGGCTTCCTCTGGGGGTGGATGTCCCCCCTCTCTGTCCTGTCTCATCTGGCCCAGGTCCACATAGCCCAGTACAGCAGCTACACACCGCTATGGCTTGGAGACACAGACATACAGCAGAAAAGCCTGGTTTGATTCTTGGAAATGCTCATGACAAGAAAACACATCTTCAAACATGCACTGTTTGTCTCTAGACACCTCTCATAATACATCTGTCTTCTTGTGGTACATTTGACAAATTACGAGTTTGAGGATTGTGGGAGTTTTGAAAGGCTCCACTGACTACACATTTCACATTTAGTCAAACTACCACACATTCCATTGACTGACTTGTGACTTACCTCATCATAATCCAAAAAACATCAGTCAAACTACCACACATTCCATTGACTGACTTGTGACTTACCTCATCATAATCCAAAAAACATCAGTTAAACGCAATGTTATTATAGTAGACAAAAACTGAAACAAAAACAGTTATAATATTTGGAAAAGCAATTTTAAAATACTGAAGTAAAAATCTAAACGAAAAATCTAAAATTATGTTTAGTTTTAGTTTTTCTTCTAAACTTTGGGCAAGAATCCCATTATTTGTATTTCTACTTTGCACATTCTTCGACTGCAAATCTACCATTCCAGTGTTTTACTTGCTATATTGTATTTACTTTGCCACCATGGCCTTTTTTGCCTTTACCTCCCTTCTCACCTCATTTGCTCACATCGTATATAGACTTGTTTATACTGTATTATTGACTGTATGTTTGTTTTACTCCATGTGTAACTCTGTGTCGTTGTTTGTGTCGCACTGCTTTGCTTTATCTTGGCCAGGTCGCAGTTGTAAATGAGAACTTGTTCTCAACTTGTCTACCTGGTTAAATAAAGGTGAAATAAAATAAAATAGAAATTGGGTTTTCGAGCTTCTGGATCTGGGGGTAAATGCTGCCAGCGGATCCCAATGTTTCATATAGACCTGGCTTGTGCATCACTATTGTTAGCTATCACTAGCCAACAGGGAAGACATCTGAGGGGTGAACACAGAGCGTGACTGGGCCAGGCTAGAACAGCTTGTGAAGTTGCTGGAGCCGTTCGCAATCCACGCCGACCTACTTGCTGACCAGTGACTGGGCCAAGCAAGAGCGTCTTGTGAAGTTACTGAAGCCGTTCGCAATCCACGCCGACCAACAGTCGCTGTCTGATGTAGTGCCGTACCTTCTCAACCTTGAGCCACACTTGAAGTCAACTAATGTTGCAAAACAGTTGGCACAGGTCCTCCTTCGCATGCTGAATCCTCTGGCAGCCAAATTCGATCCCAACCCCGGCAGCAGCTTTCCTGATGGACCCAAGTGTGTCTCTGACACTTCGTTTAACAGAGATGGAACCACTGATAAGGGAACCATAGTCATTTGTGCTTCATCAGAGAGTACAGCCGTAGAGCAGCAGGACCCCAGGAAGATGCCAGGGTGATGAATCCAGCAAGTATCTCGACCACAGTGGTTCAGAAATATAGCTTCCTCGCAACAAAGATTTTGTTTTTGGGGGGGGGTGTTTACAGAGTCACCTCTCCAGTGCTGTCAGGTAAGGCTGGCTGTTTATCCAAAGCTGTGCCCTTTGGCACTGGATCTGGTTTCTGCCCCTACATCTGTTCATGGAGAGAATATTCTGTCTGTGAACAACTGTCATCAGGCTTGAAAGACCGAATGACCACCTCTATGGAACGCAGTCACACACACACACACACACACACACACACACACAAGCTGGCCAGCTGGCTGGTATATTTGTGAAGAGGTGTTGTATTGCTTATGTTTTTGCTGTCGTCGTTGTTTTTATGTTTTTTATTAACCCCATTTGAATGATTTAGTCAGTGATACATATTTTTTATATTTAATATTAATAGTTTAATATTACATAAAAATGGCAAATGTACCATGACTTCATTTGTTGGTTTTTCCTTTCTCTTTCTGTCAGATGAAGTTAAAAGCACTTGATTATTCTTACAGCTAGTTAAAAAGCATTGGATTGGTGTAAACATGGGCAAGAGTTTCCTTCCACCATATTTCTTGCACCAGTCTAGGGTGTTATCCTTTAAATCCAAGTCACATTAGGATTGATTTATAATTGAAACCTAACCAAACCTATGTACTGACCAAGGAGTTGTACGGAGTCCTCTAGTGGCCAGAAGCCTGTGTTAGCATGGGCACCGCCATTGAGGACTTACACCATTTGGATTTAGTCAACTGGGCAGGGCTTCTGGCTTCATTGGCTGATCCCTCCTGATGACCTATTTGGCATGACCTGAATACTCGGTTGGAGTTGTGACAGCCGGGTCATCAGGAAGCATCAGCCAATGAATTTTACTCGTAAAGAAGAAAATTGACTTTCAAGATGGAGGTGGCCTCAATGTTGCTGCCCATGCTCTCTTATACCCCACCATGACACAGATACAGTCTGGTCCTGGCACATCACCTTATGTATTACTGCCCCCCAGTGGCAAGAAGTGGCACCCCCCCACAAAAAACACATAATGGCTCCTGGCCTCCCACGCATAGGCCATTTTCTGTCCCTAACACTAAATTAAATAATATAATAACAAACAAAAAAGTGAGATCAAACTAAAACTAAATAAAAACTAGTCTGAAAAGTAACTGAAACTAAACTTAACTCCACATAAAAATCTAAATATGAATATTACATTTTTTAAAACTATAATAACCTTGGTTACAACGGACCTGAGAAGGTTTGTATAGCTACTGTTTTTGCAAATGTTGTCAACCTCACGCACGAGAACCAATCGCAATCCAGGATGTTGCACATACACCACATGGCCTACATACGAGTGTGTTCCAGAGGGCATGCGCACGCGTGATTGAGCTCCTATATAGGGAAGATCTCAAATGCATACTCCTCGCATCCTCTCCCCTCATCTTCTTTTCAAAAACCCATTGGATGAGAAAGCCAGAGGTCCTTCCCCTCTGACCTTCTCGTCACCATGGGTTTTGAGAAAGAGACCAGGAGAGATTCTCACTCACTGTGCTAGTGCCCACTCTATTCTTACCCTTAATTATGATAGTCCCCGTGATAAGTAATATGGTCAGCATTTCTATATTGAATAAATCATCTAAAATGTATATTCAAAATGGAAAGAGATTTAAATTCAAGCTGTGAAAATATTCATGTCTAAAAATGTAGGCCTAATCATGTGACTTACCTGTCTTTTTTATCTTCCAGGTCTATTGGTTTATTCAGATCCCCATTAGCTTTTGCCGAAGCAGCAGCTATTCTTCCTGGGGTCCACACGAAAACATAAAACAAGACAGTTAACAAAACACCGATACACTGACAGACAAGAACAGTCACACAAATGTCAAATAAAATGATATACAAATAATACAACTAAAGAATAATGTCCGTGTAGATTCTGTGTCATTTCACAGTCCCTATTATGCCATCATATGTCGTTTCATCCCATTCTTGAACGTAATTTTGCTGTTTGCTTGAGTGATTGGAGGTGGGAGTTCCATGCAATCATGGCTCTGTATAATATTGTGCATGGCTGTGAATTTATTTTGGACTTGGGGACTGTGAAGAGACCCCTGGCGGCATGTCTCGTGGGGTATGTACAGTATGGGTGTCTGAGCTATATGTTATTTGATTATGCAGACCATCTGGAATTTTCATCACAGTCATATTTAGCATAAAAACCATCAACCAGGAAGAAGTGCATGTTGTTGATGTTAGTTCTGTATTTGCAGTAAAGGGCGAAGCGTGCCGCTCTGCTAGGTCTTTCTTTTCTGCACTTGACCATATTACCGAACAGTAATCAAGACGGGACTAGAGCCTGAACTAGTACAGTAGATTTTTGTGTAAAAAAACGCAGAACATATGTTAATAACAGAAATACCCCTCCCCATCTTCACAACAACTTTGTCAATATGACTTGATCATGATAATTGACAGTGGTGGAAAAAAATACCCAATTGTCATACTTAAAAGTAAAAGTATAGATACCTTAATAGAAAGTTATTCAAGTAAAAGTGAAAGTCACCCAGTAAAATAATACTTCCGTAAAAGTCTAAAAGTATTTGGTTTTAAATATACTTAAGTATCAAAAGTAAATGTAATTGCTAAAGTAAACTTAAGTATCAAAAGTAAAAGTATAAAGCATTTTGAATTCCTTATAATAAGGAAAAAACTACTTAAGTAGTACTTTAATGTATTTTTTACTTAAGTACTTTACACCACTGATAACGATCGAATGTTATACCTAGGAGTTGCTCAATGGTCACAACCTTTAAGCACAATTCCAGTTGAGGTTCAAGTCTTAGAGAATGTTTTGTACCAAATACAATGCTTTTAGTTTTAGATGTATTTAAGACTATTTTTGTTATTAATCACCCTTTCTGATACTGGCTGTAACTCCTTATTTAGAATTTCAGTGACCTCGCTGGCTTTGAGTACTGAAATAGAACGTGAAATCATCATATCATACATAGTAATTCTAGCTTTGTGTAAGACCAGTGGCAAATCATTTTTTTAAAATTAACAACCCAAGGAAACTGACCTGAGGGACACCACACTGTACATATTTGATGTTAGAGAAGCTTCCATTGAAGAACACTCTCTGGGTTCTATTGGATAAATAACTCTCCGACGATCTGATGGCAGGTGATGTAAAGCCATAGCAAGTTTTTTTTTATTATAACAATTTATGATCAATAACATCAAAGGCTGCAATGAAATCTAACAATACAGCTCCTACTATCATCCTATTATCCATTTATGGAGAGACTATATAACCAGCTATGTGGCAAATATATGGGGAGAGATGAATGCAGAATCAGATTGGGGTAGTGTGGTTGCGTCTATCCCAAAGGCTGGTGTTAATGTTCACTATCTGGAGAGGTAGCCTTACTGGGCTTTTGTTACTGCAGGGTTTACTGCAGAGTTATTGTTGTGATTATTTAAAGCAGCAATCTATTTATCTTTGCTTTTTGAGCAACAACTTATTCACTGTGAAATAGTTGTTATTATGCTGTTATACACTGCATGTGTTGGTTTCACAGTGAGAATATAGCTCATATGAAATGAATCAACAAGCCAATAATTATCCACAAGTTCCACCCCGGTTTCTAATGAACTGTGGATGTTATGCGGATCACCGATATTCCTCAAAACATGTTTATTTTGAATCTGCCCTCTGTACTAATTAGAGGGTGACCCTGACTGCTCAGCTCAGCTCAGCTCACACACACACACACACACACACACACCTCTACTTCCCTGTATAGCAATATTGCCATCACACTCACCCAAAGAATATTGGAATTTTCAGAAAGAGCAAACCAATAACGTATTACAAAACTATAAGAGATCAATAGCTAATTTCTCTGCATTGATTACCACTTGGACACTTAACAAGCGCCCCGTGGCCACAATATGTGTTCAGCCGGCTTGGTCCCCGTTGGCTCTCATGAGTAATAAACTTATCGATCAGACAGAGGACTAAAAAATGTCAAGCTGTTCATTAATCTTAATAAAGACTGGACTTGACCAAGGCACCTTAAAGCAGGGATACAATCTATCCAGCCAGGAGTAGGCCTACAGGCTGCATAGAGTGAACTGAGAGGTCATTTAAGACATTACCATTAATGAATTAATCCACGATTCAGAATCATGTTGTTAATTATTGTTTATTCATTGGGATTGTTTCTACTGAAACTATGTAAATCATATAATTTAGTGTGTGTGTGTGTGTGTGTGTGTGTGTGTGTGTGTGTGTGTGTGTGTGTGTGTGTGTGTGTGTGTGTGTGTGTGTGTGTGTGTGTGTGTGTGTGTGTGTGTGAGAGAGAGCAAGCGAGTGTGTGTGTATGCATGCGTGCATAGTCCAAGGTATACCATAGGCCTTTACCAGGAGCTATGGAACAGTCATAAGTGGTTATAGCCCTAAACATTAAACTAGACCAGTGGCTGCCCCATACATACTTGGATATTCCAATCTGTATTACAGTTTTTTCCAACTGCTTACACACAAAATCTTTTAATGCCACACGATTTTTGAAACCTCTCACTCAAAGTGCAAAACTACACACCAAATATCCAAAATCATAAGCTATTTCCCAGCCTTTGACTCAGTTGTCAATTGCATAAAACACTTTTTTCAAAACACTACACACAATTCTCTACCTAAAACACAAACATCTAACAGGAAGTGACTTGCTTTCCTTTTCCAAACACAACCAATCAAAATGCTACACTTATTCACCAGGTCACACACACACACTCCTCACATGTGCAAACACTAATAGCTAAACTGATCACTAACCAATCACTGCTTTACTGTAGTATAGGCCTATAAATAGGTCAAAGGTCAGATTACCTGTTTTGAACAATGGATGCCAACAATGGACAGAGAGCAAGAGGAGTAGGAGGGAGAGGAAGAAGAGGAGGAGGGCAAAGAAGAGAAGGAAGGAGAGCCATCTCTGATGAGATTAGGGCAACAATTGTTGATCATGTGATCAACCACGGTTTGACCATGAGAGAGGCTGGACTGAGAGTCCAGCCCAACTTGAGTCAATTTACAGTGGCGTCCATAATTCGACCCTTCAGAAATGAGAACAGGCATGCAACTATCTAATGACTATTTTAGCATTACAGTTATGTACTGTAAAATACGTATGACTGCATAGTATTGCATAAACATTTGTAACTCTAAGCCACCCATTTACTGCACTGCATTGAATGAATGAGGTTGGTTATCATGCTGTACTACATTTTTTTGTACATTGTTTTCAGTTCCTATGCTGAACACATACTGTGTTTGAATTCTGTACAGAGTGGAAAGGCAAAGACATCATGGAGGACGAGGACGCTTGTTTACAGATGTACAAGAGACTGCAATTATAAATATGGTTTTGGCCAACAATGCAATTAGGATTCGCGAGATAAGAAATCATATCTTGAATAATGACATCATATTTAACAACATCAATGCTGTAAGCCTGTCGACCATACAACGCATCCTCCAACAGCACAGAGTGACGATGAAACAACTTTACAAGGTGCCATTTGAGAGAAACTCTGACAGAGTCAAGAATGTGACATGACTTTGTATGTATGCAACACTAGTTCCAGTTCTTCAGACATACCATATTTACTCATCTGTATATCCTTTTGTCTGTTACAGAGAGTATTGGAGCTGGATGCCGATGTAATTCGCCATTAATTTATTTATATGGATGAGGTTGGCTTCAACCTCACCAAAACCAGGCTCCGCTGAAGAAATGTAATAGGACAGAGGGCAATTACCAATGTCCCTGGACAGCGTGGGGGTAATATGTGTGCTGCCATCACTCAAAACGGGGTCCTCCGTCACAATGCCACACTGGGTCCGTACAACACTGGCCATATGCTCACTTTTCTGGATGCAATTTACACAATGCTTGTCCCTGATCCAGATCAGGAGCCTGCTAGATTTGTGGTTTTATGGGACAATGTTAGTTTTCACCGGGCTGTTCTGGTCCAAAATTGGTTTTCCACCCATCCACAATGTGTAGTTTTGTACCTACCCCCATATTCACCTTTTCTAAATCCTATATAGGAATTCTTCTCAGCCTGGCTCTGGAAAGTGTATGATCGCCAACCCTATGCCCGCATGCCGCTTCTCCAGGCAATGGAGGACGCATGTGGGGACAAAGAGGTTGCCTCTGTCCAAGGTTGGATACGCCATGCTAGGAGATACTTCCCTCCATGTTTGGCAAGAGAAAACGTATCTTGTGATGTGGACGAAGTATTGTGGCTTAGACCCAGGCCGGAGAAGAGATGAAGCGTAGCTTAGCACTGGTTACCCCCCCCCCCCCCCCTACCAATTCCTGGACTTTTGAAAAAAGGAGACAGTTTTGAAAAAGTGTGTAAGCAGTTGGAAAAAAAACTGTAAATAGGGATAATCTCCGATTCACAGTAGGCTACACTGGGTAGCAGTACAGTCGTCAGTACACTGGGAGGCAATGGTGTACCATGGTCCACATTGAAAAATTGCCAGTGTGTGTCCTGTCTCACACATCATACCAGTAGCACTACACGGTGAAAAGCAGGAAAAGCAGTAGAAACACAAATGAGTTAGAATGTAATTAATAAACACAATACATTTTCCAAAGGCGACTGTATATCTGGAGGAATGACTGTGGAGTTAATAAAGGAAACCACAGTGGAAAGCCTTTTCATTAAAGCCAAAGGGGAAGCAAATGTAAATTGGAGTGTTGACAATGATGACAATATTTACTCATCACGAAACAGATATTTCCTACTGAAGAAGTTAATGATTAATGAAAATCCTCAAAGTACGTGGGGGGGGGGGGGGGGGGGACGACACACAACTTAGAGAAGGAAATCACCTCTGTCTCCAAGACTTTAACCATGGTCTACTTAAGCAATAAGGCATGGCCAATATACCACAGCTAAAGGCTGTTCTTATGCACGACGCACCTCGGAGTGCCTGGATACAGCCCTTAGCCATGATGTATTGGCCATATACCACAAACCCCTGAGGTGCCTTGTTGCTATTAAATGTAAATAGAGCAGGACACGTTTTGTCATACCCGTGGTATGCGGTCTGATATACCACAGCTGTCAGCCAATCAGCATTCAGGGCTCGAACCACCCAGTTTATAATGGTGTATCAACGGTAGGCTACTAATCTAGTCATTTTGTTATTCATCACTTAATGTGTGAAAGTCGATGGATGGATGGATGTACGTGTCCTGATTTGTTTTCCTTACTCATCCTGCATTCCAATCTGCTCCGCATGGTGTGAAGTAAAAGTCAATGGGTTGTCTCACCTCAGGACATGTCACTATGGATGTCCACATTGAAAGGATAGGTTACATGCCAGGTAATGTATTTTCAACATGAAGTGTTACATAGGGCTGCTACTGTGACCGTATTACTGCCACACTGGTGGTCACGAATCATGACCGCAGTCAAATTCCACGTGACCTTTTAGTCACAGTAACTAGGTTTCTCCAAGCTCTGATGCTGCTGATGGTCATTAGTAGGCTAACCAACTTTTGTAACTGCCTAGTACTCAGCACCCTTAGGTCCCTCTAATCACTCTGACATCAAATCAAATGTAATTGAAAATCAAATCAAACACTTAACGAGAGTCCATGAGCTCATGTTGCGCAACATTTCTATAGGCTATGCAATTGCGTGAGAAAACTGAGTTTTGATGGCCTCTATTAAAAAGAGGAGGATCCCATCAGCTTCCTGTAGGCTAGAACTACTATATTTACTTCTCAACGTTCCTAATATTAAGCACATTGTTTCTCTTTACAACAGGAGTGTAGCCTACTTGTCTGGCATGAAAATGAACCTTATGAAAGCCATCCTTCATTCACTATTTAAGTGCATAGGGTTGACATCTATTGTTTTGCCTTGCCCCCATTTCAAGACAGGTGCATGATAATGGTCCATTCTTAATCAAAGCAAATTTCACATATATTATTTAGGATATGTAAAGACAAGATGAAATCATGAATAGTCTGATGGGTGACGATATTAGCCTATCACTTGTGAATGATATATTAAGGAAATACTTTTTCAAATTATAGTCGCACACTTCATGTAGCCTAGCTACAAGTCCTACATGTTTTGATACGGTTTGTATCTCAACTAAACTGGTCAAATAAATTAAACACATTAATCCGCTGTAGAGCCTAACTGGTATACACAGGCAGCACATGAGTTTCAAGTTTGGGGAAGATAATTTCCACCATAATAAAGCATTATATGCATAATCGTATTTGCGGTCACTTTTGCGAATGTTGTTTTCCAACTAATTGATTGAATTTTGGAACGTTCGTGTTCATAGCCTAAAGCTGTGTGTGCATTGTTGCGCTTATAATGTGAAGTATCACGACTCAGGATATGACCCAGATGCAGACACAGGAGGCGGATAGTACAGTTCTCAATAATCTATTATAACATGGGGCAAAGGGCAGGTCAAGGGCAGGCAGAGGTTCGTAATCAGGTCAAAGTCAGGCAGGTATAGGACGGCAGGCAGGCTCGAGGTCAGGGCAGGCAGAATGGTCAGAACCAGGAAAAACTAGGAAACAGAACTTGAGAAACAGGAAAACGGGAAAGCATGCTGATAAGACCTGACAAGACAAGACGAACTGGCAACAGACAAACAGAGAACACAGGTATAAATGCTCGGGGATAATGGGGAAGATGGGCGACACCTGGAGGGGGGTGGAGACAAGCACAAAGACAGGTGAAACCGATCAGGGAGTGACATGAAGAAATAGCCTATTAGCTTATCAACATTTTTAAGCTAAACATTCTGATATGCTGCATCAGCCTCATTGCTTTAAAAAAATGTATACTAGTCGTTGTATTAATTTAGGATCTATCACATCCCACAACTGTCCCAGACTATGTTTGGAATATTTATTTCTCGCACAGCAGGACAAGGTGATCAATAGAATAGGTCAACTTTTGTACTATGGGGGATAGTAGATTGACTGTTCGTTAGGCCTACTCATCTTGTTGGCTGACAAAAAGTAAATGTGGACAGCATGGAATTACAATTATTATATTCAGTCCATGGGCACAAAGGGGATGCCACCAGAAATGCGAGGCATTATCAAGTGCTTGTCAAAATGAGAGACTGATCAAGTGTGTGTAGCCTGCGCCAAAAAAACAAAGCAGAGCTCGTTCCTTTTATGCAACTTTTTTCAAATCATCATTAGAGTCGCATCATGCAGCCGTAGAATGTATTAAAAATCTAAACATATAGTCCAACATTTGTATAACAACTAAAGGTGCACAAATAACTCGAAATAAAGCTTATAGGAGGACCTGTTTCTTTGTTAGCCGCTCAACCCAGAATAGCCGCATGTGCACACTCCCTCAAATCATTTGGAGAAAATATAATTTCCATTTTATTCAGCTATGTTCACTAGTATTCTTTATACTATAAAATAATACCACGAAATTCTCAGCAAATCTTGTCTGCTAAATGAACTAGTGTAGCCCTCAGCCATATCAGGGCCTAACATAAGGACAACTTGAGAACTGTATTTTTATTTCATTTAACTAGGCAAGTCAGTTAAGAACAAATTCTTATTTACAATGACGGCCTACCCAGAACCTGCAGCCATGGGAGGATGTTATCATTCTGCCCGAGAGCTGTAAGGATCGACACTGGAGATGAGAAGCGGGTACAGGGAGTGAACACATAGTGATGGAGTCCAGGTGGGTCCAATGAAGCGCAGTTGCGCGTAATGATGGTGACAGGTGTGCGTAATGACAGGCAGTCTGGCGCCCTCGAGCACCCATGAGAGGGAAGGCGGAAGCAGGCTTTGTCAACAGCAAACATACCCAAATGGCCCAGTTTAACTGATAATGCCCTCGAAGCCGGTGTTTGAAGGATATATTGGCACAGCTGGGGAACCGTGCCAATATATCCTTCAAACACCGGCTGCGAGGGCATTAGCACTTTTATACAATGGTTTACCAACATATTCAAATAATGATTGACATATTTTCATTAAAAACGTTATTTTGAGGAATTTATTCATACTATTTCATCCTTCCACAAGATATAATCCTAACACAAATCTAGGGTTGTTACCCAAGCCGGCTGGTCGTTCGTTCTTTTGGTTCAGTTGCTAGAGACACGACCCGTCGTCCAGTCTTTTTGTTCTGTATCTATGGACGCGACCCAGTCATTCGTTCTAAATGTTCCATCGCCATACTGGCTGGCAGTATTCTCATCCCTTGCTTGCTAGCTAGCCAACTACGGCTAGCTACAGTCACGTCAAAATGCAGCCAGAATAACAGCAAAGTAGCTGCATTTGTATTTGCTTAAACTGTTTTCTGGTGACATTTATTTTGATACAAACAACAATGAGCTAATGAAGCAAGATTTCAACTGGCATAGGACATATGCTCCCTCGTCAGGGCACTGTTGTTCATAGGAGCTAGCCAATAACACAGCTAACACAATAACTTCAAATTGAAGCTGGAAAGACTGCAAACTAGCTGCACTTTGTTTCCTTTACCTTTTTTCAATTGACATTTCCTTGTATATATCCATAAAAATGATCTCAGCTGATTCATGATTTTGACTGGCTGAGAAACGTTGCCTGCCTGTCTGTCTCTCCTGACACTTTCATTACTATGGGACAGCTGGAGTTCAGATTGAAACAATGTTTCAAATGTCGGAGAGACAGACAGCAAGGTTAATACAAATTTCCGCAGTTGTAAGCTAAATGTTAGTCTAAAAGAAATGTGAGATAATGTCTACATGCTTTTTACAGTGGAGATCAAGTTTATAAATTGCTTGGCTGGGCTGATGAGACTGTGCATTGCGCAGTCAGATGGAACAGAGTAAATAGACATTTTAACATCATAGGTTAAGTCGGTGGTAACTTGTGGAATAGACACTGGCTGGAATGCGATTTCAACCAATGAGCATTCAGGATTAGACCCACCCGTTGTATAAACACCAACATCCACTCCAATAATGCATTCACCCCTATCTTCAAGAGATAGACCAACCCCCACCGTGTGGTTCCTGCTTTCCTCCATGTACACCTGAAACATCTTGCACTGATACACTATACAAAACACTCAGCTTTGACAGATGTGAGAGGCCTTTTCATCAGTATGCTGCTAGCTATATAACTACCTACCTGTAGCAATAATCAGTATTCTATTGTAGCTGCAGGTTTGTAATGTCATTGTTATCTAACCCACATAGCCTTAACTGCACAGCTAAACTGCCTGAGACTTGTCTTTGAATAATAACGCATCAATCCAAATCAGCCATTATGTGACTGTGGCAACTTAGAACAATAGTCAGTGAAACTTGATGGATATACAGTATCTGCATGGCTTCAATGTAATTATTATTATTGCTATTGGCCAAGTAAGGTGATTGTTCAGATCCAGTCTTCATCATCTGCACTGTTCAATAAATACCACCTATTTTTGGGCCTGATCCTCTGACTCCATCTTAACTGGTCCAAGCCCATCTAACTATTGTACACCTACCTAATATTGCGCGCTGCCTTTACACATTCTTACTGAGCTCAGCTTTCACTTATTGCTGTTTAGATATTATAAAGGAGTGCTATAGAAGCTGATACTCTGGGTAAAGTAGGCTAGCCTATGTGGGAGGGGTGTGAAAATAAAATCTGGGCCTGCCTGATAACAGTCTATCTAATTGATTTGCAGGGACGGATGCTGCCTCACACCTATGGCCTTCTTGGCAGCTTGTGCCAATATGAGATTTTGGTTGGACTTTATTTCGGTTAGTTCTATACGACCATACCTTACCTAGGCCAGTGCTTGCTCCATACAGTAGCCCAAATGAACATAGAAAATGCATCTTAGATTCACACAGTACACTGGGTAACAGTACGGTCATGTAACACTATGGGGCAGTAGAGTACCAGTAGAGTACAAGATTCAACATACAGTCCCAAAACAATAATATTACTATATTTATGAGCAGGCTACAAAGCGGAATTGCCTTTAGAAAAGTTAGAGTGAACTGTAATGCAGTCGAAAATGCCTTCAGTAAAATAGTTTAACTTCTTGCTCCTACTTGAGACGCAGATGTCTCAAGTAGACACCTGGAAATGCAAATGCGCTACGCTAAATGCTAAATGTACTCGTTAAAACTCAAACCTTAATCAAAATTCACATGCAGGGTATTGAATTAAAGCTACACTCGTTGTGAACCTAGCCAACAAGTCAGATTTTTAAAATGCTTTTCGGCGAAAGCATGAGAAGCTATTATCTGATAGCATGCAACACCTCAAAATGCCTGAATGCGACGTAAACAAAGACTTTGCTTATCCGGCGCTACACAAAACGCAGAAATAAAATATAAAACATTCATTACCTTTGACGAGCTTCTTTCTTGGCACTCCTATATGCCCCATAAACATCACTATTGGGTCTTTTTTTCGTTTAAATCGGTCCATATATACCCAAAATAGCTTTCTATGGAAGCTGTGTCATTCAGAAAAAAGCATAGTTTTTAAACGCTGCGTCATTTTTTAAAATTAAAAAAGTTGACGATAAACTTTCACAAAACACTTCGAAATACTTTTGTAATCCAACTTTAGGTATTAGTAAACGTTTATAATCTATCAAAATGATTACAGGGCGATGTATATTCAATAGCTCCTCGTCTGCAAATCAATGGCTGCCAATGTGCACATTCAAACCATCCTGGTGGAGACCGGAAGAAACGGAATCCTGTTAGTTGGATTTTCCAAGAAAAAAGTCCATTGAAAATGATGACAATGGCGACATCGTGTGGAATCTGTATGAATTGCATGCAGATCCATAATTAATTTTGTGCTCTTTTAACAACCCATGAAAGTGACTTATGGAAATTATTTTTAGCTTTCAGAGAGCAGTTTTTCTTGCGTTTTTCAATGAAACACACGATCTGTTATAGTCACAGCCGTGATTTAACCAGTTTTAGAAACTTCAGAGTGTTTTCTATCCACACATACTAATCATATGCATATACTATATTCCTGGCATGAGTAGCAGGACGCTGAAAAGTTGCGCGATTTTTAACAGAATGTTCGAAAAAGGAAGGGGTAGACTTAAGAGGTTTTAACCTGAGTTACGATGTAATTAAATGGGCATGATACATTTCCCAAAGGTGACTGTATACAGTGCCTTCAGAAAGTATTCACAAAACCTTTGACTTTTTCCACATCTAGTTGTAACAGCCTGAATCTAAAACCGTTTAAATTGAGATTTTTTTTTCCACTGGCCTACACACAATAACCCATAATGTCAAAGTGGAATTGTGTTTTTCAAAACTTGACTAATTAAGTCAAAATGACAAGCTGAAATGTCTCAAGTCAATAAGTATTCAACCCCTTTGTTATGGTAAGCCTAAATCAGTTCAGGTGTAAATATTTGCTTAACAAGTGACAAAATAAGTTGCATGGACTCACTCTGTGTGCAATAAAAGGGTTTAACATGATTTCCAAATGACTACCTCATCTCCGTACGCCACACATACATACTGTAAGGTTGAGCAGTGAATTTCAAACACAGATTCAACTATAAAGACCAGGGACGTTTTCCAATTACTTGCAAAGAATGACATCTATTGGTAGATGGGTAAAAAAAAAAGCAGACATTGAATATCTCTTTGAGCATGGTGGTTATTAATTACACTTTGGACCCAGTCACTACAAAGATACAGGTGTCCTTCCTAACTCAGTTGCCGGAGAGGAAGGAAACCACTCAGGGATTTCACCATGAGGTCAATGGTGACTTTAAAACAGTTGCAGAGTTTAATGGCTGTGATAGGAGAAAATGGATCAACAACATTGTAGTTACTCCACAATACTAACATAATTGACAGAGTGAAAAGAATGAAGCCTGAGGAGAATAAAAATATTCCAAAACATGACTAATATTTGTAACAGCATGCCCACACTAATACTGCAAAAAAATGTAGCAAAGCAATTTGCTTTTTGTCCTGAATACAAAGTGTTATGTTTGGGGGAAATCCAATAAAACACATTGAGTACCAGTCTCCATATTTTCAATCATAGTGGTGGCTGCATCATGTTATGAGTATGCTCGTCATCGTTTACGGACTGGGAGGTTTTTCAGGATAAAAATAAACAAAATGGAGCTAAGCACGGTCAACATGCTAGAGGAATACTTGGTTCAGTCTGCTTTCCAACCAGACACTGGGAGATGAATTCAAACTTTCAGCAGGACAAAAATCCATAAAACACAAGTTATTATACACTGGAGTTGCTTACCAAGATGACTTTGAAGGTTCCTGAGCGACCTAGTTACAGTTTTGACTTAAATTGTCTTGAAAATCCATGGCATGGCTTGAAAACCAACTAGACAGAGTTTTAAGAATTTTTAAAAAGAATCATGTGTATATTGTAACAATGGAGGTGTGCAAAGATCTTAGAGACTTACCCAGAAAGACTCACAGCTGTAATCACTGCCAAAGGTGATTCTAACTTGACGCAGGGGTGTGAATACTTATGTAAATGTGATATCTGTATTTCATTTTCAATCAATTTGCAAACATTTCCAAAAACGTGTTTTCACTTTGTCATTATGGGGTATTGCGTGTAGATGGGTGAAAAAAATTCTATCCGTTTTTTATTCAGGCTGTAACAACTAAATGTTGAATAAATCAAGGGGTATGAATACTTTCTGAAGGTACGGCATGTAAGAGTGGTTGAGTGAGTGGGAGTAGGAGTAGGTGCATAGTCTCTTGAAAAGCAGCTGTGAAGAGTCAGTGAACTTGGTTATCAATCAAGTCATGTCAGATCAGTGATTATTTCTTTATATATATAGCCTATGACATTTCATCATCATGGATCCAATTAGGCCTATACTTATACAGAACAAAATTCTAAACACATCATGCAATAATTTGAAAGATTTTACTGAGTTTAAGTTCATATAACGAAATCAGTCGATTTAAATAATATAAATTAGACACTAATCTATTGATTTCACATGACTGGGCACCGGCACAGCCATTTTATTTATTTTTATTTATTTTACCTTTATTTAACCAGGTAGGCAAGTTGAGAACAAGTTCTCATTTACAATTGCGACCTGGCCAAGATAAAGCAAAGCAGTTCGACAGATACAACAACACAGAGTTATACATGGAGTAAAACAAACATACAGTCAATAATAAAGTATAAACAAGTCTATATACAATGTGAGCAAATGAGGTGAGAAGGGAGGTAAAGGCAAAAAAGGCCTTGGTGGCAAGGTAAATACAATATAGCAAGTAAAACACTGGAATGGTAGTTTTGCAATGGAAGAATGTGCAAAGTAGAAATAAAAATAATGGGGTGCAAAGGAGCAAAATAAATAAATAAATTAAATACAGTTGGGAAAGAGGTAGTTGATAGGGCTAAATTATAGGTGGGCTATGTACAGGTGCAGTAATCTGTGAGCTGCTCTGACAGTTGGTGCTTAAAGCTAGTGAGGGAGATAAGTGTTTCCAGTTTCAGAGATTTTTGTAGTTCGTTCCAGTCATTGGCAGCAGAGAACTGGAAAGAGAGGCGGCCAAAGAAAGAATTGGTTTTGGGGGTGACTAGAGAGATATACCTGCTGGAGCGTGTGCTACAGGTGGGAGATGCTATGGTGACCAGCGAGCTGAGATAAGGGGGGACTTTACCTAGCAGGGTCTTGTAGATGACACGGAGCCAGTGGGTTTGGCGACGAGTATGAAGCGAGGGCCAGCCAACGAGAGCGTACAGGTCGCAATGGTGGGTAGTATATGGGGCTTTGGTGACAAAACGGATTGCACTGTGATAGACTGCATCCAATTTGTTGAGTAGGGTATTGGAGGCTATTTTGTAAATTACATCGCCAAAGTCGAGGATTGGTAGGATGGTCAGTTTTACAAGGGTATGTTTGGCAGCATGAGTGAAGGATGCTTTGTTGCGAAGTAGGAAGCCAATTCTAGATTTAACTTTGGATTGGAGATGTTTGATATGGGTCTGGAAGGAGAGTTTACAGTCTAACCAGACACCTAAGTATTTGTAGTTGTCCACGTATTCTAAGTCAGAGCCGTCCAGAGTAGTGATGTTGGACAGGCGGGTAGGTGCAGGTAGCGATCGGTTGAAGAGCATGCATTTAGTTTTACTTATTTTTTATTTAAGAGCAATTGGAGGCCACGGAAGGAGAGTTGTATGGCATTGAAGCTTGACTGGAGGGCTGTTAACACAGTGTCCAAAGAAGGGCCAGAAGTATACAGAATGGTGTCGTCTGCGTAGAGGTGGATCAGAGACTCACCAGCAGCAAGAGCGACCTCATTGATGTATACAGAGAAGAGAGTCGGTCCAAGAATTGAACCCTGTGGCACCCCCATAGAGACTGCCAGAGGTCCGGACAACAGACCCTCCGATTTGACACACTGAACTCTATCAGAGAAGTAGTTGGTGAACCAGGCGAGGGAATCATTTGAGAAACCAAGGCTGTTGAGTCTGCCGATGAGGATGTGGTGATTGACAGAGTCGAAAGCCTTGGCCAGATCAATGAATACGGCTGCACAGTAATGTTTCTTATCGATGGCGGTTAAGATATCGTTTAGGACCTTGAGCGTGGCTGAGGTGCACCCATGACCAGCTCTGAAACCAGATTGCATAGCAGAGAAGGTATGGTGAGATTCAAAATGGTCGGTAATCTGTTTGTTGACTTGGCTTTCGAAGACCTTAGAAAGGCATGGTAGGATAGATATAGGTCTGTAGCAGTTTGGGTCAAGAGTGTCCCCCCCTTTGAAGAGGGGGATGACCGCAGCTGCTTTCCAATCTATGGGAATCTCAGACGACACGAAAGAGAGGTTGAACAGGCTAGTAATAGGGGTGGCAACAATTTCGGCAGATAATTTTAGAAAGAAAGGGTCCAGATTGTCTAGCCCGGCTGATTTGTAGGGTCCAGATTTTGCAGCTCTTTCAGAACATCAGCTGAATGGATTTGGGAGAAGGAGAAATGGGGAAGGCTTCGGTGAGTTGCTGTTGGGGGTGCAGTGCTGTTGACAGGGGTAGGAGTAGCCAGGTGGAAAGCATGGCCAGCAGTAGAAAAATGCTTATTGAAATGTTCAATTATGGTGGATTTATCAGTGGTGACAGTGTTTCCTATCTTCAGTGCAGTGGGCAGCTGGGAGGAGGTGTTCTTATTCTCCATGGACTTTACAGTGTCCCAGAACTTTTTTGAGTTAGTGTTGCAAGAAGCAAATTTCTGCTTGAAAAAGCTAGCCTTGGCTTTTCTAACTGCCTGTGTATAATTGTTTCTAGCTTCCCTGAACAGCTGCATATCACGGCGGCTGTTCGATGCTAATGCAGAACGCCATAGGATGTTTTTGTGTTGGTTAAGGGCAGTCAGGTCTGGGGAGAACCAAGGGCTATATCTGTTCCTGGTTCTAAATTTCATGGGTGGGCCTGGGAGGGCATTGGCCCACCCAGTGGGGAGCCAGGCCCAGCCAATCAAAATGAGTTTTCCCCTGAGAAAAGGACTTTATTACAGACAGAAATACTCCTCAATTTCATCAGCTGTCCGGGTGACTGGTCTCAGACGATCCCGCAGGTGAAGAAGATAGATGTGGAGGTTCTGGCCTGGCTTCGTTACACGTGGTCTGCGGTTGTGAGGCCAGTTGGACATACAGCCAAAATCTCTAAAACGACATTGGTAGAGAAATCAACATTTCTGCCAACAGCTCTGGGGGAGATTCCTGCAGTCAGCATGCCCATTGCGCTCTCCCTCAAAACTTGAGACATCTGTGGCATTGTGTTGTGTGACTGTGCCTTTTAGAGTGGCCTTTTATTGTCCCCAGCACAAGGTGCAGCTGTGTAATGATCATGCTGTTTAATCATCGTCTTGATATGGCACACGTGGATGGATTATCTTGGCAAAGGATAAATGCTCACTAACAGGGATGTAAACAAATTTGTGCACAACATTTGAGATAAATAAGGTTTTTGTGCATATGGAACATTACTGGGATCTTTTATTTCAGCTCATGAAACATGGAACCTTCACATGTTGCGTTTAAAAATGTTTCAGTATATATAGATCAATGATTATTTAGAAAAAGGGAGAATCACCCCATGAATACATTCAAACAGGCAGGAGTGATCCTCTTGAGTTGCCTCTCCTTCCACAGACACATTTGTGTAAGATCCCTGTTTCATTCCTCCCACCGTGGTTGGATAGGCCTATAATTTACTTGCCGCTAAAGGTACTGCAAAATAGCGTTGTTGTAGCAAATTTGGGGAGCAGCTTGACATGGGAGACTTACACACGCATAGTCCCTGGTCTCCAGGATCCCAATATAGTTGTCTTAGAGGGGATATACTACTCTCAGTAAAGCACTATGGATAAAGTCATAAATTAATAGTTGTCATTATTCACCGATTTTTTTGGTTCCCTCATATTCTGAACATTCATATGCAGTAAGATTCTCTAACCTACTGTATGGCAGCTTTGCCGTCTCTATTCAGTTACTACATTACACTCCTTGCCGCTCCTGTCATTTGTCAAAGACAGGAGTGGCAATGAGCGGATTGTTAGATAAAAGACTGGTGGTACCCAGTGTATGTAGGCTATGCAAGGTGTTTGCCTACGCGATGCAGCAAAACATTGCAATGACCTCAGCGGACAGACTGACAGGGAATCAACCCCAGGTCTGTTCGGAGTCAGTGAGAGTGCCAAGATAGTTTTTGTGTTTTCTCATAACGTACCATGGCCGTTGGAAGAGTGTATGCCTGTAGTCGAAGTTGCCAGGGGAAACTGTGTGTGTGTGTGTGTGTACTGAAACCTGTTTGAACAAGTTATTAGATCATTAGATTGATAAGCGTGCATGCGTGCCCAGTGACGCCTGTTTGAACGAGTGTATTAGATTGATGGCTGTTTGTTTTGCACCTACTTTTTACCTCCAACACATACACACACACACACACACACACACACACCATTTGTCTCCACTTTCAGAAAGTATACACACCTCTTGCCTTTTTCCACATTTTGTTGTGTTACAGCCTGAATTTAAGATGGATTAAATCGAGATGTGTCACTGGCCTACACACAATACCCCGTAATGTCAAAGTGGAATGACATTTTTTTTTTAACAAATTCATTAAAAATGAAAAGCTGAAGTGTCTTGAGTTAATAAGTATTCAACCCACGTTACGGCAAGCCTAAATCAAATGTACTTCAACTTTATTCTCGAAATATATATATATATATATATATTATTAAAGTACTATCCATGTGAAAACAAATCCAAGTACTACCACTCATCACTCTTTATTTATTTGTTCTCTTCACTTGGCCCTAATACTTTCCACATAAAAGTAGCTCTTTGCACCTAATGCCAAGACATTTAGGAGATAGGGGCTTAAAGTTGACCCATTTTCCATACCCCACCCTACCATGAGATATCCATGTCATCATCACGAGAAAACATAAAAGGTTGTGTTTGATATCATTTAAAAGCTTACGAACAGGGGTTGTCAAACTATTATATCATTTAACATCAATTATCAAACCATTCATAAACTTCTATTATAATATAGATGTTTGCATATGTTGTAGTTGTAGGCCCTATTTTGCATAATGGAGGTGTTTGAGTTGTGCCCGCCATCGGTTGAGACACAACCAACACAGCATGCTCCTAAATGCAGAGTGGGTGTCATTTCAGTCATAGACATAAGGACTGGGGAGTTTTTCAGGATATTTTTCAGTATATTTTCAGTGGGTCTGTGACAAAGGAAGGTTGGGCTGTAGCAATGGTGAGGTGTGAGTGTCAGGATAATTACATGCCATGTCTCAGGCTGAACACATTGGCAGTCAAAACGCTAGTCTCCACCGAGTGTTGTTAACACCCCATGGTTCCCCTTATCAAACAGTCAGTGGAGAAACCAACTTTTGAGTGTTAAGAGATAAAACACAGGTAATCGTATGAATATTGTCCGTTTCTATTTTGAAAGCAATCGTGAAATGACAAATAGATTATCCACTTCTCAAATACGGCCAAATGATGGCAACGAGAGGTGTATTCTAAGGTGAGTGTGGCTTGAGCCTTGCTTCTCTAATGCTGACGTGTTTCCCCCCTCCAGTTCCAGGGGATGGTGTGGCTGCCCCTAACACTACTGAAATGGACCCTGGGACAGAGCCCTCTCAACTGTCTCAAAGCGCCACGGACTCTGAGGACCCCTCAATGACATTCTTCACCATTGAGTACGGTGGGTTGTGAAATGTTACATTCCAAGCAAGAAAACCAAAAATGGCACTCAGACAGAAGAGGAAACTAACAAAGTCAATAACAACCAAACGAAAGAGGTGGGGTTTTAATACAACACATAAAGTAACCTGCTGCTTCATCTCCTGACACTGGCCAGTTAGTGAAGCTGACCAGCTTGTTGGCACACAGAACCCCTACACTGGCGACCTGGAACCTGTCAGTCATAATCACGACTCGCCTGTGAAGCAATTTGTCCTGTGAGGTGACGAGGGTCTTGATGTCACCTCTAGTCAGCGAAATCCCCTCATATCTGTTGGCCATTGTGGCCTTCATCATGGGCCCTTCTCTGGTGATAAAAGGCTTATTTTACAACACCCTCTCACTCACAGTCGCTCTCCCTCTCTTATTGGACGTAATACTTTCTCTTAATTCTCTCAAGGTAAGTCTTTCTTATTGTAGCTTAAATAAACATACCTGTTTTTTTACTTCTTTAAGTACTGTCTGTGTTGAGCACAAGGAGCAGTGGGCTTCTGCTATGGTGATGGTGGACCTCTGGAGACAGGCGGACAGATTGCTCAGGTGTGTTAGTGTGTCATGCACGAAGCCAAAGAAGCGGATAAGAACAACCTCCATCGCAGTACTGTAGTATTTCCTGGCCTTTACCGGCTGGACACCTCGGACATTTTGGGCATCAGCAGATTGAATCTGAAATACATAAAGAACAAAGACATACAAATAGACAATTAATTGCTGTCCAAAAAAAACTATATTAGATATGACACATTTTATCAGTGCATAAAACATTGAAACATGATGTTACCAATTGTAACCGTGTTTGTTGTTATTTACTGGACATTATATATTGATGATGACTTTTGGAGTACTTAGCATAGTAATCTAGCGCCACTACCTGTACCAGGTGCTGGACACGCCCCTGGTAACCTCGCAGGAAGTGAGCCAGTGCACGCAATAGGTGTAACGGATTTCCTCCTCTTCTTCCGAAGAGGAGAGGCGAGAAGGATCGGAGGACCAATATGCAGCATGGTTATTGTTAAGCATCTTTAATAAAGACGAAAACGTAAACACTATACAAATACAAAATAAGAAAACGTGGCAAAACCGAAACAGTCCTAACTGGTTCAGAGAACACAGAGACAGGAAACAATCACCCACAAAATACCCAAAGAAAATGGCTGCATAAATATGGTTCCCAATCAGAGACAACGATAAACACCTGCCTCTGATTGAGAACCACTCCAAGCAACCATAGACTTACCTAGAACACTAAACTGAACACAACCCCATTAATCTACAAAAAAACCTAGATAAGACAAAACACATAAATCACACCATGTCACACCCTGGCCTAACCAAAATAATAAAGAAAACACAGAATACTAAGGCCAGGGCATGACAATAGGTGTCCTACCAATTCTGGTGTTCACCAGTGGTGTGTGTTCAAGAGCCTGGGGGCTGTTTACCAGGTTTTCCCTGTTCAGTGGGCTGGTGTGGTGGAAGGTGTAGAGCCTACTGAGGAGGTCTTCTACTTTCTGAAACACCACGTTGGACCGCATGGCATCAGAAAAGGTCAGTTCAAGGCGGTGTGCCATACGGTGGATGCCGATGATGTTAGGCCTGTCCCCCTTCAGCCAGCTGACCACACCATTCTTGGCTCCGGTCATCACAGCAGCTCCATCTGTTCCCAGAGCGACCAACTTGCACCCCCACTCATCACACACCCACTCCACGATGGCACTGATGGAGTTGCTTATATGTGCCGCGTCTGCCTTCTCCACCGACTTGCTGCCAACAAACTTCGACTCGATCTTGCCCTTGGGACAGAATCTGACAAACTAACTCCTCCTCTTTCACAAAACTGTCTGTGGAGCCATCTGACATGGAGAGAAATTTGATGGGTTTTAAAAAAAAATGTTTTTACGTTGTTTCTCTCCACCTCTGCAATATGGTGCATAAACTCTTTGGCCTGCTTCTCAATTCTATATGTTGATGCAAAAAATCAAACTGCAAAAAATCAAACATCAAATTAATTCAATAATAATTAAATATACAATCATGTTATCCAATATAGCTGGAAGTTGATTGTGCTAAATTAGCCTTCTACCCTTTGTTTACTTAAGGATCAACACTATAAGGCTGGTAAAGTCAATTGTGTCCCAATGCTTTAAAATGAACAGCATCTGGAGACAAACATTAAAATAGAATGTTACAGAGCCATAGGAAAGCATGGAGATCCATGTCAGCATCAGTAGGCCTATCATTTTATGATATTTATATTTTTTTGATATTTATACACTTTGAGGTGAACCAAAGCTTATCAAGAGCTGAGAAATAACCTACAATACTGGACCACGTCTGCAAAATAGACTTGAAAAAAATAGCTACAAAAGTACTAGTCTAGCTACAAGAGTAACAACATTTTCACTTACTCACACATCCACTCGAAGTCAGAAAGTGGTCTCGCCTTCTTGCCAATGGCATGTACAGTCCTAAACAGTATCTTCATCTTTGTGCTGGTCTGCTCTGATGTTTCCATTAGTGCTCAGAGGGTGTCAAGAGGAGAGGCCAGGACACAGAGACACGCAGGCAATGTGACACTTGTTGTGTTCACGGTCACAAATGTTCTCCAACTTCATAATTTTAATCCCGATGACAAATTAGTTGTTTCTGCTTTTAGCTTTAGCATACTGGCGACACACAGAACAACTCATCACCACAGCCTCCGTATCATACCAGCCACTTGAAACTCCTTTATCTCCAAACCTCCATTTCTCACAAAACGTTCTTTTTTGATGTGATTCGTCCTTTTCGTGTGTGGGTTTTTGTTTCAAAGGTTGGCTTACTCCAGATAAATGTCTCCACATAACAGCTATTTAATGAACAGTAGCTAGCAGCAGACCCGTGGCAAGTGAGCGATGTCGAGTAGCTGATGTCCCGTATGGTAAACAGTGCCATGAAACTAGGAGCACTAGAGACGGTCTGTGGCTGGCAAACATGAGTAATTTCCTCCGAGCCATCATGCCAGATATTTTATTACATGACTATTTTGGTACAAACATTTACCTGCCAGTGTGGCGGATAGCCTTCTGAGATTTACTCATTTTGTGCTCGGCGGGTGTTCATTTCGGACCCTGCCAGTAGGCTAGGCCTCACTCCAACGACAACGGAACTAGAAATAAGATCAGACTCGAGTTCCACATTATTATACAATGGAACTTCCATGCAACCCATCTCCACGCCTTGTACTAACACACTGTAGCCACTTTCTGAGGTGTCAGACAAAGGCAAAACACCCTCCAGACCACCGATCAAAAAGACAAGCTTGTTCCCCTGCGAACGCAACATGGCCTTGTGATTCTGTCTTTCGTAATTTACGGAACTGTAGTCTGTATGCCTCTGGGACCAACTCGTAAGCCCAAAGGATAGAAACTTTAACAGTATCAAAATCTGAACTCTGGTCAAGAGATAAAGCGACGTACACTTTTTGAACTTTTCCCACAAGACCACCTTGGAGGAGCAGTGACCAAATATCACGTGGCCATTTTAGGGATGTGGAAATCCTCTCAAACAAAGTCAAATATACATCCACCTCCTTTTTGTTGAAAGGCGGTACTTGTTCCGACACACGATCAAACTCTGTTGGGGTGCAGGATGGCCTGACTGGATTCAGAGTGCTTCCAGACCTATCTCTCCCCAATTTTGTGGTATCCAATTGGTAGTTACAGTCTTGTCTCATCGCTGCAACTCCCGTACGGACTGGGGAGAGGCGAAGGTCGAGAGCCGTGAGTCTTCCGAAACAAGACCCAACCAAGCCGCACTGCTTCTTGACACAAATGCCCGCTTAAACCGGAAGCCAGCCTTGTCTTTCCCTGTGCTCATACTCCAGTTTGTGTTGCTCCAACTTTGCATTTAGTTATATCTCCCTCAGTTGCACGTCTATGGGACTTACCCCCCACTACCCATAGTACCCATCTCATCAACCTCCCTCTCCGGAAGGATTTCCTCCTCCACCAAAGCGGTACCGATCAACTCTATGACTACAGCTTTTGGATCACCAGATGCCACTTTGTCATAACGCTTTGCAATGGTGAGCAGATTCACCTTTGTACATTTATCTAGCAACTCCCATGTAGGGTTTTCCACAAACACTTCTGACTTAAAATCCATGGCTTCATTGTCTTAGTCTTTGCAACGTTCAAAACAATTCTCACAATCGTATAACCCTTTTGGGTGGATGTCAGTGACAAACTACCACAAGTGTATTTTGAACACTCATATCTGGGAACGGCGGAGGTTCAGAGAAGGTTCAGACTACCCTTCTCATGGGAAACAACATCCTGGACAAGCCCACATTTTGTTATGTTCCCCAGAAAGAAAATCAAAAATGTTGCTCAAACAGAAGCGGGAACTATCAAAGTCACTGACCAATAACCAAAAAGAAACAGGTGGGGTTTTAGGAGGGGTTCTGAAAGATACTCATGGGGGTGTCCACTTAAAGTTGACTAGAAAAAACAAGTGGAACCTGAAAGGCACCCACTATGAGCGCCCACTAAATTTGGCCAAGAAGAAACCAAACAAACGAAAAACCCTCACCAAGCTTAAAGACAGGAAGCAAATCAAAAAAGTGGCACAAAACAAAATCATACAAAGGAAGGTTTTTACCCTCCACATCTCTCAAGACAACTGGAGTACTGGGCCAGACACTGTTAAATAGCACCTGGACCAGCGCAGTCGAATCACCTTCCCACTAACGAGATGGAAAACCAGCACAGGTGAAACACAAACTGACTGACGAGGTGACACCAATCGGTGCGCCCTACGTGCTGAAGTGCTATACGTCTTGAAGTCCAACCTCAAAAAATAAATGTAAAAAACAAAGCCTTTACGGAAGGGTGTGGAAGGAAAACGATAACTGCCTTTATAAACCTGTCGAGACCATTTCACGTGAAATAAAATCTTGAAAGTCAGATGTAACGTTTATGGGTTTGCATTGAGCATACCTTCAAATAAAAACAAAAGCAAAACAAAGAGCAAAACACACCTCTCTGCCCAGATTGACTGTGGGGCCTTCTACTCTGTCACTTAACCACCATAGGGTGGCGCTAGTGAAGAGAATCCCAGAGTTCGAAAGACCTTTACATGAGGGTCCAGAAGCTTGCTTAGAGTTTAAAAATGTTTGTTGAGTCTGAACTGTTTTCTGAGAGTTTGTCCATATGTGTGTGTGTTGTATAGAGTTTGGCTGGAAAGTGACCGTGCTGGTGCTGGGGACTGTCATACTCATCCGCGATCGAGTGGAAGGACGGAACCCTCACCCCGTTGTTCGACCACAACTGTTACCTGGCTGACAGAAGGACAACTGTGTCCGTGTGTGTGTGTCTTTGTGCCTGTGTGAAAGGAAAGAGAAACAAATGGAATCTGAGAATCTATTGTAAAATCTGAGAGGTACACATTGAGCACACACATTTCATTGCATTGCATTTCAATAATCGGTTCCACAAGAAGTTTATTGATGTGAGTCGGCATGGTGGTTATGTTACATTTTCAACACACGCACCTCATGGAATGTCTGGAAAGCACTGAGTTCCCTCAGAAGTATCTGGCCAAACTGAGATGAAAGGTAGCAAAGAAGTCCTGCTAGAAGATATAGCTGGGCCTGGTTGAAGTATCGTTACGTTATAGTACAAACCCCAGATGAACTGGACAAACAGCCTTTCCCTCTAACTGATACATTTTTCATATACAGTGCATTCGCAAAAGTATTCAGACCTCTTCACTTTTTACACGTTGTTACGTTATAGCCTTGTTAAATAAATGGTGGCAGCATCATGCTGTGGGGATGTTTTTCAGCGGCAGGGACTGGGAGACTAGTCAGGATCGAGGGAAAGATTAACAAAGCAAAGTCTGGAGAGATCCTGCTTCGGAGTGCTCAGGACCTCAGACTGTGGCTTGGAAGGTTCACCTTCCAAGCACACATCCAAGACAACGCAGGAGTGGCTTCGGGACAAGTCTCTGAATGTCCTTGAGTGGCCAAACCAGAGCCCGGACTTGACCCCGATCTAACATCTCTGGAGAGACCTGAAAATAGCTGTGCAGCGACGCTCCCCATCCATCCTGACAGAGCTTGAGAGGATCTGCAGAGAAGAATGGTAGAAACTCCGCAATTACAGGTGTGCCAAACTTGTAGTGTCATACCCAAGAAGACTGTAATTGCTGTAATTGCTGTCAAAGGTGCTTCAACATATTACTAAGTAAAGTGTCTGAGTACGTATGTAAATGTAATATTTCTGTTTGTTTTTTATACATTTGCAAACATTTCTAACAACCTGTTTTTGCTCTGTCATTATAGCAAGAGGGTCTGAATACTTTCCACTGCACCGTACAAGACATCGCTACAGTAACAGGTCCATAGCAACAATTCAGACAATTAAAAAAAGTGGAGCTTCTGAAGCGTGGAATTCTGCTCCCGCATAGAATGTTCTGTATTGTTTCCCTGACAACAATAAATGTTGCTGATTGAAGTTTTAGGCCTTTAGGCTATCTATTTCATAATATCATTTCCAAAATTCGAGAAACATGCCACCCACTGAAGATTTGGAGATGAAAATGGATCCATTATTCGTTATTTTGTCTTTGCTTTCCCAATCTCAGTCTTTTTTTATTTCTCGACTGCATTACCTTCACGCGTCCAACAATGTGCAGTTAAGGAACAGAAGACGTGCATTCTTTAATACAAAGAGAACACAACTTTTTTGACTTATCTATTTTTTACTTTACTTTTTCTTAAAACTGCATTGTTGGTTGAGGGCATATACAGTAAGTAAGCGTTACACTGTAAGGTCTCCCGTTGTATTCGGTGCACGTGACAAATAACATTTGATTGGATTTCACACCTACAAGCTGAATTAGAGGAGGAAGATGATTTACATAAATATGACTGCATTAACCTGTGGTCTGACGTCGGAAAGGTCATTTGAATACCTCGCATCCCAGTTTCGCCCCATACATTGAAAAGCAGAACACCAGATGGAGAAATGCCATTGGCTATTAGAAGCACATAGCCGTTGTGTTGTGGTGGCTCACAACTACTTGCGAATATCGGACCTTGGCAACTCTCGTTGGCATTGGCATATCAGCATCAGGTGGTCTAGCGCACAAAGTCTGTAGGGTGGTAAATTATATAATGTACAAAACATACATCAATGGCCTCCCGAGTAGTGCAGAGGTTTAAGGCACTGCATCCCAGTATTGCGGCCGTGCCCGGAAGTCCCATAAGGGCTGCGCACAATTGGCCCAGCATCGTCCGATTTAGGGGAGGGTTTGGCCGGGGGGCGTCTTTACTTGGCCCATTGTGCTCTAGCTGCTCCTTTGGGCGGGCCGGGCACCTGCAAGCTGACTCTGGTCGTCAGTGCAACGGTGTTTCCTCCTGACAGGTTAAGTGAGCGGGTCATTTTTCGGGAGGGCAGATGACTCGACCTTCATCTATCCTGAGCCCGTTTGGGAGTTGCAGCGATGAGACAAGATCGTAATCACGAAACTGGGTAGAAAAAGGGGATAAATAAAAAATACTAAATAAACATAGATCAAATTGCCAACGGGTATTCAACTTGATAGAACCATAGTAGGGTTCCAGAGAAGAGGCTTTCCTATGTGTGCCGGTACTATAGATGGCAAACACATACCAATTATTGCCCCTAAAGAAAATCAGGCTGATTATTACAACAAAAAAAGGATGGCACTCAATCGTCCTCACACATATTGGTAAACAACTACTATTCACTACTATTCACTCAATACACAATATTATTACTGGTTATGTTAACAACCATATCAATCACACTCATTCATATTGAGTCCCATTGGCAAAATGTCAATACTCATATAACAAATTGCTACATTTTGAAAGATTAATATATATGTTCAAATATTTTGCAACGTTAGCCTATGTTACAGTGATACAACTGTAATTGTATACAATATATACAATTCACAGATACCTATGTTGGATGGCCTGGCAAGACCCACGATGCAACAGTACTTCTTAACTCTGACTTGTACATTTTGGCAGAGGAACATCGCCACAGTTACATTTTCCCACAGGAGGTAGGGGATTATTACTGGGCTTTGTGCTTACTGTATAAGTTTGAAGTTTTAATGTCACGTGCACAAGTACAATGCCACGTGCACAAGTAGTAGCTTAGTTAGACTGCTGGTCTCTGATCCCACGTATCATCTTATGCCTTTGTGCCCTTGAGCAAGACATTTAACCCCTCATATCTACAGGTGTTGGGAAAGGCAGAAGACAAATTCCCGTTCCAACCAATGGACAATATAGGATGCATTTTAGGCGGGTTAAATGGGGGAGGACTGGTAGCCTACCTGAAAATAACTAGTCACTAAGCAAAATTCATGGAGTAGCCAGCTTGATTATTACATATTTTGTTTTGTTTCATGTATTACTTATATAAATCACAGATTGTTGGTGGGACTGAGGTCCCCATGGTCATCACTGGCGATCCAGCTTGCCCACTGAAGAGGTGGCTTACCAAAGGATTCCCATCTAACGAATCGGAGAAGGACTTCAAACCACTTGTGTTTGTAGAAAATGATTTTGGTTAGCTCAAAGGCAGGTGGCGTCGCGTCATAAAGCAGGTAGATGTGAATGTTGCGCTGGTCTCTGAAATTGTTCAGGCATGTTGTGTCCTCCAAAACATTTGTGAGATCCATGGGGCGGACACCTTCATCCCTGGGATGAGGAACGCAGGAGAATCGAATGACAGGAGGGACTTGAGCAACCACCAGTTTATAACGCACCTGACAACGCAACATCATCTGCCGCAAATGTTAGAAAAGGCCTAATGGCATTGATGTCTCTGTGAGTCTGTGGTCAGTCACATAACAAGAGATGCCAGTAAACACAGATCCTGAACATGCTCAACACACCATGCTCAGCCTGCACACACACTGTAATACTTTCATTTTACTCCTTTTTATTTTAAATGAACTGTCTTGTGTCTAGAGAACTACTCCAGGATAAAATATTCACATTGTCTCGTTTCATTCAGATCGTTTTATTAAAATCTAGAAATATCTTGTAACATTAAACATTAAAAACAAACAATTAGAAGAGTAGAAGTGTCACGCCCTGACCTTAGAGATCCTATGTATTCTCTATGTTTGGTTAGGTCAGGGTGTGACTGGGAAATTCTATGTTTTCTGTTTCTTTGTTTTTGGCCGAGTGTGGTTCCTAATCAGAGGCAGCTGTCTATCGTTGTCTCTGATTGGGAATCATAATTAGGCAGCCTGTTTTCCAGGTTGTGTGATCTTGTTTTCTGTTTAGTTGCTGTTGCCTTACAGAACGGCATGCGTTTTTTTTTGTCTTTGTTATTTTGTTTGGTGTCATCAATAAAAATACGATGTACGCCAACCACGTTGGGCCTTGGTCTCCTTCTACCAATGAGAGCCGTTACAAGAAGATTGATTACTTACGTTGTAGCTATAAATTGAAGCTACTCATACATCTCATGTTTTATTGTTATTTTCAGATAGTTTAAACCTCCTGTGGTCCTGGGGGTCAGCGTGACCCAACCACTGAGCCAGCCAGCCAGCACTAGCAAGGTGTGAGTGTTATTGTGTGTACCGTGTTCGGTGGCTCCCCGCGCCGTGGTCCTGGGGGTCAGCGTGACCCATCCGCCGAGCCAGCCAGCCAGCCAGCCAGCACTAGCAAGGTGTGTGTGTTATTGTGTGTACCGTGTGCGGTGGCTCCCCCCGCTGCGCCGTGGTCCTGGTGGTCAGAGTGACCCAGGCCCTGAGTTTCGAGGGTTCCCCCGCTGCACCGTCCTGGGGGTCAGCGTGACCCATCTGCTCAGCCAGCCAGCCAGCACTAGCAAGGTGTGTGTGTTATTGTGTGTACTGTGTGAATTTGGGACTCCCCCGCTGTGCTCGACCCAGCCAGGGCTACACACGTCCAGACATGCCCCGCTGTGTGTGTGTGTGTGTGTGTGCCAGAGGACAGCCCAGTGGTGCATGGGTGAACTGCACACACGACTACACGCGCGACAGGGGCGCGACAGGGGCCTCGTCTATTCACGTCGTCTCCAGCGTAAGCTGGCCATAGAGAGGACACTAATATTGTCATCGGAACACAAAGTCATCATTACCCCCCCCCCGTGCCGCGTGCTCTCCCCCGCCGCTGCTCAGTGGACCCAATCGGTGGACCCGAGCCACCATGGCCGTGCGTTTCACCGCAGCGCAGGTCCTAGAACAGATCTTCTCCGGCGTCGACCAAGAAGACTACTCCGATTCCGAGGGGGAAGAGGTTTCGGAAGACGAAGATGCGGAGGAATGCAACCCCAAGAGCGAGGCCGACCAGGCGCCTTCGCGCTCTTCTGAGAATGACCCGGAGGAAGCCCCCGAGGACGAATACGAGGACGACCGCGAGAATGAACGCGATGAAGCCCCAGAGGATGAACGCGAGGATGAATGTTAGGAAGAGATGGCCTCGGCTCGAGCCCAAAGGGAGACGACGCCGCTGCTGTCGGAAAACGGCAAAATCAAATGGTCCCCAGTGGCCTACGGCCGCCGCCGCCGCAGGGCTAGTGCGATCGGCCACGCCGGGCCGGACGAGACTCTGGGTCCCACGGCCTATGCCGTGTCTCGCACCCGCGACATCGTGTCCACCTTCCACCAGTTTGTGGACATGACGAATCTGCACGGGGCAAGAAAATACGGCGACATGGATAACATACAGATGGCGGGTTTATGCTGCATTGAAAGATAGAACAGCCGCCTCCGTTAAGACAAAGTGTGGCGGTGTGCGTATATTTGTAGACAACAGCTGGTGAACAAAATTGAATATTAACCTGTAGTGACACCCCATCCCGTGAACGGGACCGTTGTCATCATCTGACACTAATTAGCATAACGTAACGGACATAAATATTCCTAGAAAATATTCCTATTCATGAAAATCACAAGTGAAATACAGTGCCTTGCGAAAGTATTCGGCCCCCTTGAACTTTGCGACCTTTTGCCACATTTCAGGCTTCAAACATAAAGATATAAAACTGTATTTTTTTGTGAAGAATCAACAACAAGTGGGACACAATCATGAAGTGCAACGACATTTATTGGATATTTCAAACTTTTTTAACAAATCAAAAACTGAAAAATTGGGCGTGCAAAATTATTCAGCCCCCTTAAGTTAATACTTTGTTGCGCCACCTTTTGCTGCGATTACAGCTGTAAGTCGCTTGGGGTATGTCTCTATCAGTTTTGCACATCGAGAGACTGAATTTTTTTCCCATTCCTCCTTGCAAAATAGCTCAAGCTCAGTGAGGTTGGATGGAGAGCATTTGTGAACAGCAGTTTTCAGTTCTTTCCACAGATTCTCGATTAGATTCAGGTCTGGACTTTGACTTGGCCATTCTAACACCTGGATATGTTTATTTTTGTTATTTTTGCTTTATGTTTTGGATCATTGTCTTGTTGGAAGACAAATCTCCGTCCCAGTCTCAGGTCTTTTGCAGACTCCATCAGACTCCATTCTTCCAGAATGGTCCTGTATTTGGCTCCATCCATCTTCCCATCAATTTTAACCATCTTCCCTGTCCCTGCTGAAGAAAAGCAGGCCCAAACCATGATGCTGCCACCACCATGTTTGACAGTGGGGATGGTGTGTTCAGTGTGATGAGCTGTGTTGCTTTTACGCCAAACATAACGTTTTGCATTGTTGCCAAAAAGTTCAATTTTGGTTTCATCTGACCAGAGCACATTCTTCCACATGTTTGGTGTGTCTCCCAGGTGGCTTGTGGCAAACTTTAAACGACACTTTTTATGGATATCTTTAAGAAATGGCTTTCTTCTTGCCACTCTTCCATAAAGGCCAGATTTGTGCAATATACGACTGATTGTTGTCCTATGGACAGAGTCTCCCACCTCAGCTGTAGATCTCTGCAGTTCATCCAGAGTGATCATGGGCCTCTTGGCTGCATCTCTGATCAGTCTTCTCCTTGTATGAGCTGAAAGTTTAGAGGGACGGCCAGGTCTTGGTAGATTTGCAGTGGTCTGATACTCCTTCCATTTCAATATTATCGCTTGCACAGTGCTCCTTGGGATGTTTAAAGCTTGGGAAATCTTTTTGTATCCAAATCCGGCTTTAAACTTCTTCACAACAGTATCTCGGACCTGCCTGGTGTGTTCCTTGTTCTTCATGATGATCTCTGCGCTTTTAACGGACCTCTGAGACTATCACAGTGCAGGTGCATTTATACGGAGACTTGATTACACACAGATGGATTGTATTTATCATCATTAGTCATTTAGGTCAACATTGGATCATTCAGAGATCCTCACTGAACTTCTGGAGAGAGTTTGCTGCACTGAAAGTAAAGGGGCTGAATAATTTTGCACGCCCAATTTTTCAGTTTTTGATTTGTTAAAAAAGTTTGAAATATCCAATAAATGTCGTTCCACTTTATGATTGTGTCCCACTTGTTGTTGATTCTTCACAAAAAAATACAGTTTTATATCTTTATGTTTGAAGCCTGAAATGTGGCAAAAGGTCGCAAAGTTCAAGGGGGCCGAATACTTTCGCAAGGCACTGTATATTGGAACACAGCTTAGCCTTTTGTTAATCACCCTGTCATCTCAGATTTTCAAAATATGCTTTACAGCCAACGCTAGACAAGCATTTGTGTAAGTTTATCATAGCCTAGCATAGCATTATGCCTTGCTAGCAGCAGGCAACCTTGTCACGGAAATCAGAAAAGCAATCAAATTAAATAGTTTACCTTTGATGAACTTCGAATGTTTTCACTCACGAGACTCCCAGGTAGACAGCCAAAGTAAATTTTTTCCCAAAAGATCGTTTTTGTAGGCGAAATAGCTCCGTTTGTTCTTCTCGTTTGGCTGAGAAATCGGTCACTACAACGCCAAAAAATATTCCAAGTTAGCGCCACAATATCGACAGAAACATGGCAAACGTTGTTCAGAATCCATCCTCAAGGTGTAATATCTATTCGATAATATACCCGTAGGGACAATTCGTTTTTCACTAGGACCGATTGGAGTAATGGCTACCTCTGTATTTTACGCGAGATTCTCTCTCGGAGCCACCATAGCCTACTGCTATTCTTCAACAGAAATGCGTAAAACTATGTCACAATGCCGTAGACACCTTGGGGAATACGTAGAAAGCGTAAGCTCGTTGATGGTACATTCACAGCTGAATAGGGAGTCATTGGAACGCAGCGCTTTCAAAACCTGGGGCACTTCCGGATTTGATTTTTCTCAGGCTTTCGCCTGCAACATCAGTTCTGTTATACTCACAGACAATATCTTTACAGTTTTGGAAACGTTGGAGTGTTTTCTATCCAAAGCTGTCAATGATATGCATATTCTAGCATATTTTCCTGACAAAATATCCCGTTTAAAACGGAAACGTTTTTTTTCCAAAAATGAAAATACTGCCCCCTAACACCAAATTAAGGAAGTCTCGATGGTTTTGCTCATCTGAGGTAGAGTATCTCATGATAAGCTGTAACCACAGTATTTACAAAGAGAGTTTTCATCTATATTATTCATAGTTGTCTATTTACCACCACAAACGGATGCTGGCATTAAGACCGCACGCAATGAGCTGTATAAGGCCATAAGCAGACAGGAAAACACTCATCCAGAGGAGGCGGCTCTCGAGAGCATCCTGACTGGTTGCATCACTGCCTGGTATGGCGGCTGCTCGGCCTCCAACCCCAAGGCACTACAGAGGGTGGTGCGTACGGCCCAGGACATCACTGGGGCCAAGCTTCCTGCCATCCAGGACCTCTATAACAGGCGGTGTCAGAGGAAGGCCCTAAAAATGGTCAAAGACTCCAGCCACCCTAGTTATAGATTGTTCTCTCTGCTACCGCACGGCAAGCGGTACCGGAGCGCCAAGTCTAGGTCCAAAAGGCTTCTTAAACA
This sequence comes from Oncorhynchus clarkii lewisi, assembly GCF_045791955.1. Lineage (NCBI taxonomy): Eukaryota > Metazoa > Chordata > Actinopteri > Salmoniformes > Salmonidae > Oncorhynchus > Oncorhynchus clarkii. The sequence goes on along the minus strand of NC_092176.1, from coordinate 2,901,253 downwards.
GCTTCTACCCCCAAGCCATAAGACTCCTGAACTGCTAATCAAATGGCTACCCAGACTATTTGCCTCCTCTTTTACGCTGATTACTCTCTGTTTATTATCTATGCATAGTCACTTTAACTCTACCTACATGTACATATTACCTCAATTACCTCGACTAAGCTGTGCCCCCGCACATTGACTCTGTACCGGTACCCCCTGTATATAGCCTCGCTACAGTTATTTTACTGCTGCTCTTTAATTATTAGCTACTTTTATTTTATTTTTTACTTATCTATTTTTACTTTACACTTATTAATATTTTAACTGCAATGTTGGTTAAGGGCTTGTAAGTAAGTATTTCACTGTAAGGTCTACACCTGTGCATGTGACAAACAAAATGTGATTTGATTTGTGTGTGTGTATGTATTTCCCTGTGGAATGTTTATACTGTAGATGTCACAGCTGGAATGTTTGTCCTTTCACACAGAAGTAGGTATCATCACCACCTTCGATGTTTTCCTCCCCTGGTGCACTTTGACCTTGTGGTGGAGAAAGTACAGTTCTACCTTGGGAATACCCGTCCTGCTTTTTCAATATACACTGAGTGTACAAAACATTTGCAACTCCTTCTTAATATTGAGTTCAACCCCATTTCCACCGCAGAACTTCCTCAATTCTCAGAATGAGAGAGATTGTGTGTGTGTGTGTATTTCCCTGTGGCACGGAAGTTTCCCAGCTCCCAGCAGGAGGAGTCAGTTTACTTCTCTATGTTGTTGTTTGTTGTTTTAATATTGAATAATTTGTGTTAATAATTAGCATTACTGAGGAATGAGGGGCGGGCTTAAAGGCGTAAGCATTGATTCTAGGAAATTGAAAAATGCTAACAGTAAAGAGGAGTTCTCTGAGCCCAACATGCCATTTTATACTGTAGATGTTACAGCTGGAATGTGTTTGTCCTTTCCCACAGAAGTAGGTATCATCTCCATCATCACCACCTCTGACGTTTTACTCCCCTGGTGCACTTTGACCTTGTGGTGGAGAAAGTACAGTAACACTTTGGGGATGCCCACTGTCCCTTTTCTCTCCTGCTGTTTCAATATGCACTGAGTATATTGTCATAGGTGGCACACCCCCAGTTTTCTTTAGCATGTGATTCCAGCTGGAGCAGAGAGGTGTGGCACTTATGTGTTTAAGAGGTGTGTGAGGAAGATTGAGTCTGAGGGTTGTTTTTTTTTTCAACCATGAGGTATAATGAACAGCCTACCGAGTCAGACATTGTTGGGCACTTTCCAGTTTGTAAAACTTCATTTAATTATCATGAAAATCACAGAAAATTCCCCACTCACTGATTCAGTTGAAGTTTGCCAATGAACTGTAAACATCTCCTCCCAGAGAGTTTATGCTGAATGGCTATCTGATTGAGAAAAGCGTGGACAAGGCTGGTCATTGACGTCAGCCTGTTTCAGTACTCTCCAAGATGGCCTCACTAATTCAATATCCCAATTTAATTTCCCCCTTCTTCCCAAAATTTCCTCTAGGAGCATGTCCAGTCCCCAGGCCAGGCAACAGTCAGTGTGATTAGTTATTCGTTTTGACTGCTTCTAACCTGGGCCACTGAGATCACTTCAGATCTAGTCAGTGTGGACGTGACTGGAGTTGGATGGAGTCTCGTTTCCTCCTTCGTGCCCCCTGCGTCACCCTCTTATCTTTCCCCGGGACCGTCTCTGTCTCTTTCTACAATCAGGGCCTCCCATCAAACACATAATGCAGCACGGTCTAGAGATGGTCACTATGGGCCCATTTCTGACCCAAGTTAAGAGCACGTAAATGGAACATAAACTCCCTTTTTTTATGCACTTTTCTCTCTCTGCGTATTCTGACCTTTGAACTTAAGCATGAGAATAGCATGCTATTCACCCATAATTCATTTAGTGTGGAGATTGAATAAATTAAGGTGTGGCCGAGGTGCGTCTACTGATACGCCCTTTCTGACCTTGACTTAATTCCCTAATAATTTCATCACTTTTGTGTGCGAGGAAACCATGAATGAGGCCTCGTGAACCTACCGGATCCACGTGGGAATAACATCTACTTTATTATTTTCAATAGAAATAACACCCTTCTCCATGCACTGTAATTTCCAGCTTGATAAGAGCTATTGATAAGAGCTAGATAAATGAGTAATCCATTTGGATAAGGAAGTGTAAATATGAATGACACTAATGGCAGCAAACTGAAGCATAACAGCATATCAACATAGTGCCCAACAATGACTCAGTAGGCTGTTCAGTATACCTCAAGGTTGAAATGCTGTGCCATTATGCAGAATTGAAATGAAATTATACCGCCTTTTAACTTGCCTGGGACGGGCACTCTCGAATGTCTTAATTGTAGACTACCCTGACTCTCTGTTTCCTATTTCTATCATGTTAAATATTAGCCACAATCAGTCTTGACCGTCAGTAGGCCTAATGACAACACATATTCAACTGCCAATGTACTCTTAGTTCCCTTCAGTTGGTATAGCTTACATGATAATTACATTTAATTACATTGTTTAGTTTATCTTAATTTCCTTCCTCTGTAAATGCAGTCACGCGCTGCGTGGTTGTTGCTGAGGATCATTGGTGACGGTTGATAATATAAAAACAAATACATGGTGTGATACTTGGCCATGTCGTCACACAATTCCATGGTTAGTGCAGGCAGTTGGCGAAAATGAAAATGTGTCAGTTTGTCACCTTCACGAGGTTGGAGTGATAACTTGTTCAACTACCTAAGACAATGGCTTGATTCTAGGTTGTGCCTTCAGATTGAGAAAATGTACAACTAAGGAATCCTTTTTCACTTCTCTCATTGACCTCTCAAACCCCAAACAACAGCCTGGTCTGCTTGGTCTGTTTTGCCAGTGCTCCCGGAAGTCTTGCGATGTTGCACCTCTGGGTTTAGAAACTCTGTGGTATAGCCTACTATTGTACACTATTTTCCCTATTATAATTCTACTGTATGTAGACTCATCTTTCCACATTGCCGTGGGTTGAACAACTGAACTAATCAAACTACCGTTTTCTTTATTTTGTGCGTAAAAGGCTCTCCAAACCCGTTTTTTTATGATTCATAAATACTTCCCTAAACATAAAAAATCTACAAGATCAGAGTATTTTTGAAATTGACCTGAGATTGGTGCTGAAACGGAGACGAATATGCATATATTTAGATGCCTTTCTTCCATTGATCCTTAATATTCTGAAACCGTTCTCTCGAGTCCGTCGACAAAATAGAAACTAAAAGGTGAACCATATTTAAAGGGATGGCTTAAGATACATCTACTGAAAAACCCTATTGAATGAAAACTCCACGAGAAAATGTGTTTTCAGTGGTTGAATGACATTTCTTCAGAGCCCGCAAGGTAGCCACACCTGCAGAGCGCGTTACACGACTGAATAAGGTAAGTCTGAACACCAAATACTGAGAAGTGTATGGGGAAAGGCATGCATAAGAAAGGCTTACATTCCTAAATTGGAATCAGCGCCTAAGAAAATAAGGGTTCGGTCTCACAGGGTTTTGGTCATTTCACTACTTCAGTGAGCAAGACATGCAGCGTTCAGAAAGACCTGTGTTCTGAGGTACACAACGGAACTGTCAGGTGAGATTTCTTTCAGAGAAATGCAAAAGGAAGTGAACTCTTGCCCCTGTTCTTGGTGGTTTACCTCCATCTTATCTGTGTGACTTTTACCAATTTGACGACCAGACCCCACAAAAATGCTATGGGAACGTATGTGCTTCTCAAAAGTCCCTCTCATAAGAACAATAATGGAAGGCACCATATTTGACACAGTGCGGAGGACACATTCGACTTTCATATTGAGAGAGGATCGTCCTCTCTGAGGGATGTAAGGATTATAGTACACTACAGAGAGAGTGCACTCAGTGAGCAGAGTTCTTCACATGGTAAAAAGGCGAAATTAGACTGCACTTGCGGACTACAGGAATTGCCCGGAATTCTCAGACAAACAAAACACCACACTCTATATATCAGTGAACACATGTGGGAAAGAATTTCCGTGCTGCTTTCCAAAGTATTACTGTTAATGCTTGCATGCCAAACCCAAAGGCCAAACCCTTTTGTGTACAGGTACGCTGACTAGTTGACCTGTCAAATGGCCAAAGATGACTGCCTCTGTTTTCACTCATTCCCTGTTCTTTCCATTGGCTCTTGGACAGGGTTTTGATGTGTATTATAGCACCAGAGTGCTGGTACAGAGGGATTTTTGGGTCAGCACACATGGCCCGCACATGGCGTCCTACATCCTACACCCCCCCCCCCCCAACTGGGTTTGAGAGGCTGCTTGGAGCAGTGACTGTGCGAGACAACCCACTTAAACGGGAGACAACCCACTTAAACAACACAAACATGTTTTTACAGGCCAAAACAGAAAGCAATATAATGACTAAGGTAGGGTGAAGCTGATTCGAAATACTCTGTGTCAATTGGAAATTGTGGTCTGAGCTGCAAGTCGTTAGTAGCTATGAGATAACAATTTAGTTTTGACAGAACACATTCACAGGTTATTAAAAGATACATCACGCTGTTACTGAATGGTATTGGATTCACTTCCTGTCTTAAGGGCACATTCTTGACCTAGTACATTGATGCAAATCTCCTAAATCAGGAGGGAGAACCTACTAGGTTGTGATGTGGCACCCCCCCCCCCCCCCCCGCAACTCAAACATAGAATTTGTCCAATGGTATGAGTTTACAGTTGCCAGTACAATGCCTTTGACATGAAAGGTTACAGTGAATCATTTAGACGTTTATAGGAGAGGTTTGAGAACAATGCATTCTCAGGTGGGTAAGCTTCTGTCTTCATGTATTTCTTATGCTCTGATTGATGAAATAAAGTCACCTTGAAGAACATTTAAAAAATATACGTTTTTCCCACAATCTCTTTGGCTTATAAACGTGTTGTACAATGCTGACATTAGGCCAGGTGAAAATACTTTGATCAGACAACCTCCTTGGCTGGTACAACCTGGCCTAAGGGAAATACAAGCCCGAGCTAAGGTTATGGTATTGCATTGCAGGTGAAAATAGGGTCTGATTACTGTAAACTGAGGGTACATGAACAACAGAACTACTTAGTGCCAGCATCGGCCGTACACACCACCCTCCGTAGCGCCATGCGATCAGATGCCAAGCAGTTGCCATACCAAGCGGTGATCAGCCAGGTAAAATAGCCCCAATGGAGCAGCTGTATAACTCTTTGAGGTTCTGAGGGCCCAGGCCTACCTTCGTCATGTCGTCAGCAAACTTTATGATGGTGTTGGAGTCATGCATTGCCACACTAATTGTGGGTGAACAAGGAGTTGTAATTTTTTATTTTAACCTTTATTTTCAATGACGGCCTAGGAACAGTGGGTTAACTGCCTGTTCAGGAGCAGAGCTCGGGGATTTGAACTTGCAACCTTCCGGTTACTAGTCCAACGCTCTAACCACTAGGCTACCCTGCCTCCCCCAGTAAAGGAGGGGACTAAGCATGCACCCCTGAGGGGGCCCCGTCTTGAGGGTTAGCGTGGCTGATGTGTTGTTGCCTACCCTCACCACCTGGGGGCATCCCATCAGGAAGTCCAGGGTCCAGTTGCAGAGAGAGGTGGTCAGTCCCAGGGTCCTTAGCTTAGTGGTGAGCTTGGAGCGCACTATGGTTTTGAATGCTGAGCTGTAGTCAATGAACAGCATTCTCACGTAGGTGTACCTTTTGTCCAAGTAGGAAAGGGCAGTGTGGAGTGCAATGGAGATTGTGTCACCTATGGATCTGTTGGGGCGGTATGCGAATTGGAGTGGGTCCAGGGTATTTCGGATAATAGTGATAATGTAAGCCATGACAAGCCTTTCAAAGCATTTCATGGCTAGAGAAGTGAGTGCTACAGGGCGGTAGTGATTTAGACAGGTTATCTTGGCATTCTTGGGCACAGGGACTATGGTGGTCTGCTTGAAACATGTAGGTATTACAGACTGGGTCAGGGAGAGGATGAACATTTCAGTGAAGACACTTGCCAGCTGGTCAGTACGTGCTCTGAGTATGCGTCCTGGTAGTCCTGGTATGTGTCCTGCTTAAAAGTCTTACTCACATCGTCCAGAACAACTGGTGCTCTCACAGATGGTTCAGTGTTGATTTCCTCAAAGTGAGCGTAGACGTCATTAAGATCATCTGGAAGGCTTGTGTCACTGAGCATTTTGCGGTTGGGTTGCCCTTTGTAATCTGTGATAGATTGCAAGCCCTGTCACAGCCGACGAGCGTCAGTAGTAGGATGTGATCTTAGTCCTGTATTGTCACTTTGCCTGTTTGATGGTTTGTCGGAGGGTGTAGCAGGATTTCTTATAAGCATCCAGGTTAGTGTCCCGCTCCTTGAAAGCGGCAGCCGAGACTTTAGCTCAGCTCAGATGCTGCAGATGCTGCCTGTAATCCAAGATACGGTCACTGTGGGGACGACGTCATCGATGCCCTTATTAATAAAGCCGGTGACTGGTGTGGTAAACTCCTCAATGCCATCGGCTGAGTCCCGGAACACATTCCGTCTGTGCTATCAAAACTGTCCTGTAGCTTAGCATCCACTTCATCGGACCACTTCTGTATTGAGCGCGTCACTTGTACTTCCTGTTTGAGTTTTTGCTTGCAAGCAGGAATCAAGAGGATAGAGTTATGGTCAGATTTGCAAATGGAGGGTGAGGGAGAGCATTGTAGGAGTCTCTGCGTGTGGAGTAAAGGTGATCTAGAGTTTTTCAGCCTCTAGTTGCACAGGTGACATGCTGGTAGAAATGAGGTAAGATGGATTTCAGTTTTCCTGCATTAAAATCATTGGCCACAAGGAACTCCACCTCTGGATGAGCATTTTCCACCTCTGGGTGAGAATGTAACTTGCAGTGACACACAATTTGTTACGACTCATATCGGATGTCTAGTCGGAGGTATGCATAACACTGTTATGAGTCTTATCTAGTCGGAGATATGCATCCGAGCAAATGCTGCTTATGATGGAGAACACAACCCCACCACAGGCAGTCAGTTACTGTAGCAGTCGGTTAGTGGATGAATCCAGGTTTGCTGGGCTTAGAGAGAGAGAGAGAGAGAGAGAGAGAGAGAGAGAGAGAGCTGGTGGATACACTGTATTGAAAGGTGGCAGGCTACATTTACCAAAAGGAGAAGAGATCATAAATATAATATTAGGCACAGGAGGCTCATGACGGGAGGACGGCTCATAATAATGACTGGAATGGAGTGAATGGAATGGTATCAAGCATATGGAAACAATGTGTTTGATACCATTACATTTATTTGATTACTTTGAGCCCATCCTCCCTAATTAAGGTGCCACCAGTCACCTGTGATATGAGGTTAGTAAGAGAAGCTCAGCTGATATGCCTGTTTAAAACATTCTGAAGGCATACATGGCATGCAACACAATGAACTACTGTATCATACCCAGAGTTTACTACACCTTACCATCGAGTCATATGTTAGTGATCTTGTTAGTGAACAGCTAACTTGATACATGGCTCAGTCCAAATGCAGGCCACAAAGATGACAGACTTATTGACCCAAATATGTGTCTGTCACATAAGAGAGAGAGATAGAGAATGAGAGAGATTGTATGTGTGTGTGTGTTTGCTGCTCTACTCAAACAGCATTAACAGAGGAAGAAATACATCAGGCGTATTGTCCTTATTCCATACCTGTGCACCACACAGCAGGACCCAACAAACACAAAACATATCACAGATGTAAGATGGAAATGTAAAAGTGAATTTGATCATCTTTGTATCCGTTGTCTCATTAGCCACTTATTCCGCTTTCCTCTTATTCTATATCATTTATTTACAGGTTGCTGTTTGTTTTATTTACCGGATTCACCAACACTAAAATGTAACAGCATAGATCCCATTCTGCAATAACACACTTTGTGTCTTTGTAGGTCAACAAGAAGCAGGGGAGAAATCCAAGTATGAGCCAGACTTTAAAATTAATTTGATCGTTTGAGAGCAACACTTGTGGTATTGTAGGGACACACGGCCTGCTCTACAGAACATCTACAGCACCCGGTGTCACAGCAAGGCTGAGAAGATCATCAAGGACCTCAGCCACCCGAGCCACGGCCTGTTCACCCCGCTAGCATCTAGGAGGCGGAGACAGTACAGATGCATCAAAGCTGTGACCGAGAGACTGAAAAACAGTTTCTATCTCCAGGCCATCAGACTGTTAAATAGTCACCACTAGTCGGCCTCCGCCCTGAGCTTAGTCACTGTTACTAGCCGGCTACCACCCATTACTCTACCCTGCACCTTAGGGACTGCTGCCCCATGTATTAAAGACTGAATAATGTTCACAGACTGTTTTACCCATTTCATATGTATATACTGTATTCTAGTCAAGGCTCATCCTATAGTATATCTATATCTTTTCTATTCCTATAATGTACATTCTCAGCATCATAAACATTCCGGACTCTGACAATGCTCGTTCTGAAATTTCTTCATTTGCATTTTGGGGATTTATGGGTATTGTTTGGTATTACTGCCCAGTTGGAGCTAGAATCATAATAATTTCCCTGCATCTGCGATAACATCACCAGATGACCTGTGCGTATCTGCTTCTGCTCAGACCTGTAGCATTTTATGAGTTATACCATGATTCTGACCTGTTGCCAAGCCAAAACCTCAATCATACAAATTCAGGGGGATTATATTCTTCTCCCCAGTACTTTTCGTTATCCAATAACCTCATCGATACATCAGCAAGGTGTATACTACGGTTTAGTGCCACTTCTATGGAAAACTTGAGCTCAGTTGGAATGTAGTAAAGAGTTAACAGGAACCATGTCATCTTCCGTTGCCCTTTGGGAAAGCATATGTCTGTAATATCTGTATTCAGATCAGTTTAGGACAGATGATGGAAGTGCCTTTACGAATGAAGTGCAGGGTATAACCAGTCCCTTTACTGTTACGGATATTTGGGATACAAGTTGCAGTAAGAAGGAACTGGTGGTTGACTTACTGGGTTTGACACAGCAAACTACAGTTTTCACTCAATTGAAATGAAGTTGAAATGAATGGATGTTCATAGAATAGTGTTATACTTCTAGACAATGAAGAAACACGGGACGTCGGGTGAGTTTAGACAAAAAGCAACAACATTTATCTGCCACGCAGCAGAGTGAGCAGACAGTCATGTGTGAGTACCCGATGTCAGAAAGGAGAAGAAGAAGAGAACAGGACAAGACATTACCTACATTACCTCCCATTACCTACATTTACATGATAAAAATTACTTTACTATAATGACAGTAAAAAAAATATCCCTGGACCAACTAACAAAATACAAATGGCCTTACAACACAGGCATTTAGCACCATAGAGTGACACACAAGGCACAGATTCTCCAGTTGAAAACCAAGAGCCAGATGAAGAGTTACAGGTCATGTGTTTTCTGCTTTCAGAGGACAGAATTCAACAGTTTGACCACAAACTGATTGACTGTAAAAATAGTACATGTAGAGTGCCACATGAAACTACAAAAAACAGTACACATAAAGTTGTCACACGGCAATGGTTTTATTGACATGTCTTAATACTGCAAATATTCACGAGCAAGAAATGCTGGCAATCAAACCCAATGAACTCAATTGTATTCATATGTTGGGAAAGCCATCAGGTTTGGCTGATGAAGGAACGGAACAGAGTGGTAATCACCTCTCTGACCCATGAGATGTCAAAGGGCTGTGTCGCCATGAAACAATCAAAGGAGATATATATATATACACATATACACACACACACACACACACACACACACACACACACACAGGGCTGGGTAGATTACTTTCTAAATGTAATCCGTTCCAGTTACTAGTTACCTGTCCAAAATTGTAATCAGTAACGTAACTTTTTGATTACCCAAAGTCAGTAATGCAATCTGATTACATTCTGTTACTTTTAGATTACTTTCCCCTTAAGAGGCATTAGAAGAAGACAAAATGTATGTTACCAATTGAATGACATCTATTGCAGGATAAATCAATGTTAAAGTTTACCTAGCTGGCCATATAAGGATGTTACATTTTACTTTATGGGTTGGTTGTGTGGGCTTCTTCTAACCCAGCACTTTCTACTACATATAATATAAATTATGCCAAATAAATGTTATACCACTTGGAAATATGGAAGTATAGATTAGCCAAATTGTTTTACCTGAGCATGACCCCAAAACTAAGGATTTATTAGCCAACCCTACTCTGTTGTCATGAAGGACTGATTGGGCTCATTGATTCGAGTTGAAAAAGAAATGTGCACTCATGGAATGGCATGCTTTGAGCACTACTGAAAAGTGCTATTTACATGTGAAAAATGAATGCCATATGCTGCTGCATTTGCTATAGGCCTTTTGTTTACCTTTTATTTGGTGACACTTTGATATCTTGATAATTTGCAGCTGTTTAAAACCTGTTGCGACTCTAGGGGGAGTATTTTTATTTTTGAACGGGATATTTTGTCAAGACAAGATGCTAGAATATGCATATAATTGACAGCTTAGGATAGAAAACACTCTAACGTTTCCAAGACTGTAAAGATATTGTCTGTGAGTATAACAGAACTGATGTTGCAGGCGAAAGCCTGAGAAGAATCCAATCCGGAAGTGCCCCATATTTTAAAAGCGCTGCGTTCCAATGAATCCCTATTGAGCTGTGAATGTGCTATCAAACAGATTACTCTTTCTACGTATTCCCCAAGGTGTCTACAGCATTGTGACATAGTTTTACGCATTTATGTTGAAGAATAGCTGTAGGCGGCTACATTGCGTAAGTGGTCAGTGGTCACCTGATGCCCCCAGAGAGATTCTCCGTAAAATACAGAGGTAGCCATTACTCCAATCGGTCCTACTGAAAAACTAATTGTCCCGATGGATATATTATCGAATAGATATTTGAAAAACACCTTGAGGATTGATTATAAACAACGTTTGCCATGTTTCTGTCGATATTATGGAGCTAATTTGGAATATTTTTCGCCGTTTTGTGACTGCAATTACCGGGCGATTTCTCAGCCAGACGTGAAGAACAAACGGAGCTATTTCGCCTGCAAAAATAATATTTTTGGAAAAAAGGAACATTTGCCATCTAACTGGGAGTCTCATGAGTGAAAACATCCGAAGCTCATCAAAGGTAAACGATTTGATTGCTTTTCTGATTTCCGTGACCAAGTTACCTGCTGCTAGCTGGACAAAATGCTATGCTAGGCTATCGATACACTTAATGCTCTTAGCTTTGGCAGTAAAGCATATTTTGAAAATCAAAACATCTGAGATGACAGGGTGATTAACAAAAGGCTGTGTCTCAATATATTTAATTTGTGATTTTCATGAATAGGAATATTTTCTAGGGATATTTATGTCCGTTGTGTTATGCTAATTAGTGTCAGGCGATGATTACGCTCCCGCATGTGGGATGGGGAGTCAGTAGAGGATTTATTAAAGGGCAAATCCACAGATGAAACAATAACAAAACGGTCAGCCCGCCTCTGTTTTGGTAAAAAGATGAGGGATGGGCCTGGAGAATTATAACCACTCTCAGATGAAGAGACAGAGCTATTGATGAAAGGACTGGCCATCCATTATATAAAAAGTATAGTTTTAACCATGTTACAAACATTGGAGTAAAACAAGCTTATGTTTTGGGTTCTCATAGAGTGTGACAGTTTAACTAAGCTCATGAGGCATTTATAAGTTATATTCTTCAAGTATCAATGGATATATATATATATATATATACAGTACCAGTCAAAAGTTTGGACACACCTACTCATTCAAGGATTTTTCTTTATTTTTACTATTTCTACATTGTAGAATAATAATAAGGCATCAAAACTATGAAAAAAGACACACGGATGATCAGTAACATACAGGCAGCTCAGAAAAAGGCTTTGTTTAAAATGTAATCTGCCACCTTATGATAATATCATGATATTTGTGTATCAATTATGATGCCATGATATATACCACATGTATTGAGGATGTGTGTTATGATCCCATGTACTGTGTTGCAATTTGGATGTAATATTCTAGTCATGTTAGTGCAGTGCATTGAGATGTGTGATTGACAACAGTCAGAATGACACCCTCGTTAAAAGGATAATTGGACAGGTAAAAGGTAAAGAGGTATGCAGAAAACACACACACACACACACACACACACACACACACACACAGTACCAGTCAAAAGTTTGGACACAGCTACTCATTCAAGGGTTTTTCTTTATTTTTACTATTTTCTACATTGTAGAATTATAGTGAAGACATCAAAACTATGAAATAACACCTATGGAATCATGTAGTAACCAAAAAAGTGTTTAACAAATCAAAATATATTTTATATATTTGAGATTATTCAAAGTAGCCACCCTTTGTGTTGATGACAGCTTTGCACATGCTTGGCATTCTCTCAACTAGCTTCACCTGGAATGCTTTTCCAACAGTCTTGAAGGAGTTCCCACATATGCTGGTGGGGATGCCATCTCTTACTTTAGGGCGTCCTTTGGGTTGATGTTGGTCAGTTTGACTCTCTCCTCTTGGCTCTTCCTGTCGCGAACCTCTCCCTCCTGATGGAAGCCAACCATCAGCTGATAGACCACCACACCAATGATGGCGTCCAGGAACGAGGCAAAGATGAGCACCAGGAACCAGCACTTATTTGAGCTGTTCTTGCCGTAATATGGACTTGGCCTTTCACCAAATAGGGCTATCTTCTGTATACCACTCCTACCTTGTCACAACACAACTGATTGGCTCAAGCACATTAAGAAGGAGAGAAATTCCACAAATTCACTTTTAACAAGAAACACATGTTAATTTCAATGCATTCCATGTGACTACCTAATGAAGCTGGTTGAGAGAATGCCAAACGTGTGCAAAGCTGTCATCAAGGCAAATGGTGGCTACTTTGAAGAATCTCAAATATATTTTGATTTGTTTAACACTTTTTTGGTTACTACATGATTCCATATGTGTTATTTCATAGTTTTGATGTCTTCATTATTATTTTACAATGTAGAAAATAGTAAAAATAAAGAAAAACCCTTGAATGAGTAGGTGTGTCCAAACTTTTGACTGGTACATTTACAGTTTTTGGGGGTCCCTTACATGTAACCGATGACATGTAATCCGTTACTCCCCAACCCTGTATATATACACACATATTCCGGACACCGACATTGCTCAATCTAATATTTATATATTTCTTAATTCCATTATTTTACTTTTAGAGTTGTGTGTATTATTAGAGATTACTGCACTGTTGGAACTATGAACACAAGCATTTCGCTACACCCACAATAACATCTGCTAAACAACATTTTTCAAACACCTGACACAGTTTTTTCCTGCAATCTAGAGGCATAATCATTATGCCTAATTCTATGTAAAAATATATTATAAAAAAATATGTATATTGTTCTACATAGGTTATTTAAGTATACCTCTTTACCTGTTCAATTAGCATTTTAATGAATGATGCTCATTGATTCCTTAGAACTTTTATGCCTTAGGAGTTTAGTACAACTGCCACACTGGTATATAGTATTATAACCCTAAAGACTAGCAACCTTGTCGGCAGGCATGCCAGCTAAGATAGACAAGCTACTCTAACTTGATTGATAGCCTGAAATGGCTTGGTAGCTAGTTATGGGGCTGGGAGGAGATTGGGAACCTTTCTAGCTGGCTAGCTAAAGCAAGTTAATAAAATTGCTATGTGGCTAGTATTACAGAGATGAATTAATTCATCAAGAAGGAATCAATAGGCTACATAGCTTGATCAAATTCATTTATAATCAAGTCCTGCCCCTCACCTGCCGCTGAAATCAAATCTGTGTGTGTCATTCAACATTCCCCTCTCCTCCTCCACTGACGATACTGTCTGCAGACACGAGAGTATATAGCATCCTGCCAAGCATATCTTTGCGCCATGGTGCACCTTGGAAGCAAACGCTTACTAGGGAGAAACCCACTGACAGATCTTTTTATGAATAATTCTGATAAAACGTGGGCTTAAAAATGAAGTTTAGTAATTCATAAAAAATAAAGTATAAAAATCGTATGGCATGAGGCCTCTGGTTGACATTGAAATTCATGGACTCACTAAAACGTACACATTTAATTTGATCGGGACACATGTACTATCTGTCCACAGCATATAAATACAACGGAATCATTAAAACGCTATGTTAGTATAAAACATCAAATACGGTCCAAACAGAAGAGATAAAGACACTAGGCTATAAACTTTGATTATTTCCAAACATTTTGAATTAATATAATTCTGTGTTTGAGTGTTTACTTCCTCCCCTCTTACTTAAGGACACTATGCAGCTACAATGTAAGACAAAGGACGCCTAGAGATAGATATACTGTGGCAACATTATAGAGAAGGATTGAGGTCCATAATGTGTGTGCGTACTGTAGTTGTCTCCTTACAGACTAACAGACACACAGCTGTCAGAGTTAAAAGTGAAAAGGGACCCACCGGCCCCCAAGGAGACCATACTGTACCCCACTGAGGCTGAGTTTAGGGGTATAGGATGCTGGTAGTGGTAGTGGTGGAGAATGGAGGATGCTGGAGGTTTTGAGGCTCATAACATCTCTTCCTTTAGGACGTCCTTTGAGTTGATGTTGGTCAGTTTAACTCTCTCATCCTGGCTCTTCCTGTCACGAACCTCTCCCTCCTGATGAAAGCCAACCATCAGCTGATAGACCACCACACCAATGATGGCGCCCAGGAATGGGGCGAAGATGGGCACCAGGAACCAGCACTTGTTGGCACTGAGAGAAAGAGAGCGAGAGAGTGAGAGAGAGACATATCCAAGAAGTTGTGCGAGAGAGAAGATTCTTTCTTAATCTTTGCCTCCTCTGCATTTACCCATTTGATCCATCGTCACCATCTCCCATTTTGTTTCATCGTTATATCAATAATGCACAAACCTCTAACCAGGAAATGGACACCGAGTGGTAGAATACATGTGAAGAGGGCAGAGAGGTGAAGAGAGAACCAGATGCATGCAGAGAGTGAAAGAGGATTGTGGGAGGACTCACGTGAAGACCTCGGTGCCCCAGCCTGCCAGAGCGGTAAAGAGGCGTGGCCCCAGGTCCCTGGCAGGGTTGACAGCGTAGCCAGAGTTGAAGCCCATGGACAGGCCGATGACCAGCACCACAAAGCCCACCGTGAAGGCCTCCAGGCCCTGGGGAATGGGATTGTTATGGGGGTCCACGATGGCCAGGATACAGACGATCAATGCTGCAGTGCCAATCGTCTGGGATAGAGATACCCCATTAGCATGGAGAACTCCGAATATACTAGTAGTTCTAATTCCTGATCCAACCAGTTTGGGGGTTGTATGTGGAAGAACGGGGCTTACCTGGTCGAAGAAGCCGTTGACCAATGTGAGATGTTTGCCAGGGTAGGTGGCGAAGATGCCAGCGGTGGCGTTGGGCCCGGTAACAATGAGTTCTCCAGCATAGTTCAACAGAGCGTCTGAGAGGAGAACACACACACATTATGATATAACATCAACTGTAACGATGTGTTACGCTATACACAGATTCAACCTTAAGTTAAGACTTTTCAAAGAGTTGACTCCGACAGATGCTTTCCTGTCCATTCGTGGACAGTTCCGAGGACTCACCATAGTACAGACCAAAGATGATCCCGGAGCCCAGGAAAGCTCCCAGTGTCTGGAAGACGAAGTAGACTGGAAACTTTCTCCAGCGATCTCTCCCAAGCAGGCAGAGGGCAAAGGTTACTGCCGGATTGAGATGGCCTCCTAGGAAAAAACACATGTTGACTGATTGTTAACATTAAAGCGGGACAGACATTTAGGATCACGACTTAGAGACATGACTCAGCCTTGGAATAACTCATGGTAACAAATCCGCTCAAGGAGAACCTCTACACCTAAACATGTTGGTGTGTTAATTCATGTGCATGTATTGCTGATATGAGGTTTGTACCTGATACCTGGCCACAGACCAGGATCCCTAGGGTGGCAGCGAAGCCGAAAGCAAAGTTGACAGTTAGGAACATGCCATGAGATCCTCCACTAAGCACCAGTTGAGCCACTGCACCACAACCAAACATCTGTCAAGAGAGGGAAGAAGCAAAAATAAATAACATGGGTACCAACAAACAATGATCATCAACATTGCCTGTAAAAAAAGATTGTAAAGACTGCATATGAGGAGCATTCAGTGTGTTTAAAGCCAGAGCAGAGCCAAACATTCACTCATTGCTATGTAAACACACATACAGTTAACGTACAGTGCCTTGCAAAAGTATCATCCCTCTTGGAGTTTTTTCCTATTTTGTTGCATTAGAACCTGTAATTTAAATTGATTTTTATTTGGATTTTGTGTAATGGACATACACAAAACAGTCCCTATTGGTGAAGTAAAAAATTGAAAAATAATTTGTTTCAATTAATATTATTGTTTTTTAAATGGAAAAGTGGTGCGTGTATATGTCTTCACCCACTTTGCTATGAAGCCCTTCAGTAAGATCTGGTGCATCCAATTACCTTCAGAAGTCACATAATTAGTTAAATAAAGTCCACCTGTGTGCAATCTAAGTGTCACATGATCTCAGTATATATGCACCTGTTCTGAAAGGCCCCAGAGTCTGCAACACCACTAAGCAAGTGGCACCACCAAGCAAGCGGTACCATGAAGACCAGGGAGCTCTCCAAACAGGTCAGGGACAAAGTTGTGGAGAAGTACAGATCAGGGTTGGGTTATAAAAAAATATCAGAAACTTTGAACATCCCACGGAGCACCATAAAATTGAAAGAATATGGCACCACAACACCTGCCAAGAGAGGGAAAAACTCACAGACCTGGCAAGGAGGGCATTAATCAGAGGGCAACAAAGAGACCAAAGATAACCCTGAAGGAGCTGCAAAGCTCCACAGTGGACATTGGAGTATCTGTCCATAGGACCACTTTAAGTCATACACTCCACAGAGCTGGGCTTTAGAGTGTCCAGAAAAAAAGCCATTGCTTAAAGAAAAAAAATAAGCAAACACGTTTGGTCTTTGCCAAAAGGCATGTGGGAGAATCCCCAAATATATGGAAGAAGGTACTCTGGTCAGATGAGACTAATGTTGAGCTTTTTGGCCATTAAGGAAAACGTTAGTCTGGCGCAAACCCAACACCTCTCATCACCCCGAGAACACCACAGTGAAGCGTGGTGGTGGCAGCCTCATGCTGTGGGGATGTTTTTCATTGTCAGGGACTGGGAAACTGGTCAGCATTGAAAAAAAATGATAGATGGTGCTAAATACAGGGAAATTCTTGAGCGAAACCCGTTTCAGTCTTCCAGAGATTTGAGACTTGGGCTGAGGTTCACCTTCCAGCAGGACAATGACTCTAAGCATACTGCTAAAGCAACACTCGAGTGGTTTAAGGGGAAACATTTAAATGTCTTTGAATGGCCTAGTCAAAGCCCAGACCTCAATCCAATTGAGAATCTGTGATATGACTTAAAGATTGCTGTACATCAGCAGAACCCATCCAACTTGAAGGAGCTGGAGTAGTTTTGCCTCGAAGAAATGGGCAAAAATCCCAGTGGCTAGTTTTGTCTTATTTCTTGTTTGTTTCACAATAAACAAATATTTTGCATCTTCAAAGTGGTCGGCATGTTGTGTAAATCAAATGATACAACCCCCCCCCCCCAAAAAAAATCTCTTAATTCCTGGTTGTAAGGCAACAAAATAGGAAAAATGCCAAGGGGGGTGAATACTTTCGCAAGCCACTCTAGAGGTCACTCGAGGCTTTGTCAGTATACATGTTACACAAATGGATATCCTAGATTTACTACTTTTCATCCCTGAAGGTATGTGCAGGTCAGAAAGGGGATACGATCATAATCAGTGAAACTGGTCGCCATGATGATTTAAATGGGCTCTATTGTGTATTAACAGGTATGAGGGGAGGAAATTGTGAAATTGTCGTCCGTGTTGACATTTGATGGTCCCAGGCCAAATGATGGCCATTTTTCAGAGACCGATGTATCTGATAAAAACAAGTGTACTACATATTTCCGCCCTGAAATGAATATGCTGGCAGGAAACTATAGAAGCTATAGAGGTGCCAAGGTGGTCATACCGCATTGTGGGTTTGCATGCCGACTTGTATATATGTGCACGTGTGTGTCCATTACTATGGGGATAACAGTAGTGTGTGGCATGTGCTGAAACAGCCTGTCGCAAGGCCCCCTGAAGCAGATGCATTGCTCTCAGACCACAGGGCACATTGGTTGAGATGAGCTGCAAGGAACTGTCGTCTCGACAGAAGGCTTAGCATCTAGTGGGTGGTTTAACATCGCTGGGGTCAATGTAAACTCTGGCTCCTGATTAGCCCCGCGGGCCTCATGCTTCCGATTGGCTGGAAAAATACAACATCTTCAGAGGGGCCCATCTTTAGTTAGACATTAAGTTAAATGTCAAAGGGATCTTAATGTCAGAAGCATCTGATAACATGTCAGTATGGAGCCAAATGCCAACTGAATTAGCCTGATCAAATTCCACCAAAAGGTTATTCACTAAGATTCATGACGCCGTAAGAAATGACTTTAAAAGACGGCATCTAACAGGATAACAACCTAAATTAAATCACAGCTCTCTAAGTGGCCTGGTGGTGATAGCGGCAGCACGTCATGACAGCATTACGCCATGACATTACATGAATACATTGCACACTTACTCCCCCAGACTGTCAGGCAGTTCATGCTGTGTCCTCATTCTGAGTGTCTACCGATACACCTGGTCACTCATGCGTTCCCTTTTAGTGAACAGCAATGGAGGGAGGGAAGAAGTCACAGGGAGAGGAAATTCCAGGGTAGCTTTTGATGCCGCCAGTCTTTTCCAACATCCAGATACATTAAAACTGTTATTGGGACAAAAGGAAATGAAGAGTGAAGTGTGTGAATAAAATACTGTGTGAAGAAGTCGTCAAACTTTTCCCAGTGGAGCATCACTCCTAGTAACATGGTATGGAAAGTCATGATTTGGGGTGGTAAGCCATGGTTTCGTGTGGCAGCATGTGGTGTCTCATCCCTTCAATTTAAGCAAAGAATAGCACACAATGACTCTTTCATATAAAGAGAAAGCTTATTGCTGTTGTTTTCTCCCCCCCTTATCTCTTCGGTTTATGTAAGGACTGCATTGTTCCCTGGATGGTGCACATGCACACCATCGCTGGGGCCAGAAGGACATGTGTCCAACCACCTGTCACACAAAGGTGACAAGGTTAGTCCACTGGGAACAGTCGTCAGTTCAACTTTTAGTTTTGATTAACATTTGGTTAAGTTGTCAACTCAGGTGAATTCAACACGAAATCAACAACTAATGTCACCATGACATTGGATTTAGGTTCAAAGTTGTGTGAAAAAGCAACTTTAAAAAAAAATGTACGTTACTTTTTGTAAATCCAAATCCTGCCATTGCTGAGATCTGTTCTCCATATGCAGGGTTATAGCTCTGTGCATGACAAACACACACGTACATAAACACACCCTGCTCATTCCTTCGCCTCCCTTTACCTGAGTATCAGTCGAGAGCGCCTGTCTGTTCACGCAGTCATTACATTACTCAGTCATTAGTATATCTTGACGACAGGTGACGTCTATATATGTCCTGGAGGGCGTGAATATATTTGGCATGTTCAGGTTTCACCCATTGCGCTGTTGCTGTCACTCCCAATACTGCAGTCCATGTTTGACATAGCACTTATTAAATAGACATGCCACACCTGCTACTAGTGCCTTAGACATAGACGTAACAGGTTTAATACACAGTGCTTTTCCATCCATGCTCCTGCTGGAGATTTACATCATTGTTCAATTAGCAGTGCAACGCCTGTCTACGTCCATTAACAATCTTATAATAAAAATGCAAGGCCATTTCTAGATGGACGTCGATGGTAGAGGTCCTGTCGCAGCGTGAGAGAATGTACTGCAATAACATTAGGCAATGAAGAAACGCTTTGTAAAACAGGTGTGAGAGAGCCTGTGACAGTGAGTAAGACTGAGTCATCTCCCTAACAACTCTTTTCTCTCTGAGCAAAGAAAGTGAAACTTAACTGCCTAAAAAGCCTGCAGGTTGTCGGCTACACTGGCTGTATTATCTGGTAGGTGCTTAAAGTACTACTATCCATTTTCTTAAGTGGCCATTTACTGCTAGAGCAAGATAACAACAAAAAATGGCAGGGTTGTTTAGTTTTTCTTGTTTGTTTATTTAACATGGCGGATGGCTAAGGTCTGTCAGTAACCGAGGGAAGATTGTATCTGTCAGTTCCATTAAAGCCAATTTAAAGCTCTACACACTGACCCTCAACACTGGTGGGGGGGGGGGGTGCTTAGCCCTCTCCTGTACTCTCCTGTACTCCCTTTTCACCCACGACTGCGTGGCCACGCATGACTCCAACACCATCACGATGACACGACGGTGGTAGCACGACAGCGATGAGACAGCCTACAGGGAGGTCAGAGACAACAATCTCTCCCTCAACATCAGCAAGACCAATGAGCTGAACGTGGAGTACAGGAAACAGGAGGGGGCTCTGCCTCTTCCTCTAAGTAGTCAGGCATATCTCAGTTCTTTCGTTTATTATCTCTCCCTAACAAACAAGGTTCTAATGTCCAAACAATGGGGCGTAGCTAGCTAAAAGTGATGCTAGTAAAGACACTCCCCCTGGGGCAGGAAATAGACTTGGATTGATTACCAGGTGTGAACAAAACTGAACAGTAAACATAGAAGTTATCAAAATGTGACTTTTATTGCAGAAATAACTACAGTCTCGAAGGGAATTAAACACGGTCAGGTTCTTTGTGAGTATTTGTTAACGTTTTGGCTTGCGGGTGCAGCTTTGCTAACATCGGTCTGTCTTATTACATTCATGAAATCTGACGATGCTAATATGCTAACTCCAGGTTGTAGCCAGAAGTAAATAATGGATTATTGTGGATTCTGTCACCATGGACCTTAAGACATGAATTACCCCTTTGACATGGACCACACACACCTGCACAGTCTTGAAGAGTGCCTCTTCCTCCTGAAGAGATTTGACATGGGACATCAGATCCTCAAGAAGTTCTACAGCTGCACCATTGAGAGCATCTTGACAGGTTGCATCACCGCCTGGTATGGCAACGGCACCACCCTTGACCGCAAGGCTCTACAAAGGGTGGTGCGGATGGCCCAATACATCACTAGGGCCGAGCTCTCTGCCATCCAGGACCTTTAGACCAGGCGGTGTCTAAGAAAGGTCCAGAAAATTGCCAAAGACTTAATCATATCACAATCAACTTTTACCAGTTGAATGTAAATGATAGGAGACCGTTTGTGCTACTGTAAGGTCCTTCATACTAAATATTTTCGGTTCCAGGTGCGTAGGAATCAAAATGAGAATACCGGAAGAGATCGAGACCCGCATGTTGCAGGAATAATTCAAAAGCTGAGGCTAAAAATACATTCAAATAAAGATGTTTATTTGAACATCATGTTGCCAAAATGTTTATAGTGTAAGTCCAACATGCTTGGAGACAGCTTCTATCAAGCAATTAGACTGTTGAAGAGCTAATCAATGGCTACCCGTACTATCTGTATGGCCTATCTGCACTGGCCATATCCACAGAAAGGAGAAAAGCTCAGGTAAAAAGTTAGAGGAAACCCCGGGAAAATCATCTGAAAACGTAACTTTTTTTATATATTTTTTTTCACTTTGAAAATGTAGGGTAGGTTGTGTTTATCGCAAGAGAAAATAAAATCTAATTTTTTTTCCCCCTTTTTAAACTTCATTTTAAGGCAGAAAAATGTGAAAGACTATTTCCTTAGGGACTGTAAACATTGCACACCCCTCAAATACGACTGCAGGAGAGCACGGGTTTGCAAGGTGAATCCTGGATCATTATGCAGAGTAAAGATCATGTGTCCATGTTCTCGTCAACAAGAGCAATCATATTTTCATACACACTCAAGGAGTGTAATTTATAGGTGCCTATGAGGCTCACATTCCCGACCCCAGAGAACTTGCAAAGGCTAGCAGTGCAAAGGCTAGCAGTGCAAAGGCTAGCAGTGCAAAGGCTAGCAGTGCAAAGGCTAGCACAAGCTGTAAAGCCATGCTGAACGTATCTAATGGGGTTAAGAACGTAGAGTACGTTCACTCCACATCTAGCTTGAAATATTGCCGATGGAGCAACCCAATTAGATCCTTTGGTATAACTCAAATGGTTGTTACGTTGTCAAGGAGGATGGTCACGTGTTTATGATCAGAGGAACACCGGTTCGAGACCGGTGTGGGGCCATGGAGGAAGATCTATTGTGAGCAGCTCACTAACGTTGGTTTCACTTACCAGTATCCATCACTCTCACATCTAGGCATAACAACAATAGTTGATACACAGGTTCTTGTTAATCCAGTAGTATTTTGTCTGCAGGTTTGAATACGCACAAACTAATATTTCTTGTGGCAACGAATCATCACAGTGAAACGTGCAATCTACTCATCTGAGAAAGACTTGAGTGAGGATAACTTGAACATCGATATGGTAAATTAGGATGTAAGTGAGGTGAAAAGATGGCAGAGCTCTTACCACCAGGATGAGGGTACCCAGACACTCTGCCATGGCCTGGCGCAGCAGCAAGTTACGGATCTGGAAAGTCTGTGCCAGCTTGTCCATGAATATCTTCTGTTTTCCCATGGTTCAGTGCTGCTCAGCTAACCTCCTGTATTATGACTGGGTGACAGCGGGTAGGTAGGTCCTACTGTGTGTGTGTGTGATGGCTAATGCAGTGGCCTCCTCTTATAGGACCTGGACCTCCTGTGGTTCCTGCCAAAGCCAGCCCCCACGAGCCCTCCCTACTCTCTCGCTCTTACTCACTCTCCCTCTTCTCCCTTCCTCCGTCTCTCTCTCTCTTTCTCTCGTAACTCCCACATCCTCTGATCTTTCTCACTGATTCAAACTCAAACACACCCTCTCTCTGTCTGTCTCTCACTCTCTTCTCCTTTTCGTCCATCCTGTTTTATTCCTCTCTACCTGAAACTTTATCACCATGTATTTTTGCTGCTTTGTCTGGTTTGAATAGAGGAGGGAGTCATTATATCCCCTTAACTGCTCAAAAGGTTTGCTTCTAACATTAATAACATTTAGTCTATTCTGTTGAGGCACTGGAGTACATTGCATTCCACTTGACTCTGACAGTACAGATAGCATTCACTTCTTGCTCAAACATGATCTACCTTCATGTTTTGTTCTGTTATCCGCTATATCCCAACATTGTATTTTATATTGCAACCAGTGTTGGGGAAGATACTCTGAAAATATAGTTTACCAAGCTATCAATGACTTCACACTGGAATAAGTAAACTTCACTAAAGTTACCTTTAAGAGTAATTATTAAGAAAAAGATAAGTGAAGTTACTTAGAGAAAGTAGTTCACGATGCACAAACTACTTTGTCAAAAATCATCATATCTAAATCTGAAATGTCATAGACTACAAATTGCAAGAACAGATCACTCTGGAGTCAGATGTTAACAGAATGTTAGTTTAGCCAATTAAAGACAAAAAGTGAGAATTAGGCACACAAAAAGTGTTTCAAGTAAGAATTAGGCAGGTCTGATATCAAAAAAGAAGACATTCTTGCCTACTTCACCAATATTTTGTTTTTGCAAAAAAAAGTAGTGTGTGCTTCCAGTAGTTAGCTACATCACTACATGGAAAAAAAAGTGATTAACTACTGAAAACAATACCAAGACTACCACCACGCTACTGTAAAATGTAAATACATTTGTCGTTGAACTAAATGTAGTTCACAACTCCCCAACACTGATTGCAACACGATATAACATTTTGATGTGAAGTAGCAAAGCACACAGTGTGAAAGTAGTCTACTTAAATCAAGACTTCCCTAATATTAGAGGGTCTGCTCGCCTGAGTTGTGATACCTCATTATAAGCTGTAGACCATACCATTTACCACCACAAACAACTGATGCTGGCATTAAGACCACACTCAACAAGCTATATAGGGCCATAAGCAAACAAGAAAATGCTTACCCAGAGGCGGCACTCCTAGTGGCCAGTGATTTTAACGCAATAAAACTGAATTCTGTCTTACCTAATTTCTACCAGCATGTAACCCGTGCAACTAGAAGCAAACATTTTTTTTTGCACCTTTTACTCCACACACAGAGATGCCTACAAAGCTCTCCCTACCCCTCCATTTGGTAAATCTGACCACAACTCTATCCCCGATTCCTGTTTACAAGCAAAAAACTCAAACAAGAAGTACCTGTGAAATGCTCAATACGGAAGTGGCCGGAGGGAGTGGATGCTATGCTACAGGACTCTTTAACTAGCACAGACTGGAATATGTTCCGGGGTTCATCCGACGGCATAAAAGAGTTTATCACATCAGTCACCGGCTTCATTAATAGGTGCATGGTCCCCACAGTGACATACGTACATATCCCAACCAGAAGCCATGGATTACAGCCAAAATTTGCACTGAGCTAAGGGCTAGAGCTGCCGCTATCAAGGAGCGGGACACTAATCCAGACGCGTATAAGAAATCCTGTTACGCCCGCCGATGAACCATTAAACAGGTAAAGTGTCAATACAGGACTAAGACTGAATCCTACACTGGCTCTGGTGCTGGTCAGATGTGGTAGGGCTTGCAAACTAGGATGGATTACAAAAGAAAACCCAGCCGCTAGCTGCCCAGTGATGCGAGCCTACCAGACAAGCTAAATGCCTTCTATGCTCGCTTCAAGGCAAGCAACACAGAATGATGCATTAGAGTACCAGCTGTTCCGGACGACTGTGTGATTACACTCTCCATAGCCAATGTGAGTAAGACCTTTAAACAGGTTAACATTCACAAGGTCGCAGGGCCAGAAGGATTACCAGGACAAGTCATTTGAGCATGCGCCGACCAGCTGGCAAGTTTCTAACCAGACATTTTCAACCTTTCCCTGACCCAGTCTGGAATATCCACGTTTCAAACAGAACCTAGTCCCTGTGCCCAAGAACGCCAAGGTAACCTGTCAAGATGACTATCGCCCCATAGCACTCACATGTATAGCCATGAAATGCTTTGAAAGGCTGGTCATGGCTCACAACACCATCATCCCAGACAGCCTCAACCCAACTTTAATTTGCATACCGCCCCAACAGTTCAACAGATGATGCAATCTCTATTTCACTTCACACTGCTATTTTCCCACCTGGACAAAAGCAACACCGACATGAGAATGCTGTTCATTGACTACAGCTCAACATTCAACACCATAGTGCCCTCCAAGCTCATCACTAACTTAAGGACCCTGGGACTGAACACCTCCCTCTACAACTGAATCCTGGACTTCCTGACGGGCCACCCTGGAGGTGGTGAGGGTAGGCAACAACAAATCCACCATGCTGACCCTCAACACGGCTGCCCCTCAGACCTGATCACAGACAACGATGAGAAAGCCTATAGAGAGTAGGTCAGAGATCTGGCAGTGTGGTGCCAAGACAACAACCTCTACCTCAACAAGACAAAAGAGCTGATAGTAGACTTTAGGAAATGGAGGGCCAAGCACGTCCTCATTCACATTGACGGGACTGTAGTGGAGCAGGTTGAGAACTTAAAAGTTCCTTGGTGTCCACATCAATAAGGACCCATCATGCTCCAAACACACCAACACAATCGGGAAGAAGGCACGACAACACCTCTTCCCTCTCAGGAGGCTGAAAAGATTTGGCATGGGCCCTCAGATCCTCAAAACGTTATACAGCTGAGAGCATCTTGACCGGCTGCATCACTATGGCAACTGCTTCAGTGGATTGTGTGTGTGCACCGGTACATCACTAGGGCCGAGCTCCATGCCATCCCAGGACCTCTATACCAGTCGGTATTGGATAAAAATTGTCAAAGACTCTAACCTCCCAAGTCATAGATTGTTCTCCCTGCGGTACCAAAAAGGCACCTGAACAGCTTCTGCATCCAAGCCATAAGACTGATGAACAGTTGATCGAGTGGCTACCCAGACTATTTGCATTGACCGCTTTTGTTGTTGTACTGACTCTCTTGCACTATGCACACTCACTGGAGTCTACGCACACAGACAGTACATATGCTCAAACACACACACACGCTGATGACAAACACATAGACTATAAACAGAGCAGCATTGTGTCTATCCTGATTGCCTAGTCACTTTTACCCTGGTATTACCTCGTACCCCTGCACATTGACACAGTACCGGTACTCCTTGTATATCGCCTCGTTACTATTATTTTATTGTGTTACTATTTCTTTTTTTATTTAGCAAATTGTTCTTACTTTTTAAGTCTGCATTGTTACAAAAGGACTCGTATTTCACAGTAAAGTCTACAACTGTTGTATTCGGTGCATGTGACCTTGATTTGATATATAATTCATTCATACAGACAAGGCTACTCCTCCATCTCTCCCCGAGTGACATTCAGGAAAGTTCTTACCCTAATTTGGCCTGATAATCAAACGCCTATTTTTCCAAACACTGTCATGAGATACTGTAGCACAAAAATGTTGCACAATCCGTAAACAATTGCATTATGTTTTACGAAAACACATTTCACAAAAATGTCACCTATTCCAAAACTGGATGTATGGCCACGTGAGGAACTGCAGGTGAGTAGTTTGCGTAGCCTACTCTGAATGACTGAGTAAACTGGTTAACGTAAACAGTTAGAATCCAAAACACACGCACGCAAAAATACTCACCTTACTAGGGTAGAATTTACCATAAGACCAATACATCTCATAAAACTCCATCTCAACCTTAACAGCTGTGAAGCTTTTGCATTGACAGTGCAAAACTATAGAGTTCCTCACCTTGACTACACACAGACAAGTGCTAGACCAGCTCCTTCTAAGAGGCTATAGGAGGGTTGGTGAACCTGAGATCGAGCGTGTCTGTGTGTCATTCCTCACATGGCCTTACATCCACTTTTGGAATAGGTGACATTTTTGTGAAACATGTTTTCGTAATGCAATCGCTTACAGACTGATGATGGAAATAGCCTCTTAGGAGCTGGTTCACTACCCACCCTGATCAAGCCTTTTTGGACAACACTACACTTCAGCAGGTCTCACATCTCATCACTACTTCAGCATCCCATAGATGGGCTCATTTTCCCCCAAAGTATTTGTTCAATTAAGGGACAAATCAAATCGATTTATATAGCCCTTCGTACATCAGCTGATATCTCAAAGTGCTGTACAGAAACCCAGCCTAAAACCCCAAACAGCAAGCAATGCAGGTGTAGAAGCACGGTGGCTAGGAAAACCTCCCTAGAAAGGCCAAAACCTAGGAAGAAACCTAGAGAGGAACCAGGCTATGTGGGGTGGCCAGTCCTCTTCTGGCTGTGCCGGGTGGAGATTATAACAGAATAATGTTCATAAATGACCAGCATGGTCAAATAATAATAATCACAGGCAGAACAGTTGAAACTGGAGCAGCAGCACGGCCAGGTGGACTGGGGACAGCAAGGAGTCATCATGTCAGGTAGTCCTGAGGCATGGTCCTAGGGCTCAGGTCCTCCGAGAGAGAGAAAGAAAGAGAGAAAGAGAGAATTAGAGAGAGCATACTTAAATTCACACAGGACACCGGATAGGACAGGAGAAGTGCTCCAGATATAACAACCTGACTCTAGCCCCCCGACACAAACTACTGCAGCATAAATACTGGAGGCTGAGACAGGAGGGGTCAGGAGACATTCAGTGCAGATCTAACATTCTAAGTGTTTCTGTCGACAAAACTACATAAATCACTGATGAATAGTGAAAAACAAAAACAAATGGGAAAATATGCAACAGTCAAAACAAAATCAAGTTATCACATTAAAACGGGAGTTCAAACTTCAGTCACAGCTGGTTAGGCAAGCAGTTGTGGGGACACAATAAATAAAGTAAAAGGACAAGACTGTTGAAAAAGTTGAACCAGGCAACCAGATAATTCCCAATGTGCGAGGAGTCACGATTTGAGCAGGAAATCCTGTAATGATTAAATAGCTAACAACATTGGGCGAGTACAAAATAAGTCCGGACAATTATCTGTCCATTGTGACATGATTATGTGGGAGATGGACACAATGGAGCTTGATTAGGTATAACACGTCGCCTCTCCTTGGAATTTCCTCAACATCTAGTCAGTATGTCAACACATTTTTTATTTTTATACATGCATCCATGGTGATTGTCGCTTTTCAACGTCTGTGTACAGTGTGGTGACCAAATTAATATCCCCCGCGGGATAATGAAGTTGAGTGAGCTAAACTGAACATAGCACTAGCAGGAATCCCAATCACAAGGAGCTTATTCCAAAGAAAGTTTTGAGATGAAAATACATTTAGCAGGCATACATGGAGGGGTCATTGCCAGTTCAAAAAATGCCATGCTTAAATGCTCAATTGAAATGTGAAAATGATAAACACATTTATATTTTCATATTAGTGCACATGATTCATGCCACAATGAAATTGCAATGTTAAAATAAAAATTGATAATTACAAATGGTAAATAAATTGGCGAAAGGTTAACAGAAAACGGTAATTGCTATGTGCAAAGTGAAATGGAGTGTGTGTTTTCATTTTCCAACCGCCCAATTGAGCATTTTCTCTTTTCATTTTCAAACTGTATGCAAATTGCTTCCTGGAGGCGTGAACCAGGAGAGCAACATGACACCACAATGCAGTGATATCCTAGCCATGTCACACACTATGCCCATTGATATTAGACTAGTGTAACTGATGGGGTTTGAACCTGGTGTCCTGTACACCAGAAGAACATCTTAGCCTGCTAAACCAACTCTTAGGTAATTTAGCCTGGGGAGCCAATGCTTTTTTTCTGGTCTCAGGCAGAAACTCAACACTAGGCAAAGTTACTCATCACATCTTTGTGGTCACCGAACAACTTCTTTCTGGTTAGTTAGTCACATAATGAGTAATCTTACCTGATACCTGAAGAGTTGCTTTGGCTATGTCTCATACCTGAAGAGTTGCATTGGCTATAGCCACTGGGCACAGTTCAATGTGTAGTTTTGTTTACATTCGGTTGAATTGGCAACTAGAGAGAACTCAACATGAAAAAAAAAAAAAAATCACCCTTTCATTGGATTTAGGTTAAAGTTGGGTGAAATACAGAATTCCCTTACATTGATGACTTTTTGCAAATCCAATCTGTTTCTCACTTTGATTCAACATCACATTTTTATTTCAAAATTACGTGGAAAAAACATTGATTCAACCAGTTTTTGCCCAGAGGGTGGGCTTTGGTTTAGCGGGCTTATGTGCTCTTCTGATGTGCAGAAGACCCTTGTTCGAACCGTCACTCATATTTATGCTGTGGCTCAGATGGGTCAATGTGAAGAGGTCAAAGGATGGTGAATTGTAACGGAGGAGGTTCAGTTAACACACATGTATGAGTAGGCCTTACCTAAGACCTGAAGAGTTGCTTTGGCTCCCAGAGTCAATGCCTAGGCTTCGGTTTAGCAGGCCTATGCTTTTCTGGTGCGCAGGAGACCTGGGCTCGTACCCTGTGTTGGTTACACTAGTCTAAAAATCTATGTACAGAGCACAGGTTGTTGGCACCTGATTTGGGGAGGTGGGCTCATGGTAATAGCTAGAGCAGAATTGGTGGAATGGTATCAAATACATGGTTTCCATGCGATTGATACCAATTCCCTCTGTTCCAGCTATTGTTATGAGTCGTCCTCCCCTGGTACAGAAAGCCTGGCATGGCTAGGATGTACTAATACAGGAGAATGTACTACATGGTGTTTCTCTCCTGATTCGACAACAATGTATGTCAATAAGTCATTGTTTTAGTCAAAGTATGATATATTTGGAGGTCATGCAAATCTGTGTAAATGCGGTGTCTTTTCCTATGATATACAAACGCTACCAAAAGGTTGCACCGTGTAGAAAACTGCATATCAGCCATCTTTCAATAGTTATCCATCTTACTGGAGCTTATTCTTATCCGGAATCATCCATGTTAAATGTAGATGTATTTAAAAACATATTCTATTCTTATTTACAATAAAATAATCTGAAACGTAACCAAAATAAACAGCAAATGCAACCAAAGTGTAGTCACAAGCTTAGCAGTAATAACAAGTAATCTAACTAACAATTCCAAAACTACTGTCTTGTACACAGTGTAAGGGGATAAAGAATATGTACATAAGGATATATGAATGAGTGATGGTACAGAGCAGCATAGGCAAGATACAGTAGATGGTATCGGGTACAGTATGTACAAATGAGATGAGTATGTAAACAAAGTGGCATAGTATAGTATAAAGTGGCTAGTGATACATGTATTACATAAGGATACCGTCGATGATATAGAGTACAGTATATACGTATGCGTATGAGATGAATAATGTAGGGTAAGTAACATTTATATAAGGTAGCATTGTTTAAAGTGGCTAGTGATATATTTACATCATTTCCCATCAATTCCCATTATTAAAGTGGCTGGAGTTGAGTCAGTGTCCGTGTGTTGGCAGCAGCCACTCAGTGTTAGTGGTGGCTGTTTAACAGTCTGATGGCCTTGAGATAGAAGCTGTTTTTCAGTCTCTCGGTCCCAGCTTTGATGCACCTGTACTGACCTCGCCTTCTGGATGATAGCGGGGTGAACAGGCAGTGGCTCGGGTGGTTGATGTCCTTGATGATCTTTATGGCCTTCCTGTGACATCGGGTGGTGTAGGTGTCCTGGAGGGCAGGTAGTTTGCCCCCGGTGATGCGTTGTGCAGACCTCACTACCCTCTGGAGAGCCTTACGGTTGAGGGCGGTGCAGTTGCCATACCAGGCGGTGATACAGCCCGCCAGGATGCTCTCGATTGTGCATCTGTAGAAGTTTGTGAGTGCTTTTGGTGACAAGCCGAATTTCTTCAGCCTCCTGAGGTTGAAGAGGCGCTGCTGCGCCTTCTTCACGATGCTGTCTGTGTGAGTGGACCAATTCAGTTTGTCTGTGATGTGTATGCCGAGGAACTTAAAACTTGCTACCCTCTCCACTACTGTTCCATCGATGTGGATAGGGGGGTGTTCCCTCTGCTGTTTCCTGAAGTCCACAATCATCTCCTTAGTTTTGTTGACGTTGAGTGTGAGGTTGTTTTCCTGACACCACACTCCGAGGGCCCTCACCTCCTCCCTGTAGGCCGTCTCATCGTTGTTGGTAATCAAGCCTACCACTGTTGTGTCGTCCGCAAACTTGATGATTGAGTTGGAGGCGTGCGTGGCCACGCAGTCGTGGGTGAACAGGGAGTACAGGAGAGGGCTCAGAACGCAACCTTGTGGGGCCCCAGTGTTGAGGATCAGCGGGGAGGAGATGTTGTTGCCTACCCTCACCACCTGGGGGCGGCCCGTCAGGAAGTCCAGTACCCAGTTGCACAGGGCGGGGTCGAGACCCAGGGTCTCGAGCTTGATGACGAGCTTGGAGGGTACTATGGTGTTGAATGCCGAGCTGTAGTCGATGAACAGCATTCTCACATAGGTATTCCTCTTGTCCAGATGGGTTAGGGCAGTGTGCAGTGTGGTTGAGATTGCATCGTCTGTGGACCTATTTGGGCGGTAAGCAAATTGGAGTGGGTCTAGGGTGTCAGGTAGGGTGGAGGTGATATGGTCCTTGACTAGTCTCTCAAAGCACTTCATGATGACGGATGTGAGTGCTACGGGGCGGTAGTCATTTAGCTCAGTTACCTTAGCTTTCTTGGGAACAGGAACAATGGTGGCCCTCTTGAAGCATGTGGGAACAGCAGACTGGTATAGGGATTGATTGAATATGTCCGTAAACACACCGGCCAGCTGGTCTGCGCATGCTCTGAGAGCGCGGCTGGGGATGCCATCTGGGCCTGCAGCCTTGCGAGGGTTAACACGTTTAAATGTCTTACTCACCTCGGCTGCAGTGAAGGAGAGACCGCATGTTTTCGTTGCAGGCCGTGTCAGTGGCACTGTATTGTCCTCAAAGCGGGCAAAAAAGTTATTTAGTCTGCCTGGGAGCAAGACATCCTGGTCCGTGACTGGGCTGGGTTTCTTCCTGTAGTCCGTGATTGACTGTAGACCCTGCCACATGCCTCTTGTGTCTGAGCCGTTGAATTGACTTAATATAAATCATTGTGTGCTAGGAATATATGAGCAAAAACTAAAACTTTTGACTACTTTAATACACAAGTGAATGTCCCAATACTTTTGATCCCTAAAATGAGGGGAGTGATGTGTAAAAAGTGGTGTAGATTCTAAACGATTCACCCAATGTGGATGAAAAAAAACCTCAAATTAAAGCTGACAGTCTGCACTTTAATGTCATAATCATTGTATCCTTTCAAATCCAAAGTGCTGGAGTTGAGACAAAACATGTGTCACTGTCCCAATACATACGGAGCACACTGTGCGCACAAAACAGTAACACAGACGTGGTTAAAGCACCAGCGAAAACAAAAGACATCACATGGTTAGCTTCTTACAACGTTTATTTTATCCAGTAAATGTGCATGGCTTGCGTTTAGCACACAATTAGATATACAATGTCTAACTGTGTTACAACATGTTGATTTCATTTTGACAATCAAAGTGTCAACGAGTGGACACTTTTTGCTGGCTACGGGGTAATCCATTTCAAAATGTGATTGTTTAAGTTCAAATACAATTACCGTACGTGTTTCTGTGTGCGAGGGTGTGTGTGTGTGTTTGCGCACGTGCTCAGTCCACACCACCCATTCACCGGTCCTTGCCTCCACTGACTTGACCAGACCCTGGCCCATGATCCTGATGGCCTCCACGTTGGGGACAGTGTGAGGAGCCTCCCCACTCACCTCAACACGATGAGCCACCATCTGTGAGGTCTGGAAGAGGGCGAGACAAATGACCGGGGGGGTACACACAGAAATGTATAAGCAGAAATTGAGATTCTTCTGTCTTTATCTTGGAAGGCAGTGGGCTGAAGGCTTTGGGCTTCAATGGAACAATTAATTGCTGTTACATTGATACGTGTGCCTGTGTGCTTCGGCTCAATCTGCCTCTCAATTAATAAGTTGATTAGGCAAGTGCTACCGTGCAGCCTTGGTGCATTTCAATCTATGTTTCGGTCTCATTCACTGTGGGTGCACTGCAGTGCTCCAAAATTAAAGTGCACATTTGCCATCAATGTGAAAGTGGCAGATGGCGCAAACGCACAAGTTCTTCCTCAGGCACATGAACATGTTCGTTTATGATGCTTCTTCTGCACGTCACGAGGTAGGACTATTGAATTCGAAGCTCTTCAACAGAAACACATAAAAAGATGCCAGGTCTGGAGAACAGCTAGTTTGAGCATTGTAATCAAGTGGTTGAGGTGGAGCTGGGAAGCTAAATGAGAGAGATGGGAAGCTGCCAGCTTTATCACCCCATGTTGCGGTGTGCTGCCGTATTTCTCAACCTACTCTATCAAACAGCAGACATGAAAAAAATATCTTCAACTGATTTCCTTCCGGAAGTGGACAGGGACAAAAAGCAAATTGTTGAGCATTAAATTAACTTTTTATTGTCATATAAGCCATATCCATTGTATGTCTATAACAGCAGAAATTGAGAAAAAAATATTCTTAATGCCATTTTGAATGAATGTAATATTGTATTGGTGATATAACGTCACAAACGGAATGTGCATGGCATTACAGATGAGTGATTTATAAGAGATGCTTGAAAAGTTAAAAAGCAATAGGGGTCCGTATCATGAAAAGAAACAGCCAGTTGCCTATGGTGAGTGAGATACATCCTTTCTACCTTTACCATTTTTACTAAGTAGTAATAGTGATAACGATATGTGTGGACCCTCAAAGTGTGACGCAGGAGAGCAGTGTGCCTTGAGGAAGGGTCCAAGGATAGGGAAACTGACTGTCGACTAACAAGACCATGTAATTCATTTCTACTCCGCTGTTTATGATGGCACCTCTACTTTTAGATTTACTATAGTTACAGCTCTAAATAAATAAAAAAAATCATTGGTAAAACTGGTGCTCCCAACTTCTAAAAGTTAGGAGCACCGGAAATATTTGTAAAAAATTAAAAATGTAACGGTTGCTATAGCCTGTATTTGGCCTACATGTATTCTAGCTACTTCTGAAGCACATGTTGTGCCCTAGAAACTCATATGTAACCCTGTAAATATATTTATTAATTATAAAAAGCTAAAATGGCATTTGTAGAATATTAGGTTTCAACATTGTATAAAAGCACAATTTTCTTGTTGAGATGCTGTCACGATCGTCGTAAGAAGCGGATCAAAATGCAGTGTGGTATGTGTTCATGATGATGTTTTAATTAAAGAAAGCACTGAACACTGAATACAAAAACAATAAACAAATAACGACCGCGAAGCTATAATAAGAACTGTGCTGACACAAGCAACTAACATAGACAATCACCCACAAAGTACCCACAGACTATGGCTAACTAAATATGGTTCCCAATCAGAGACAACGATAGACAGCTGCCTCTAATTGAGAACCAATCTAGGCAACCATAGACATACAATTTACCTAGAAAGGAAACAGCCCCATAAACATACAAAACCCCTAGACAAGCCAAAACACATACATCACCCATGTCATAACCTAACCAAAATAACAAGGAAAACAAAGAATACTAAGGTCAGGGTGTGACAGATGCATTACATGGACAATTGTAGTTCACCCAAATTACATTGGTTTCCTTACCCTGTAAGCGATCTGTGGACAAGGTATGACAGCATCCAGTTTCCCCTGGCACTGTTTCCACATGCTAACGGTTTAGCATTTGTGGCACAAATCCCATTAAAGTCAGAGGAATGATGCTAGCATGTTTCAAATTCAAATCATCTACTAGTTACTTTGTTGAGCTTCACATTCGATTTCAGAGACTTTCGGATGATTTGGACATAACGCGCGAAAAAATGTCATATCGGTCCCATGACTTAAATGGGATTTGTGCCACAAATGCTAAAACGTTAGGATAAGGAAACCAATGATTCATTTTGCAATTTGGGTGAACTATCCCTTTAAGAACATTGTGTGTGATGACATGCAAGAGATCCGTCATTCATTACTATGATCATTGATCTCCTGAAAAAGATATAGACCTTTTCCTTTCTTTCTGTGCCTCCAAATGTTTGAATATACTGGTAAAGTTATCAGGTTGTTAGCTAGATAGCTAATGAGGTAACATGACTGAACAAGGCGTAAATTAATGGCCCACGAGTAGCTTAAGAATGGCCCGAGACATGGTTTATGAAAGTAAAAACGCAGATAGGAAGGAAAAAAATGTTGTGCGGGTAATTTGGGTCATATCTTCTGGACTGCTAGGGCTAGAAACAATACAAAAAAATGCTATTGTAAAAATGGTACAACCATGATGCTAACGAATATTCACTCAATCGTTTCTCTAGGGCACTCGGAAAACAACAGTAGAGTGAAGTATAATCATTAGAAAAAAATCTTATCTGAGTAATTTCTCTTGTAGGTGCACTGGTGCTCCAAAATTGCAATTGTAGGTAGCACAGCAAAATATTTAGATGCATATGCGACCAAAATGGTCGCACTTTAGAGCCTTGACGAAACTACTCAATACACAGACAGGATTTTTTTTTTTTTTTACCGGCCTTTGACAGTGTGAGAGTTAGTACACCACAGTTCAATCATTTGAAACAAGTTTGTATTCTATTTCTTCTCTTTCAAGTCTGAGTCTGTTACTATGTGTACAATGGGCTGTTGTGTACAATGCTATTGGATGACTGTACTAGTGACTATACTGGATGTGTGTCCGTGTTCTAACCTGTCCAGATGGAGCCTGTTTGGTCCAGATTGACAGCGTCTCGTCTTTGGGCGTGGCAACAAACATGACAGGCAGAAACTCTGGAGACGATGAAGTCATTCTTGATCTCAGTGTCGTCAGCCGCTACAGATGAGGACAGGACAGAGTGTGGGATGAGGAGAGAGAGTGTGGGATGAGGAGAGCCTCCTGTTCTCCACTCATTACCTGTATTAACTGCACCTGTTTGAACTCGTTACCTGTATAAAAGACACCTCACCACACACTCAATCGAACAGACTACAACCTCTCCACACATCGTGGGGCATCAATGATCATGAGGAAGGTGAGGGATCAGCCCAGAACTACACGGCAGGACCTGGTCAATGACCTGAAGAAAGGGACCACAGTCTCAAAGAAAACCATTAGTAACACACTACGTCGTCATGGATTAAAATCCTG
This sequence comes from Oncorhynchus clarkii lewisi, assembly GCF_045791955.1. Taxonomy (NCBI): domain Eukaryota; kingdom Metazoa; phylum Chordata; class Actinopteri; order Salmoniformes; family Salmonidae; genus Oncorhynchus; species Oncorhynchus clarkii. The sequence goes on along the minus strand of NC_092176.1, from coordinate 2,864,931 downwards.
CAGCACACGCAAGGTCCCCCTGCTCAAGCCAGCGCATGTCCAGGCGCGTCTGAAGTTTGCCAATGACCATCTGGATCCAGAGGAGGAATGGGAGAAGGTCATGTGGTCTGATGAGACAAACATAGAGCTTTTTGGTCTAAACTCCACTCGCCGTGTTTGGAGGAAGAAGGATGAGTACAACCCCAAGAACCATCCCAACTGTGAAGCATGGAGGTGGAAACATCATTCTTTGGGGATTATTTTCTGCAAAGGGGACAGGACGACTGCATCGTATTGAGGGGAGGATGGATGGGGCCATGTATGGCGAGATCTTGGCCAACAACCTCCTTCCCTCAGTAAGAGCATTGAAGATGGGTCGTGGCTGGGTCTTCCAGCATGACAATGACCCGAAACACACAGCCAGGGCAACTAAGGAGTGGCTCCGTAAGAAGCATCTCAAGGTCCTGGAGTGGCTTAGCCAGTCTCCAGACCTGAACCCAATAGAAAATCTTCGGAGGGAGCTGAAAGTCCGTATTGCCCAGCGACAGCCCCAAAACCTGAAGGATCTGGAGAATATCTGTATGGAGGAGTGGGACAAAATCCCTGCTGCAGTGTGTGCAAACCTGGTCAAGAACTACAGGAAACAAATTATCTCTGTAATTGCAAACAAAGGTTTCTGTACCAAATATTAAGTTCTGCTTTTCTGATGTATCAAATACTTACAGTGCCTTGCGAAAGTATTCCGCCCCCTTGAACTTTGCGACCTTTTGCCACATTTCAGGCTTCAAACATAAAGATATAAAACTGTATTTTTTTGTGAAGAATCAACAACAAGTGGGACACAATCATGAAGTGGAACGACATTTATTGGATATTTCAAACTTTTTTAACAAATCAAAAACTGAAAAATTGGGCGTGCAAAATTATTCAGCCCCTTTACTTTCAGTGCAGCAAACTCTCTCCAGAAGTTCAGTGAGGATCTCTGAATGATCCAATGTTGACCTAAATGACTAATGATGATAAATACAATCCACCTGTGTGTAATCAAGTCTCCGTATAAATGCACCTGCACTGTGATAGTCTCAGAGGTCCGTTAAAAGCGCAGAGAGCATCATGAAGAACAAGGAACACACCAGGCAGGTCCGAGATACTGTTGTGAAGAAGATTGTGTCCCACTTGTTGTTGATTCTTCACAAAAAAATACAGTTTTATATCTTTATGTTTGAAGCCTGAAATGTGGCAAAAGGTCGCAAAGTTCAAGGGGGCCGAATACTTTCACAAGGCACTGTATGTCATGCAATAAAACGCAAATTAATTACTTAAAAATCATACAATGTGATTTTCTGGATTTTTGTTTCAGATTCCGTCTCACAGTTGAAGTGTATCTATGATTAAACATGACAGACCTCTACATGCTTTGTAAGTAGGAAAACCTGCAAAATCAGCAGTGTATCAAATACTTGTTCTCCCCACTGTATATGTTAATAAGATACAATATACATCCACATTGTGTGTGTGTGCGCTCACCGGTGAGCTGGTTGTTGAGGTTGACCACCGGGGGTTGTTTCTCCAGTCGAAGGGAGGAGAGCAGGTGGAGGAAGCCAAGGAGGAGACCTGAGAGAAAGAGACCGGAAGAGAAAGAGACATGGAGAACAAGAGAAAGAAAGCAAGAGAACGAGTGAGACAAGAGTGAGCAAGAGACAGCAAGAACGAGAGAAAGAAGGGGTAGATGAACAAAGAGAAAAGAGGGAGAGAGAGGGGTTGTATCAGTCATGTGGTACATGAGGGTGACGAGGGAGAGAGAGAGAGAGAGAGAGGGAAAGGGTCAGCGATAGACTGATATGCAGGTAGCTAGTTACCCTGGAGGAGTGAAGGCGGACGGCTGCAGGAAGAGGGACGCCACCAGCAGGTCAGCAGTGTCCTCTTATGTCATCGCTGAAGAGGTCCCAGCCAGCGCTTGAGCAGGCGACACACCGCCCCAAAGTATGGGTGGAGTTGCTAGAGCCTAGAACACACAACCACAAACATTAAGATGCGTGTGTTCGTTTGAGTGCGAGACAGAGTAAAAATGTGTAAAGCTAAAGTGTTAGCTGAAAGGGAGTGATGTGGAGAGAGAATATGTAGAGCTAATGTTAGCTGATAGAAGGAGCGCTCCAGTGTAAAGGTAGTGCCTGACCCATGCAGGTGAGTAGGGGCCGGTGTATGGTTGCCATCTCCAGGGCTTGAACCTCCTTGTTGTCCCTGATGATAAGGAGTCCTTCTGGACACACTCTCCCTCAGGACGTGGCTCCCGGTGGTAAGCTACCTGTATCCTGAACGCCAAGCCATCCTTGACACACACACACACACACACACACACACACACACACCACAGTTAGTCAAGGTGCCTGATAAGAGTGCTTCCCTATACTAGTCATGAATTAACATTGCCATATGGTTGAGAAATTTCACATGGCAAATGGACAGCCCCTTATGAGACGTCCACGGGTGCACAAAACAAATAGGCGACGGCCTCAGGTTGCCCCCCAAGGCCTGGTCTTCCAGGAAGAAAAAAAAAACAAGTTTCCAGGACACTCAGTTTCAAAGATATAAAAAAAATGAATTTTACTTTTTTTATGCTGTACCGGAGAATTACACCACCACTGACTACATGGCAAATTTCATCACCAAAATGGACATGGCTGTTTCTCATAAACGGAACAGACTTCAAAGACGGAACAGACTTCAAAGACGAAACTCATGAGCAGAGAGTCAGCCAAATGTACTTTTAGCCCAGAAACAAGATGGAGTCGAGGCCACAACGCTCTGAGTTAATGCACATTTTCTGGGATTAGAAAAACATTATAGATCCAGTTGAGGCGTGTTAAGGCGAATCCATTAAGGCAGGTTTCGGAGCTCTACATGATTTCTGCGATTTTCTGTATGAAGCGTGTCCATCTGCAATAAGTTAGGTGCATTTTCATATTGCATATGGGCAGTGTCCATTTGCCATATGATATATTGCCAATGAAAATATTTCATATTACAAATGGACAGACTCACACAGCCCCATGTACTTCAAATATTATTTTGAGACCCCCCCCCCAAAAAAACACCCCATAAACCCAGGACACAGAGACAGCACCCATAGAGACATGTTCTAGTGTCACAAGTGTTCACACTGCCCATCAGACCTCAAAGAAAAACTCACACACAAAGCTAAGATGTTACCGGCGTAAAAACCATCAAAGAACCGTCAGACCTAGAGCTCTGAAACTTTATAAACCTGTTCTAGAGCGGTAGTGCACCGTGAGTTATGTCGCTCTAGGAGGTTCTCAGGACGAGAAACAGCCTTGTCCCTTTGCAATATATTCATTTCATTTTAAAACATCAAGAATATGACAACATTTAGAAAAGACCGAGAATTACAAGACTAGGTGCATTGAAACTGCCTCGGCCCATAGAAACGGACCCAACACATTTCTGGCCAATAGCTCATTTAGGGTCCCCAGAAAAAAGTGAATTTTCTGCACTGATCAGGCTCTGAATTACCTATCGAGCCGAAACGTCTGACCCACTGGGAATGTGATGAAAGAAATAAAAGCTGAAATAAATCCCTCTCTACTATTATTCTGACATTTCACATTCTAACAATAAAGTGGTGATCCTAAATGACCTAGGACAGGGAATTTGTACTAGGATTAAATGTCAGGAATTGTGAAAAACTGAGTTTAAATGTATTTGGCTAAGGTGTATGTAAACTTTCTACTTCAACTGCATATCAATAAGGACCTCCCATTATGAAATGGACGTGCAGAATCAACCCCAACAAGAAATTCTGACTTCCTATAATCAAACATGACAAATAGACCTTCTAGGTCGATTCAGGGCTTAACACAGTGATATAAACTCAACAAAAAAAGAACTGTCAAAATCAAAAGTAACAGTCGGTATCTGGTATGGCCACCAGCTGCATTAAGTACTGCAGTGCATCTCCTCCTCATGGACTGCACCAGATTTGCAAGTTCTTGCTGTGAGATGTTGCCCCACTCTTCCACCAAGGCACCTGCAAGTTCCCAGACATTTCTGGGGGCAATGGCCCTAGTCCTCACCCTCCGATCCAACAGGTCCCAGACGTGTTCAATGGGATTGAGTTCCGGGCTCGTCGCTGGCCATGGCAGAACACTGACATTCCTGTCTTGCAGGAAATCACGCAGAGAATGAGCAATATGACTGGTGACATTGTCATGCTGGAGGGTCATGTCAGGATGAGCCTGCAGGAAGGGTAACACGAGGGAGGAGAATGTCTTCCCTGCAATGACAACAAGCCTTGTCCGATGATGCTGTGACACACCGCCCCAGACCATAACGGACCCTCCACCTCCAAATCGATCCTGCTCCAGAGTACAAGCCTCTGTGTAACGCACATTCTTTAAACGATAAACGCAAATCTGACCATCACCCCTGGTGAGACAAAACCGCCACTAGTCAGTGAAAGCACTTTTTGCCAGTCCTGTCTGGTCCAGCGACGGTGGGTTTGTGCCCACAGGCGACGTTGTTGCCGATGATGTCTGGTGAGGAACTGCCTTACAACAGGCCTACAAGCCCTCAGTCCAGCCTCTCTCAGCCTACTGTGTACAGTCTGAGCACTGATGGAGGGACTGTGCGTTCCTGGTGTAACTCAGGCAGTTGTTGTTGCCATCCTGTACCTGTCCCGCAGGTGTGATGGTCGGATGCACCGATCCGGTGCAGGTGTTGTTACTAGAGGTCGACCGATTATGATTTTTCAACGCCGATACCGATTATTGGAGGACAAAAAAAGGTCGCTACCGATTAATCGGCCGATTATTGAAATGTATTTGTAATAATGACAATTACAACAATACTGAATGAACACTTATTTTAACTTAATATAATACTTCAATAAAAATGTATTTAGCCTCAAATAAATAATGAAACATGTTCAATTTGGTTTAAATAATGCAAAAACAAAGTGTTGGAGAAGAAAATAAAAGTGCAATATCTGCCATGTAAGAAAGCTAACGTTTCAGTTCCTTGCTCAGAACATGAGAACATATGAAAGCTGGTGGTTCCTTTTACCATGAGTCTTCAATATTCCCAGGTAAGAAGTTTTAGGTTGTAGTTATTATAGAAATTATAGGACTATTTTTCTGTATACCATTTGTATTTCATATGCCTTTGACTATTAGATGTTCTTACAGGCACTTCAGTATTGCCAGTGTAACAGTATAGCTTCCGTACCTCTCCTCGCTCCTACCTGGGCTCGAACCAGGAACACAACGACAACAGCCACACTCGAAGCAGCGTTACCCATGCAGAGCAAGGGGAATAACTACTCCAAGTCTCAGAGCGAGTGACGTTTGAAACGCTATTAGCGAGCACCCCGCTAACTAGCTAGCCATTTCACATCATATCGTTACACCAGCCTCATCTCAGGAGTTGATAGGCTTGAAATCATAAACAGCAGAGCTGCTGGCAAAACGCACGAAAATGCTGTTTGAATGAATGCTTATGAGCCTGCTGGTGCCTACCATCGCTCAGTCAGACTGCTCTATCAAATCATAGACTTAATTATAACATAATATCACACAGAAATACGAGCCTTAGGTATTAATATGGTCGAATCCAGAAACTATCATCTCGAAAACAAGACGTTTATTCTTTCAGTGAAATACGGAACCGTTCCGTATTTCATCTAACGGAAAGTATCCATCAGTCTAAATATTCCTGTTACATTGCACAACCTTCAATGTTATGTCATAATTACATAAAATTCTGGCAAATTAGTTCGCAATGAGCCAGGCTGCCCTAAATGTTGCATATACCCTGACTCTGCGTGCAATGAACGCAAGAGAAGTGACACAATTTCACCTGGTTAATATTGCCTTCTAACCTGGATTTCTTTTAGCTACAGTGCCTTGCGAAAGTATTCGGCCCCCTTGAACTTTGCGACCTTTTGCCACATTTCAGGCTTCAAACATAAAGATATAAAACTGTATTTTTTTGTGAAGAATCAACAACAAGTGGGACACAATCATGAAGTGGAACGACATTTATTGGATATTTCAAACTTTTTTAACAAATCAAAAACTGAAAAATTGGGCGTGCAAAATTATTCAGCCCCTTTACTTTCAGTGCAGCAAACTCTCTCCAGAAGTTCAGTGAGGATCTCTGAATGATCCAATGTTGACCTAAATGACTAATGATGATAAATACAATCCACCTGTGTGTAATCAAGTCTCCGTATAAATGCACCTGCACTGTGATAGTCTCAGAGGTCCGTTAAAAGCGCAGAGAGCATCATGAAGAACAAGGAACACACCAGGCAGGTCCGAGATACTGTTGTGAAGAAGTTTAAAGCCGGATTTGGATACAAAAAGATTTCCCAAGCTTTAAACATCCCAAAGAGCACTGTGCAAGCAATAATATTGAAATGGAAGGAGTATCAGACCACTGCAAATCTACCAAGACCTGGCCGTCCCTCTAAACTTTCAGCTCATACAAGGAGAAGACTGATCAGAGATGCAGCCAAGAGGCCCATGATCACTCTGGATGAACTGCAGAGATCTACAGCTGAGGTGGGAGACTCTGTCCATAGGACAACAATCAGTCGTATATTGCACAAATCTGGCCTTTATGGAAGAGTGGCAAGAAGAAAGCCATTTCTTAAAGATATCCATAAAAAGTGTCGTTTAAAGTTTGCCACAAGCCACCTGGGAGACACACCAAACATGTGGAAGAAGGTGCTCTGGTCAGATGAAACCAAAATTTAACTTTTTGCAACAATGCAAAACGTTATGTTTGGCGTAAAAGCAACACATCTGAACACACCATCCCCACTTTCAAACATGGTGGTGGCAGCATCATGGTTTGGGCCTGCTTTTCTTCAGCAGGGACAGGGAAGATGGTTAAAATTGATGGGAAGATGGATGGAGCCAAATACAGGACCATTCTGGAAGAAAACCTGATGGAGTCTGCAAAAGACCTGAGACTGGGACGGAGATTTGTCTTCCAACAAGACAATGATCCAAAACATAAAGCAAAATCTACAATGGAATGGTTCAAAAATAAACATATCCAGGTGTTAGAATGGCCAAGTCAAAGTCCAGACCTGAATCCAATCGAGAATCTGTGGAAAGAACTGAAAACTGCTGTTCACAAATGCTCTCCATCCAACCTCACTGAGCTCGAGCTGTTTTGCAAGGAGGAATGGGAAAAAATGTCAGTCTCTCGATGTGCAAAACTGATAGAGACATACCCCAAGCGACTGTAATACCCCAAGCGGCTGTAATCGCAGCAAAAGGTGGCGCTACAAAGTATTAACTTAAGGGGGCTGAATAATTTTGCACGCCCAATTTTTCAGTTTTTGATTTGTTAAAAAAGTTTGAAATATCCAATAAATGTCGTTCCACTTCATGATTGTGTCCCACTTGTTGTTGATTCTTCACAAAAAAATACAGTTTTATATCTTTATGTTTGAAGCCTGAAATGTGGCAAAAGGTCGCAAAGTTCAAGGGGGCCGAATACTTTCGCAAGGCACTGTATATGCAGGTTTAAAAATATATACTTCTGTGTATTGATTTTAAGAAAGGCATTGGTGTTTATGGTTAGGTACACGTTGGAGCAACGACAGTCCTTTTTCGCAAATGCACACTGCATCGATTATATGCAACGCAGGACCCGCTAGATAAACTAGTAATATCATCAACCATGTGTAGTTGTCAACCATAAGTAGTGATTATGATTGATTAAGTTTAATGCTAGCTAGCAAATTACCTTGGCTTCTTACTGCATTCGCGTAACAGGAGTGCTCCTCGTGAGGCAGGTGGTTAGAGCGTTGGACTAGTTAACCGTAAGGTTGCAAGATTGAATCAATGAGCTGACAAGGTAAAAATCTGTCGTTCTGCCCCTGAACAAGGCAGTCATTGAAAATAAGAATGTGTTCTTAACTGACTTGCCTAGTTAAATAAAGATTAAATAAATGTGTAAAAAAATAAATATCGGCGAACAAAATGACCGATTTCTGATTGTTATGAAAACTTGAAATCGCTAATTAACCCTAATTAATTGGCCATTCCGATTAATCGGTCGACCTCTAGTTGTTACATGTGTTCTGCCGCTGCAAGGACGATCAGCTGTCTGTCCTGTCTCCCTGTAGCGCTGTCTTAGGCGTCTCACAGTACGAACATTGCAATTTATTTCCCTGGCCACATCTGCAGTCCTCAAGCCTCCTTGCAGCATGCCAAAGGCATGTTCACGCAGATGAACATAGACCCTGGGCATCTTTCTTTGTGTTTTTAAGAGTCAGTAGAAAGGCCTCTTTAGTGTCCTAAGATCTCATAACTGTGACCTTAATTGCCTACTGTCTGTAAGCTGTTAGTGTCTTAACGACCGTTTCACAGGTGCATGTTCATTAATTGTTTATTGGTCATTGAACAAGCATTGGAAACAGTGTTTAAACCCTTTACAATGAAGATCCGTGAAGTTATTTAGATTTTTACAAATTATCTTTGAAATTCAGGGTCCTGAAAAAGGGACATTTCTTTTTTTGCTGAGTTTATATCATTTGGTCATCATACAAGCCATCTGACTTTTGGGTTTGGGAACTGACTTCCTATGATCAAATATGGCAAATTGACATTTTACCCCATTTGGAGTATAATGTGTGACAAGTGGACATTTGCATTATTATATGCCTGATATGGATATAACATAGGCCTTACATTTGCCATGTTTGGGGCGGCAGGGTAGCCTAGTGGTTAGAGTGTTGGACTAGCAGCCGAAAGGTTGCAAGTTCAAATCCCCGAGCTGACAGCTGTCGTTCTGCCCCTGAACCCACTGTTCATAGGCTGTCATTGAAAATAAGAATTTGTTCTTAACTGACTTAGCCTAGTTAAATAAAAATAAATGTACAAACTTGCATGAAATAAGACAAATCTATATCAATACGGTTCTTTAGTAAATGTATAATTGGATCCCCAAAAAATAAAATCGGTCCAAAACACATTTTCTATAAAGTTTAAGTTTGTCATTTCACCCTTGAGAAGTGACTTTGTCCATTTCCCATATATTTTTCAGACGGTGGAGCATGCTCGCCACCTTTTGGATTTTTGGTTTATTACACCCGGCATTTGCCATGTCCCATTTGCAATATGTTTTGCACCATCTGCAGCCCATTTGAGTGCTGTAAGCGATTGTGTATATGGTTCACCCAATGGAAATAAGTTGCCATTCATTTTTGTCCATTAGGCCTATGCTTTCCTTTACCTATACTAGTCATGAATGAACATCACCTCTAACCATACACCCATTGCTATAATTTGTGCAGCAGCCTTCCCTGGAGAGAAAATATTTTTTTGAATTAAATAGTATTTGGTTGTAATTTTAATGTTGCAATATTTTATAGGCTACAAAGGGCGGCCAACCATCCTCTGGGAGAGTCTTTTTAAAGGGGCGTTGTATGATGCAAGGAATCATTTCACGAAATAAAATAAGTTAATCTTTTTTACCGTAGAGAATCAGACAAAAATGACTCAAAATACAACAACGACCCTTTAAAAAAGAGACTCTCCCGGAGGATGGTTGGCCACCCTTTGAAGCCTATCAAATATTGTGCATTACAATTACAACCAAATACTACAGTATTTAAGTCAAATCAAATCAAATCAAATCAAATTTTATTTGTCACATACACATGGTTAGCAGATGTTAATGCGAGTGTAGCGAAATGCTTGTGCTTCTAGTTCCGACAATGCAGTAATAACAAGTAATCTAACTAACAATTCCAAACTACTGTCTTGTACACAGTGTAAGGGGATAAAGAATATGTACATAAGGATATATGAATGAGTGATGGTACAGAGCAGCATAGGCAAGATACAGTAGATGGTATCGGGTACAGTATGTACAAATGAGATGAGTATGTAAACAAAGTGGCATAGTATAGTATAAAGTGGCTAGTGATACATGTATTACATAAGGATACCGTCGATGATATAGAGTACAGTATATACGTATGCGTATGAGATGAATAATGTAGGGTAAGTAACATTTATATAAGGTAGCATTGTTTAAAGTGGCTAGTGATATATTTACATCATTTCCCATCAATTCCCATTATTAAAGTGGCTGGAGTTGAGTCAGTGTCAGTGTGTTGGCAGCAGCCACTCAGTGTTAGTGGTGGCTGTTTAACAGTCTGATGGCCTTGAGATAGAAGCTGTTTTTCAGTCTCTCGGTCCCAGCTTTGATGCACCTGTACTGACCTCGCCTTCTGGATGATAGCGGGGTGAACAGGCAGTGGCTCGGGTGGTTGATGTCCTTGATGATCTTTATGGCCTTCCTGTGACATCGGGTGGTGTAGGTGTCCTGGAGGGCAGGTAGTTTGCCCCCGGTGATGCGTTGTGCAGACCTCACTACCCTCTGGAGAGCCTTACGGTTGAGGGCGGTGCAGTTGCCATACCAGGCGGTGATACAGCCCGCCAGGATGCTCTCGATTGTGCATCTGTAGAAGTTTGTGAGTGCTTTTGGTGACAAGCCGAATTTCTTCAGCCTCCTGAGGTTGAAGAGGCGCTGCTGCGCCTTCTTCACGATGCTGTCTGTGTGAGTGGACCAATTCAGTTTGTCTGTGATGTGTATGCCGAGGAACTTAAAACTTGCTACCCTCTCCACTACTGTTCCATCGATGTGGATAGGGGGGTGTTCCCTCTGCTGTTTCCTGAAGTCCACAATCATCTCCTTAGTTTTGTTGACGTTGAGTGTGAGGTTGTTTTCCTGACACCACACTCCGAGGGCCCTCACCTCCTCCCTGTAGGCCGTCTCATCGTTGTTGGTAATCAAGCCTACCACTGTTGTGTCGTCCGCAAACTTGATGATTGAGTTGGAGGCGTGCGTGGCCACGCAGTCGTGGGTGAACAGGGAGTACAGGAGAGGGCTCAGAACGCAACCTTGTGGGGCCCCAGTGTTGAGGATCAGCGGGGAGGAGATGTTGTTGCCTACCCTCACCACCTGGGGGCGGCCCGTCAGGAAGTCCAGTACCCAGTTGCACAGGGCGGGGTCGAGACCCAGGGTCTCGAGCTTGATGACGAGCTTGGAGGGTACTATGGTGTTGAATGCCGAGCTGTAGTCGATGAACAGCATTCTCACATAGGTATTCCTCTTGTCCAGATGGGTTAGGGCAGTGTGCAGTGTGGTTGAGATTGCATCGTCTGTGGACCTATTTGGGCGGTACGCAAATTGGAGTGGGTCTAGGGTGTCAGGTAGGGTGGAGGTGATATGGTCCTTGACTAGTCTCTCAAAGCACTTCATGATGACGGATGTGAGTGCTACGGGGCGGTAGTCATTTAGCTCAGTTACCTTAGCTTTCTTGGGAACAGGAACAATGGTGGCCCTCTTGAAGCATGTGGGAACAGCAGACTGGTATAGGGATTGATTGAATATGTCCGTAAACACACCGGCTAAAAAGTCTAAAAAATAATTCCCTCCAGGGAAGGCCGCTGCACAAATTATAGCAATGAGGCAGATCAAACAATTTAGCTTAAAATGTTGATAAAGTTCTCTCTCTTAATAGTATAAGTTCAGCAATGTGCACATGGCTGTAAACTACGTGCAAATGTTCCAAAATACAATTAGCGTGAAAACATCGTTCTCAAATGCGCACTGCACAAAGCGCTCGCTTTGTGCAGTGCGCATTTGAGAACGATGTTTTCACGCTGAAGAAAGTTGTAGAAATGAAGAAATCAGGGAGCTCTAAAGATGCATCAACTAGCATAGGTTACTAGTAATTTGACTAGGACTTTGCCTTTGGCTGCTGGACAATAAAATAACATTGAAAAAAATAACTAGTTTCAATGGTATATGAATAATTATCTTAACATTTCTATGGTCGTATTTTGGCTAGGCCACTTTAAAACAAGGTACTGTTATAAAACATGCATCATAAAATGACGTAAACTTGGTTGTTTAAAACAAGTTTTATGGTTGAATAGTTTCAAAATGCTTACCGCCTACGCTCAGATTCAAGATGGGTGATGTGCGATGCACAAATGGTCACAAGACTCTCCGATTAGTCGATTTTTATGTAATTAATAGTCTAACGTTTGGCTACATTTTCTGGCACCTCCCTCATGTCAGCATCGGTTGGTACATGAGGCTGTAGCCAATAGGCCTATGGATATTACCTTCACACGTAGGCTTTTTTATTTATGTACATTGGAATAATATTCAAATCTATATTCAATGTTGGCCTCTCTGATCCAATTCTGATCAGAGTAATTGTTGAAGATTGTGATGATATTTGATTTACTTGTCCATTCCCCGACAACTTGAATCTATATTCTTCTTGTCAGACTACTTACTTGTCCCGGAAAAGCGTTAATGTGGAGGCCAGCTCCCACCCCCACAGACAGCAAGCAGGGCCCCTACCTTCCACACGTCCAGGTGTGTGGGGCTGGGCTGGCAGGTGTAGCGGTGGTGTTTGGTCAGCAGTTCTCCCAGGCCGATGTGGAAGGCTGCTTTAATGTGGCTGACGGCCACCCGGTCATGAGGCCACTTCCCACTGCCCTCCATGTGGCAAATCACTACAACAGGAGGCAACGAGAGAGGGGCTCATAGTAGAACACACACGCCCCAATAAAAAACACAACAGAATTATACCCTGGATCCACAACAACACATTTCTGTTTAGTCTGTATAGTACAGAAGAACACACACACACGCCGTGTGATGAGGTACCTTTGACAGGCGCGATGTACACAGGGCATGGTTTGTCCTCCTGGGGCACCAGCAACCGGGACAACTTTTCTCTGTCTAAAAGCAAGTAATCCTGCTTCAGGGGCACTGGGGGAGGGGAACACCTGTGTGATGGAGGAAGAATGTACAAAACAAACTTTGAAATGATGGACCATCTCCTGCATGAAGCTGAAGAGGAGATGAGGCCTGTAGATTGTGTCTGAAGTTGATCCTGGGACAGTTTTGCATTTCCCCCACTATTAAGGTTAGGACTGGGCGACCAATCCAGTGATCCTAGATTTGTACCTAGGGGAAACTACACCCTGGAGTGTGTCTAAATGGGTATAGCGGAGGGCCACGTGGGACCCCTGCACTGAGGTGAGGGACAGAGGCAGCCCCTCCAGCCTCCACAGCTTCCTGCTCAGGTCATCATAGGACTGCACCACTTTCAGACTCTCCTCCTCACCTGTGCTGCACAGCTGGGGAACACAAAACACACACACACACACACACACACACACAGCTGTAGGTTTCAGATATGGTTTGGATGAAGGGAGTCATCAAACCACACCAGCATCCCCTGCTGGTAAGACACACTACTACAGAAAAATTGACCAACCTCATGTCCTACTTTGATGACTTCATCCAGCATCCCTCCAACGTACCTCACACAGGTTTCTAGTATGTCTGCATGGCTGAGGAGAGGAGAAAGGAGCCTGTTACAAATCATAACCACAGTCAAATTCCATGTGGCCGTTGAGTAACGGTACCTGGGCTTCTGCAAAACTGCGCTCTGATGCAGTCATTAGTAGCCTACCAAACTTGCTGCAAGTTGCTAATGGCCAGTACTCAGCACTCTATTTTAGCAATAAGGCATGAGGAGGTGTGGTGTATTGGCCATATACCACAAACCCCCAAGGTGCTTTATTTCTATTATAAACGGGTTACCACTGTAATTAGAGCAGTCTAAATACATGTTGTCATACCCATGGTATATGGTCTGATATACCATGGCTGTCAGCCAATCAGCATTCAAGGCTCGAACCACCCAGTTTATAATGTCCCTTTAAATCACTGACATCAATGCATATGCAAATCAAATCAAACATTTCATGAGAGCCCTGGCATTCAGAGTTTGAGTGGAATAGGATCACCTGTTGTCAGTGTAATAAAGTACTTAAGTAGAAATACTTTAAAAAGTACTACTCAAGTCATTTTCTTGGGTATCTGTACTTTACTATTTGACTTCACTACATTCCTAAAGAAAATAATGTACTTTTTACTCCCTACATTTTCCTTGACACCCAAAAGTACTCGTTACATTTTGAATGCTTAGCAGGACAGGAAAATATTCAAATTCACACACTTATCAAGAGAACACGTGGTCATCCCTACTGCCTCTGATCTGCAGCCTCACTAAACACAAGTTTGAGTGTTGGAGCGTGCCCCGTACATTTTTTAAACAAGAAAATGGTGCCATTTGCTTTAATTAGTAAGGAATTTTTCTCAAATGTCCTAATAATTAAGCACATTGCCTTTGTTTTACCAAATCGCAGTAGCCTACCTGACTGGCATGAAAATGAAACGGGGGAAAAGCGTCCTCCAGTCGCAATTCAAGTGCATGTGGATGCCATGTTTTTTGTTGTTGTTGTTTTTTTACCCTGCCCCAGTTCCAACAGGTGCATAATGGCCATTGTAAATCAAAACAATTGTTTCAGTATATGTAAAGAGAAGACTAAATTGATAGTCTGATGGGTGAAAATATCACCTGTGAATGATGCCCAGCGAGAAACAGAACATGCATTTTTTGGGGGGGACTTGTTCAAATCATAGCCACATGCATCATGTAGCCTAGCCCATAGGCCTAAATGTTTTGATAAGGTTTGTACCGCAACTAAAGTGGCTAAATAACATATAGTCTAAAGGTCCAAGACCTCTGGGGCACGGTTGGATAGTTCATAGCCTACAGAGCCTAGTGAAACATGTGTTCTTATAAACCCAGTCATTGCACAATCATGTGTGAAAACAGAATTGTGATCAGACAATTTTTTTTCCTTTTTTAAAAGAAAACAGAGAACAAGAGCCTTGTTGTGCTGCTATATTTATTGCTCAATTCTTTCAAAATTAAAAACACATTAATCTGTTTTGCAAGCAGTGTAGCCTACCTGGCATATTAAAAACGTAACTGCACGTAACCTCCATTTGCTATTCCAGACATGACGCCATTCTAAATCAAATAAAAAATCCCACACGTATTAGCAGGTTTATGTAAAAAACAGATTACATTTAGACTAGTCTGATGGGTGAGAATATTTTCAAGTGCTTGTCATATTGTGAACGAAGTGTGTGCAGCCTGCGCAAGAAACAGAGCAGAACGCTTGCCTTTCATGCACCTTTTATCAAATCATCATTAGTCACATCATGCAACCTCAGAAGGTATTAAAAAATAAATATATATAGGCTTTTGTATCACAACTAAAGTTGCATAAATGGCTAAATTAAGTGTACACAGTGCATTCGAAAAGTATTGAGACCCCTTCCCTTTTTCCACATTGTTACGCTACAGCCTTATTCTAAAATGGTTGAAATTAATATTAATCTACACACAATACCCCATAATGACAAAGCGAAAACCGTTTTTCCCCCCCCTAAGAAGTTTCTTAAACTTGATTGGAGTCCACCTGTGGTAAATTCAATTGATTGGAATCCACCTGTGGTAAATTCAATTGATTGGACATGATTTGGAAAGACACACACCGGTCTATATAAAAAGGTCCCACAGTTGACAGTGAACCAAACCATGAGGTCGAAGGAATTGTCCATAGAGTTCCGAGACAGGATTGTGTCGATGCACAGATCTGGGGAAGGGTACCAAAACATGTCTGCTGCATTGAAGGTCCCCAAGAACACAGTGGCCTCCATCATTCTTAAATTGAAGAAGTTTGGAACCACCAAGACTCTTGGTGGCCGCCGGGCCAAACTAAGCAATTGGGTGAAAAGTGCCTTGGTCAGGGAGGTGACCAAGAACTCGATGGTCACGCTGACATGGCTCCAGAGTTCCTCTGTGGAGATTGGAGAATCTTACAGAAGGTGAACCATCTCTGCAACACTCTACTAATCAGGCCTTTATGGTAGAGCCCGCTTGGAGTTTGTTAAAAAGGCACCTAAAGGACTCTCAGACCATGAGACACAAGATTCTCTGGTCTGATGAAAACAAGATTGAACTTTTTTTGGCCTGAATGCCAAGCGTCACATCTGTAGGAAACCTGGCACCCAAGTGGCTTGGGGACAAGACACTGAATGTCCTTGAGTGGCCCAGCCAGAGCCTGGACTTGAACATCTCTGGAGAGACCTGAAAATAGCGGTGCAGCGACGCTCCCAATCCAACCTGACAGAGCTCGAGGGGATCTGCAGGAAAGAATATGAGAAACTCCCAATACAGGTGTGCCAAGCTTGTAGCGTCATACCCAAGAAGACTCGAGGCTGTAATCGCTTCCAAAGGTGCTTCAACAAAGTGCTGAGTGAAGGGTCTGAATACTTATATAAATGTAACATTTCAGTTTTTGCAAATATTTCTATAAATCTGTTTTTGCTTTGTCATTATGGGGTATTGTGTATAGATTTATTCAATTTTAGAATAAGGCTGTAACATAACAAAATGTGCAAACAGTCAAGGGGCTCTGACTGCTGGGTCTGAATGCACGACTCAGAAAGTGCTATTCCGTTCTTCTGAAATAGGATGCATGTCATAATGTTTCATCAGACCTGCCTAAAATAATGGATTTATTGTGATTTATTGTGTAGGCTATGTTAAATAGATTTTTTAGACTTTTTAAAATGTAGATGTTCCAAATGTCCTCATCAGTGGCTTGTAGGCTATGCATGGAAGCCGGAATTGCTAAACTTATTTATGTTTATTCAAATCTGTCACGTTCTGACCTTTATTTCCTTCATTTTGTCATTATTTATTATGGTCAGGGCGTGAGCAATCTGTTTGTTTTTCTATGATTTTGGGGATTTCTATGTTTCGGCCTAGTATGGTTCTCAATCAGAGGCAGGTGTCATTAGTTGTCTCTGATTGAGAATCATACTTAGGTAGCCTGGGTTTCACTGTTTGTTTGTGGGTGATTGTCTGTGTTAGTTGCTTGTGTCAGCACAGTTCTCATTATAGCGTCACGGTCGTTATTCGTTTATTGTTTTGTATTCAGTGCTTTCTTTAATTATAAAATCATCATGAACACATACCACACTGCATTTTGGTCCGCTCCTTACGACGATCGTGACAAAATCGATAAACTACCATGAGACCATCAGTTATTTGGAAGACAATCACTGGCTGACAAAATGTCACGACCGCCACAGCCCTATACACACACACACACATTACAACTGTTGCAACCAGACTCTTATTATGATTGCTAAATACTGCACAATTTAAAATACACTTGCCCTTCAAACCCCCCTTCCCCAAAACATGTGTAAAAATTGTGCATTCCTGTATTATACTTATGCTAAAATGTCCATTATATTGTACCATTTACTTTTATGTTTGTATTCTATTATGTCCACATTGTTGAGAAGAAACCTACAAGCAAGCATGTCGTTGGATGGTGTACACCATGTGTATCCCGGTACATACGGCTAATAAAACAAATGTTTTTAAAAGGTAGAGATAGTGGACATTTACCAAAGAGGCTTTCCATTCAAAAAGTGTAGATGCAGAAATGTTGATGAATAGCGCAACAGTATTTCCACAACATACAGCCTCAACACACAATCTGATCCTAGATCAGTGATTAGGAGTTGAGGTACGTTCAGCTGCCAGCTGGAGGGGGTCCTCTCTCCAGTACAGAGGCATCCTGTTCTGGGTTGAGCAGCAGGCCAAAGGACAGGGGCGGCTGGGCATTGTGCTTCAGAGCTTCACTCTCCACCGACCACCGTTACACACGTCAGCCAGAATACCCACTCAGAATTTTATCAAGAAAACAGTTCTCTCTAAAAAAGTACTGAATCGGCCTGTTCCAGTCAACAGCCCTACAGGCAGGAGAATGCTCACCTCAGGGGGTCAGGGAGTGGGTGAGGAGGCAGACCCTTTGGCTTAGTCCTCGTTGCAGGAGGGAGAGGATAAAGGGGAGCACAGTGGGGACGTAGTTTCCGCTGTGGTCCATGAGTTCACCGAGGAGGTCGAGCTTCTTACAGCAGCACTGCAGTTTCACCAGCTCACACAGCTGGAAAGTTGACACATAAGAGGAGAGAACGAGAAGTGTGTGGAAGGGGTGTGTATCTGAACAATGTACTTACTGGAAGACATGGTCACTGGTCCTAATAATGGGCTTGGGGATCATGAGTAGGGCGTGGAATCCATCCACAGTGGGGCCGTCCCAAAACTGCAGTGACAGCGACGCCTCGTACTGATCCTGAGAGCCAAATAGGGTACCAATCAGAGGAAACGTTACTGCCAACCAGCCAATTTGAAACCATCTTGGCACAGGGCACACACCTGATTGTAGGTGCAGCTGGTCATGTCGGCGCACATGTTGAGGTGTCCAGAGGGGTCGACAAACACAACCTGGAAAGCACTGTGGAACTCGGCGAGAGAGGGCTGAGGGAGGGAAAGAAAGGAATAAAATGTGATTGTGATCCATAATTGAGAAGTTACGCAACACTCATCCCCCCATTAAGGACATTTGGATTAGTCCTGTCTCACCGCTGTTGAATCTGGGTCTTCAGCGAGGGTAATTCCATTCTCCGTCAGGTCGGTGGAAGCTGAGGAAGAGAAGAGAGGGATGACAAGTGAGAGGGAAGAAAACATGTAGAAACATAATGATATGACCACACTGAGATCTGGCAGCACATCAAACCCATCCTAGGTGAACTCCACTGGCTCCCACCGCATCAACACCTCCTACTGACCTACAAGGCTCTCCAACACCCACCACCTTTCCCCCCCTTACCTTCATCTCCCCTACCAACCCACAATCTCACTCAGCAGGCCAACTGGCCGTGCCCAGGTCTACCCTTCAGAGCATCAGCAACAGGGCCTTCTCCAAAGTTGCTCAAAGACTTTGGAAATCCCTCCCTTATTCCCAAATTATACACATCAACCTCTTTTCCCTTCTTGTTTTTGTTTCTTCATGTTAATCTGGCACAGTATTTATGGTACATGCGATGTTACTCCAACTGTAGGAGCAAACAGACAGGTAGGTTGAGACGCCATGCGTCTTACCCAGGAAGTGCAAGCTGTTGAGGAGCTGGTCATGGTGTTGCTGACTCTGCGGGAGCAGAGGAGGTAGGCCAGCAACATGGAGCCTAGGAACATACCCTTGTAAAACTGACTATCCTACCAATCCTCGACTTCGGCGATGTCATTTACAAAATAGCCTCCAATACCCTACTCAACAAATTGGATGCAGTCTATCACAGTGCAATCCGTTTTGTCACCAAAGCCCCATATACTACCCACCATTGCGACCTGTACGCTCTCGTTGGCTGGCCCTCGCTTCATACTCGTCGCCAAACCCACTGGCACCATGTCATCTACAAGACCCTGCTAGGTAAAGTCCCCGCCTTATCTCAGCTCGCTGGTCACCATAGCATCTCCCACCTGTAGCACACGCTCCAGCAGGTATATCTCTCTAGTTACCCCCAAAACCAATTCTTTCTTTGGCCGCCTCTCCTTCCAGTTCTCTGCTGCCAATGACTGGAACGAACTACAAAAATCTCTGAAAATGGAAACACTTATCTCCCTCACTAGCTTTAAGCACCAACTGTCAGAGCAGCTCACAGATTACTGCACCTGTACATAGCCCACCTATAATTTAGCCCAAACAACTACCTCTTTCCCTACTGTATTTATTTTATTTATTTATTTTGCTCCTTTGCACCCCATTATTTGTATTTCTACTTTGCACATTCTTCCACTGCAAATCTACCATTCCAGTGTTTTACTTGCTATATTGTATTTACTTTGCCACCATGGCCTTTTTTTGCCTTTACCTCCTTTATCTCACCTCATTTGCTCACATCGTATATCGACTTGTTTATACTGTATTATTGACTGTATGTTTGTTTTACTCCATGTGTAACTCTGTGTCGTTGTATGTGTCAAACTGCTTTGCTTTATCTTGGCCGGGTCACAATTGTAAATGAGAACTTGTTCTCAACTTGCCTACCTGGTTAAATAAAGGTGAAATAAAAAATAAAATAAAAATATGGGTTGCATGCAAAGCCAACAAACCTTTGACTTTGAGTTAACAAAAACAGTGAAATAGACTACATGACTTGGCTCCATTCCTATACCACCCTTCTGTAACAGATGCTACAGTGTAGTTCTATAGTATGTTGCTAGGTACCTGGAGGGGCAAGCAACAGGAGGGGGCGGAGACGGTTGCCATGGAGACATGAAAACCGCATGATCCCAATGTCACGAGAGGACCCTTTTCCGTGGGTACCTCTGGTTTAGGGCATCTTTAGGGTGCAGGACATCCTGGAAGGAAAATGTGAATAGATGCATGTCATTATTGTTGTATGATCGAATTATGACTGCCATGTTTCAGAGTGAATACTGTGGTGTTAAGTACCGCAGGAATAGTGACTGCCAGATCGACTGAGATGTCTGGTTTGGTGCAAGTTCCCAGTGGGTAGATGCCCATGTGGAACTTGCCTTTGTCTGCCTTTGGCACCAGGAGAAAGGAGACCTTTACTACTCCTGACAACCATGACAGGTCCCTCAGCTGGAGAAAAAAAAAGATGATTGACATTGAAACATTTATGGAGGTCACTGAGTTCAGACCAAATACAACAAGTTGCCATTAGTTCTAATCCCCTGGACACAGTGTCACTAACATACCTCCTCCACCTCATGAGTCTGTGGTACAGTGTGGAGCTGCTCAGTGACTTTCTGGACAAAAGAGTCGATTCAGATGCTTCCTGCGCTCACTCAAGACTCCTTCAGCAGTTCCTCCATCTGCAGTTCCTCCTTCAGCAGTTCCGCCATCTGTTGGCATTGGCAAAGAGATAAAATGGAGATTAAATAGCTACTGCCCCTAAAAAAACGTATTCTCATCTAGAAACAGAGTTTTGTGACATTTGGGAAGGTTGGGTTTGTTTGAATCCTGCCCACAGCTGGCAGCACACAAGTAATCATCAATTTGGAGTGCAGCAGCACTTGACCCAATCGCAATGCCCGTAGTAAAATTAAGGGTTGACTTTGGATATCCCTATGTGGCTAGTTAGGGACCATCAATAAATTACACAATATACATTGGGCAATATGTAAAATTTCCAATAGCTCCAAATTTCAATGGCTTAACCTCAAAACAACTATAAACTGTAAAAATTCAAATGCAAATATTGAAAGCATTTAATGAGCAAACTAAAATAATCTAATTTACATTGTTCAATTTATTGATGGTGCATAACTAGCCAGGAGATATGTTGTCTAAAGTCAAACAAACTTTGCCATGGTCACACTATTCGGCTGAAGCTAATTTGCTAAATAATTTGGCCAACTCTTCCCACCTGTGAACACACAATAGACACCCACATCAAACCACACTTATGTTTGAATTCAGGCATGTCAGCTAGAATTTCATAATGAACCAAATTTAAAACGAGGCCAAAGCAGGAAGTGCAGTAGCCCTTTAACACATGTATATGCATAGGAGGTAGCTGTCATTTTTTCAGTGACCTGAAATGTGCTGCTGTGCGTAAATACAGGCATGGACAACTTTTCCCTGACTCTCCATACATTCAACCCTTTGCGTTAACTGTGTGTGTGCTTGTGTCTATTGTTCTATTATATAATATTTATTCAACTGTTCGACCAAGACACTAACTTTACATTTGTAACAAAGTCATATTTGATATAGCACATTCATAATTTATACTGTGCATACCAACTTCATTTAATGACTTGTTATTTTTGATTGACATTGCACTGAAGTGTTGATGGAGCTAGAACGCAAGCATTTCACTGGACCTTTTATACCGTCAGTAAACTGTGTACATGACGGATAACATTTGATTTGATCATGCATGCCTGAACATATGTAGTAGAGTTAAAATGGTTATTCCATCAAACTTCAAATGATTAGAATAGTACACAACGCAGAACAGAACAACCAGGTTGAAGGTCAGTGGCCAAAGCCCGCAAACAGGAATATTCCAAGTTCAGACAGAAGGGAGTCAGATCGCTATGATCGCCAGGAACTTTTCTTTTGGTGTCTATTTTTAATTGTTGCGCTACTGGTGCTGCCTGTTGATGTTAGGTAGGCAGCTACAGTAGCTTGTGTCACCTACTAACACCCTGGTACTGCCCGTAGCTCCCGATCTCCTCAGTCCGAGAAAACACTGAGAGAGAAAGGTATATGTTGCAGATTACTCCTCTGTAGAAGTCCATAACGTGAAATAAATTAAACATCCCAAGGTTAATGCAGTAGATATTGTTATAAGGGAGTGTGAGACTATTGAAACATGTAACTTTCAGAGTTTTATTGTTGTTATTCATATAGTTTACAGAGTGTTAAAAGTGCTGCTGTTGCTAGCTAGCATGCCTTTCTGTGATTCAGATGGTTAGCTGAGCTGCCGACTGGTGCTGGCATTGCATTATGGGAGATGTAGTTTGGTCCCCCACAGTCTGAATGGAATAGAGGCGATTTCACGTTGTAACTTGTTTATGTTGCAGCCTTTTGTACATGAGTTGTTGTATTTTGGTACTGTCAACACTGAAAGCACCTAGCAATGTATTGGGGATGTGAGACAGGATGCTTCATGCTCCTGTGTAGAACATCTTGCCAGGTGGTGCATTGGAGACTGTGTTCCTGTCCTGTCTTTTCACAATACTATTGCAGGTATAGTCCTATTGTCTAAGATTTAAGATTATTCATTCTCTGTATTAAGGACTGGTTATTATTTTATAGTATACATTATGGCTTTATGTATGAGTGTGATTGTGTGAGTCCGAGAAAACACTGCGAGAGAAAGAACAACTTGTCAGATGGTGCATTGGAGACTGATGTGTTCCTGTCCTGTCTTTTCACAATACTATTGCAGATCAACATAAAAGCCTAAAAGACAGCCGTGGTGTCGCTCTTCATTTCTTGGTTCTCCTGTGGTACATAAGAAACCCGCGACAGATTGGTGCCGTGACCCGGATCAACAGATCAGCTGCAGCAGATCGCCGGGGGACCCCTACACAGAACTGGATCGACATCACACGTTTAGAACATTTGAGGGCAAGGTGAACTTTGGACACCTCAATTGTATGAGATTGTATGAGATTACAGAACAGGAGAGAGAAGACATATCAGGTGTTGGTGATAACAATGTGCATGTTACTCCGGCTGGTGTTACTGTGAGAGGTCCACAAGGTATTGCCACTGGGGTGGGGCGGGGAGCTCAGTTGGCCAGTATGGTGGAACATAGTTCTAGAGCCAGTCCTCTTAGATACCCAGCAATCGATACTAGAGTGCCAAGTGTTAGCAGTAGCCAACCAGAGCATGTTAGCAGTAGCCAACCAGGCAACGATAACAGTGAAGAGTCCCAGAAAGCCATAGAGGGTGAAAATGAAAACCGAACCCAATTGCAAGCCCTAGCAGAGTTAGTCAAACAACTGGGCAGTGAAATTAGTCTAGCAAGGGCTGGTGCAAGCACTCCCCCTCCCCAACCAATAGTAGAAATACTAATTCTGAAGTCAGACGTCAGAGAACCACCCCACTTCCGGGGTGATAGCACAGACCGGTGAACAGTGACTGAATGGCAAGAACTTATGCAAGCTTACTTGAAAAATAAGGGATGCAGTATATCAGAACAGGGGCAAGAGATACAGGATAGACCTTTGGGGCGGGCTAAAGACAGTCAGAATTGGGCTCTGTGGAAACCCTCTTGTTGACATAAGCAGAGTCCCTGAAGCCATATACAATATCTTGAGGCAGCACTTTGGAGAAGCAATCTCGTCAACGATTCCATTAGGATACTTCTATGAAACCTTACCAAGACAGTCAGAGAGCTGCTTGGATTATTGGGTTAGACTGAACAAAGCAATTGACCTTGCCAATGAGTGCTTGCAAAGAGCACTGCCCTGATCCAGCATTATATGCCGCTCTTAGGTGCAGGCCTATTGAAAATTGGACCTTTGGAGATTTGCAGGCAATGATTGACAGCCATCACAGAGACAAACAGTCAGCCAGACACAGGGCGCAATGTACTGCCAAGGTAGAAGTTGTGATGACGCCCGATGCTTGGTGTATGACTCAACAACAAGCAGTCGGTCATGATAATTCAGCTACACCCATTAACAGTGATCAGGCTCCATTGAACAAAGTGATTTCTCTTCAGGAAAAGCTCCTGTCAACCCAGGAACAGAATCAAAGTAGAACTTCAGCCAGAACGCCACAAACGAATACAGCTGCTGGTCCCTGAAGAATTTGTAAGGCCTCAGACCATTCAACTCAGTTGTACTGCTTTAAGGAGGGCTTATGCTTCAAGTGTCACAGGACAGGCCATAGAGGCTTTGAATGTCCAGCAAGAAAACAAGTTTGAGAGGCAACTGCCGAGGCTCCTCCTGGGCCCGCGGCCATAAAACACATAATGCAACAAAACGCCATAAAACACATAATGCAACAGGTTAAGAAAACATAGTGGTATTGGGACCTTCTCTCCAAACCTGCCAAAGGAGATTCACACGGACTTTTACTCAGCATGCCAGCCAACGTGAACCGCTGGCACGGTGACAAAATACCAGACAAAGTGGGAACCGTAATGCTCAAGCAGAGTGTGCCTCTCATGTCTCAATATGAACATTTGGTCTGGGGAAAACTGAAAGAAAAGGTGCCACTTTCAGTTGGTAGTACTGCAGTCATAGAGGTCACTACAGCACGATCTGCACCAAGAAATGTTCTAATTGGACTCACTGTATGTCCTTTGAGAGGTGAGCAACATGTTGGACCACCCTATTGTTCTCCGCCGTAACTCCAAGTTGGTTGATGTTCACCCATGCCTAGCCCTAGAAGACCTAGAGCTCTATTCCAGCCATGCTGAGAACCGCAGTAAGATCCAGTCTGCTCTTCAGAATGTCACCCAATCTGGGGAAGATTGTTCAGTTAGTGGAAAAACGACAAAGGAGTATCTACAAAAGTTGGAAGAGTTGGGCTTAACAGAAGTTGACATAGAGTCCTGTGAAGTGTCTGATATGTGGAAAGGAAAACTAGTGGACCTTATTGCTCAGTATGAAGGCATCTTCTCCAGGGACCGACTTGACTGTGGAGAAGCGAAGAACGCCGTCCACCGTATCTGACTCAAAGATGAAAAGCCTTTCAGGCTGCCGTACAGGTGGGTCTCTCCATCCGACTACCAGAAACTGAGGCAGACGTTGGAGGACATGGAGGAGCGGGGCATCAAAGGTTCTTCTGGACTGGTATGGAAGGGGAGATGAAGAAGTATGTCACCTACTGTAAGCGCTGTGTGGTTGGCAAAACAGTGGAGCCAGAGGCTAGGGCACCGTTGGAATCTATACAGACCAGCACAGCATTGGAACTGGTGTGCATAGACTTCTGGTCAGCAGAAGGAAGGGATGGAGAGAGCGTTGATGTACTCATCATCACAGATCATTTTACAAAGCTGGCACATGCGTTTCCTTGCCCGAACCAGACAGCAAAGGTGGTTGCCCAGAAGTTATGGAACCAGTTCTTCTGTGTCTATGGGTTTCCCCAGTGGATACACTCTGACAAAGGATCAAACTTTGAGAGTAACTTAATCACAGAACTGCTACAAGTGTCAGGAGTGAGAAAGTCCCATACCACTCCATATCATCCTATGGTCAACGGTCGATAGTTACTTATTGGGATATTGTTTGAAAATATATCGTATAGTTTTGACAATATCATTTAAGGTTAGTATTTTTACTTTACCGCTGAATATGGCTACAAGTCGAGTAAACAATACTTTCCTATCGATGTTTTGTCTCAAAATGTCATACACTGAAAGACACAGTCACCCGGCAAAGTAAGTTGACATTTAATCGCGCTTAACATTCCAGCTTGTAAGGAAAACTTGATTTGCATTGCTATGTTTCAGACTATATATCAAATATTGATATAAAAGTGATGTATTAGGCTAAGTATGTGCAGGTAGCTAGCTATGTACCTGTTGCCACTAGCTGCCATTGCCCACATGCCAAACACGAAAAAGTACACCAGGTAACGTACCTGCTCCTCAACTGTTGATTTCATTTTTTTTTCGTAATTGGTTGTTCAATCAATAAGAAATTGTTTTAATTTAGTGCATATGACAACTTTTGGTTTTTGTCGGCTCAATTATCACATGTAGACAGGGCCAGTCAAACGTCAGCGCATTACGACAGGCAACACAGCTTTAACATTGGCTCGTTTCTGTGTAACTCCTCCCATAAAGCACAACATGCGTTGCTTTGAGCAGTTTCGGGTTGATTCAGAGTTTTTAAAGCCAGAGGACTAATATCACGGGACTTCCGGGAACACTTGCAAAACAACTTGCGAAACAGACCAAACAGCCCAGGCTGGGATTGACAAATATACAATTCTTCATTAGTTGTTTAGTTTTCTCGAAATCTTTAAGCTCATCCTAGATTTGAGCCAATGTCTTAAGTAGTTGAACATGTTATTACTCCAACCTCGCGAAAGTGACAAACTAACACGTTTTCATTTGTGTCAAAAACACCTTTACATGGAGGGGGGCCTTTTGATTTGAAGGCGTGCACATTCGCATTTTTGCGGGATAGGACCGTTAGACCCCTCCCCAGTCCAGAGACATCATCAGACAACACCTGCCCCAGTCTTAGGACAACACCTCGCCCACGGACAATTATACATTGAAGGGAAAGTGTTATTTTATGTGTTTCTACGCAGGAGTTTAGCTAACCAACGTCGCCATGACATGGCCTACAAGTGGGATCGGGGATTTCTATTGGGAGAAGCAGTTTTAGCCAATCTTCATACTGTACTGTCTTTGCAGAGATATTAGCAAAGGAGGAGATAAGAATCCCAGGGGGAAATGAATGGAGAAACTATACAGCTCTGTCCAGCAGGCTATCGACCAATCAGGCAGTTTATTTTATTTATTGTTATTTAACCTTTATTAACTAGGCAAGTCAGTTAAGAACAAATTCTTATTTACAATGACGGCCTAGGAAAGGTGGGTTAAGTGCCTTGTTCAGGGACAGAACAACACATATTTACCTTGTCAGTTTCTAAGCTATCCTCACGCAAACCCTTTTAAAATTCAGGTTATAAATCGAGAAACATTTCTATTTTCCTCGAAAGTACATAATGCCAACATTTAAAAGCTATACTTTATTACAGTGTACAAATTAATTATCTAAGATTTTGGAAAATATTTGTTATGTTGAGCTTATTGTTGACATAATTCATGCACATGTTGGGTTTTTGTGGTAGCGTGTCTTGAGACACATACATAGCTAGCAAGCTAGATATACCAATAACCACCTTTTGTATCAAGAAATGAACAATCTCTTTGAAGCTGTCGTGATTGAACAGCACTCAGGCTTAGGCTAAGTGGACACAACACAATGCACCCACACAAACATAAAAGGTTGCTTGCTAATCTAGATGAGAATGCTTACTTTCAGTAAAGAGAGAGTCATTTGCAACTCCCTATTTGAATTGATAAAATTCAAAGATGTACCACAAAGAGGAGAGCATCCAGATTAAAAACTGTGTGTCTGTGGAGCATGACCTATTTCACAGTGGTACACGCCAATATGGTCAGTGATTTTTGGGATAGACTCAACTTATCCCATCGCCAGCTGCATTCCAACGAGGCCAACATTACTACCAGCTCCTCTCTCATCATGCAGGTAGATTATTATCACTGGCCAAGAGCTGGATCATGCTATGGGTGTACTTTATTCATTATTGGCCATGTTAAAATTGACATGAATGCATATGCAATCTTTTGTTGAAGGGGAAACTTGCTGTCGCTCCTTACAGACAGCCTGGGGTGTCCCCCTCTCTTGTGATATCCTGGTGCTCACCTCTCAGAAATGCATGCAGGTGTGTGTGCGCATGTGAGGCAGTGGCCTTATACAGTGCCGTCCACTGCTGTTTCTGCCCGTTGCTCAGGTCTTCACAGGTGTGTCTGTGTTCCAGATGTACGAGTCGGATGGATCCATAATTGTGTACTGGCAGGCATTGCACACCCCTGAGACGCCAACAGGTAACTTCCACCCCATATACAAATACTCCATCTCCTCCAACCCTCACCACTGCACACAAACCCAGCAGTATCTCTGTGGGACCAGTGAATGTGTGACACAAGGGAAGCCTAGAGCAGGAAACACCTGCCTGGTAGGATATGCATCCTCTCTGATTCCACTTAACTAATGATCCACAGAGACAGAAAGCCTATGAAGGACGGGTAACTCAGAATCAAACTACGGCTATTACCAATGTCCCACAGGTATGCCTTAACTATTCTAGAGGACATGGTACTCAATGTCCAGTAGTGCTGAGCGATATTTGGGGGGGAGGGGGAGTGATTTGTTGACAGATGTGGGTTCAATTGCTTGATATTCTATTTAGTTTTTTTTGTGAGCCCAATGTGCTGAACGAAATCAAATAAATCCCGAAAGAAATCAAGTCAAAAACTATGTGGGACGCTGGGCTTAAGGGAGTTACCTAGGTCAGAGCAGAAATGTCTTTCTGGTTCAGACAGAGATGGATACACTTTTACGCCTGCTATGTTAGGTTAGATACACAGACTGCATAGGCCGCATGAAAGAGAAATGTACAGTTTGGGGAGCACAGAGAACATTCAATGTTCC
Source organism: Oncorhynchus clarkii lewisi (assembly GCF_045791955.1). NCBI lineage: Eukaryota > Metazoa > Chordata > Actinopteri > Salmoniformes > Salmonidae > Oncorhynchus > Oncorhynchus clarkii. Next base: position 2,836,409 of record NC_092176.1, on the reverse strand, counting down.
GTCTGGCTAGCTGCTACTGCCTGAGCTGAGATGAGATGATGGCCTTCTGAGTGGTGCGGTGGTCTAAAGCACTGCACCATAGTGCTGAGGCGCCACTACAGCCTGGGGTATCACAGCCGGCCGTGCCCGGGAGCCCCCATAGGGCAGCGCACAATTGGCCCAGCGCCATCCGGGTTAGGGGAGTGTTTAGCCGGGGGGCTTTCCTTGGCTCATCGCCCTCTAGCGACTCCTTGTGGCAGGCTGGAAATCTGCAAGCTGACTGTGTTCGTCAGTCCAGTGACACTGGTGCGGCTGGCTTCTGGGTTAAGCGAGCAGTGTGATAAGAATCACCGCGCTCGGCGTGTCATGTTTCGGAGGAACGCATGAAGACCTTTGCTTCTCCCGAGCCGATTGTGGAGTTGCAGCGATGAGACAAGATGGGAACTACAAATTTGATTTAAAAAAAAAAATAATTAAATAGATGAGATGACTGAATGAAATATTTCATAGTAATTTCCTATTTTTCTATTGATGTCTACCCAATGTGGATCTGATGGAGACAAAGGAATATTTTCTATATTTTTGCAATTGAATATTCATCATTTTTGGCTTTGGAATTTCCATTAAAAATCTCGAAAATAATTGTAATGTTATTTCATAATGCATTTTAATGTAAATAAAAATATATATATCTACATTTAAAACGATAATGATAATAATGATAATGATAATGATAATGATAATAGTGATAATATTTTAACAATCGAACCGTAACCAAACCAACCTCAAAAAGCATTCAATGTCCAGAGCTTCTTTCCCATGGACATGAACTTTGGTCCAGCGGTCAGATAGAAGAATATTGTCATAATCAAGTAGTTTCCTACATATACTGAACAAAGAAATGTCAAAGATTTTTCTGAGTTACAGTTCATATAAGGAAACATGTCTGGTGAGTAGGCAGGCCATTGAACACCTGGGACATTTTCAGTTTCCGGGAATTGTGCACAGATCCTTGTGACATGGGGCCGTGCATTATCATGCTGAAACGTGGTGATGGAGGTGAACGAATGGCACGGCAATGGGCCTCAGGATCTCGTCACGGTATCTCTCTGCATTCAAACTGCCATCAATAAAATACAATTGTGTTCATTGACCGTAGCTTATGCATGCCCATACGATAATCCCACTGCCACCATGGGGCACTCTTGACAACGTTGACATCAGCAAACCGCTCGCCCACTCGAGACTATACACGGGTCTGCGGTTGTGAGGCCGGTTGGACGTACTGCCAAATTCTCTAAAATGACGTTGAAGGCAGCTTATGGTAGAGAAATTAACATTATCTGGTAACAGCTCTGGTGGACATTCCTGCAGTCAGCATGCAAATTGCACGCTCCCTTAACTTGAGACATCTATGGCATTGTATTGTGGGACAAAACTGCACATTTTAGAGTGGCCTTTTATTGTCCCCAGCACAGGGTACACCTGCGTAATGATCATGCAATTTAATCAGCTTCTTGATATGTCGCACCTGTCAGGTGGATGGATTATCTTGGCAAAGGAGAAATTCTCATTAAGAGGGATATAAACAAATTTGTGCATAACATTTGAGAGAAATAAGCTTTTTGTGCGTATGTGTAACGACAGATTTCCTCCTCTTCATCTGAAGAGGTGTAGCAAGGATCGGACCAAAACGCAGCGTGGTAAGTGTCCATGTTTTAATAGAAAAACTGAACACGACAGAATACAAAATAACAACGTGAAATTAAATGAAAAAGTCCCGTGTGGCACAAACACTGACACAGGAAACAAACACCCACAAACCAACAGTGAAACCCAGACTACCTAAATATGGTTCTCAATCAGGGACAACGATAAACAGCTGTCTCTGATTGAGAACCATATCAGGCCACGCATAGAAATAGAAAAACATAGAAAAACACACATAGACTGCCCACCCCAACTCACGCCCTGACCATACTAAATAAAGACAAAACAAAGGAAATAAAGGTCAGAATGTGACAGTATGGAACATTTCTGGGATCTTTTATTTCAGCACATGGGACACACACTTTTGATGTTGCGTTTATATTTTTTGTTCAGTGTATAGTGTCTTTGTAGTCATCAATGTGCTAAAGAAAGAGTGAAACATCTGATGATATATAGTGAGAAAGAGGAATTTTAGTACGATTTTAGCTTGTATATTTTGACTGATCACACACTGGCATATGTTGAGGTGTGTGTGTGTGTGTGTGTGTGTGTGTGTGTGTGTGTGTGTGTGTGTGTGTGTGTGTGTGTGTGTGTGTGTGTGTGTGTGTGTGTGTGTGTGTGTGTGTGTGTGTGTGTGTGTGTGTGTGTGTGTGTGCAAATGCAAGCAGTAACAGACCATGACACTACAGGATTAGTGTGTATAAATCTGTCTTATGGATAAGTAAAAGGGAGAAGGCTATACTGAAAACACTTGGTGTGGTTGAAAGCAGCTCAATGAATCAGGTGTCTCAGCATAGCATTGTTAAGTATGTACTATGTGTATCTGTATTAGATGTTGTTTATGTTGACTTCCTTCAGCATTCAGTTTTAAAAAGTAACATTCCTTATTAAGTTTTAAATATTCTTATACATCTTCACTTTATAAATGTACTGTAACTATGAATCAACTTGAATATTTATTGTATCTCGTATTTTTTGTGTGCTGGCTGTAAAAGAAAATAAGAGAAAAAAAAGACATAGCAGCAAAGGTGATGAAACTGCAATGATGCGTGTACAATGTCCATTTGGATAGTGGATTTCAATTTTGGGCCTCAATACTACAGGCAAATTCAAATTTGAGATCAAATAATCAAATTTGATGCTATTGTGATTAGAGTTATGACTCAATCAGGATGGAGTGTGAGCCAGAAGCTAGCTATACCTAAAGATGAGCACAAATACTTTGTTTTCTTCAAAATAAACATATTGTTAAAAATCAACACGTGTGTGCTTGGTCAAAGGAAATGCACAAGTGACTGCTGCCTCACAGGCTGATGTTGGCAAAACTGCTGCCTCACAGGCTGATGTTGGCAAAACTGCTGCCTCACAGGCTGATGTTGGCAAAACTGCTGCCTCACAGGCTGATGTTGGCAAAACTGCTGCCTCATAGTCTTTAATATTGCAATCACTACTATTGCAGTCCATAACTACTGCAGTCACTACCACTACTATAACACATTTTTTTTACCCCCCATAAAACTACTTCAAAACATGCAAGCTCACACATTTTCTTCAGAAAATGTCATTTTCTCATTTTAATTGACATTTGCCAATATCTGCAATGGAACAGCTGAGAATAGAAGCTGCCATGTTGAGATGCAGTACCTGTAAATGTAATGGTATGTGGTGAATTGCAGTTCACCAATATGCCAGTAGATGATGCTCCGCATCAGTTCTTGGCCAACATAGTGGGAATGAGTTGGATCCTTTTGTGGAATAGAGTAAATGTTAAGAAAGTTAAGCACTCGCAGGGCTTAGAGTTCACTTAACATTGTTTATTCTCTCACCAAGTGTGCTCAGGGTGTTGCAGAGCGGTTTGGGATGAGTTCCAACTTTCAAACTAATGTCATCATCTGCTTGCTATATCAGTGGCTGTAACAAGTCCCAGTTTTTTCCTGCAGCATTCTGAGCAGTGGTGTTGTGGAGACAACTTACATTTATGAATTGTTCATAATTAGCTCATCTACCACTGAAAACGTGGTGTAAATTCCTATACTCAACAACTGAGTTTGAGTCGATCTCCGGGATCTAGGTTGATCCCAAGCAGCTACAATCCCTTATCACGACAAGATAACAACATGTAGGTCAGTGTGGAATATTACGTTCCAGTGGTCTGTTCCCGCGTCATTGTTGTCAACGCTGCTTTTGGAATGTCAGCTGATGGGTTGTCATAAGCCTCCACACCACAGCCAAGTCATGTAAACCTCTTAACTGTGGCAGGTAACCACTGAGTGACACAGTGTGCTAACTAATAATTGATGATGGGATCAAATGACTAGCAGAAAATCGATGGTGGTTGTTAGAATGGCCTGAGGAGTCTGGTTGGTCGGACAGTGGAACAGTGGAGTCGATGAGATCCCCAATCACATGGGTGCTATTAGTATTACAGAACTCTCCTGGAGCAGAGAAAGAGCTCAGGGGGGAGCAAGAGAGGTTATGGGGGACAGGGTATGTGAGAGACCGAGAGAGTGTGTGTGTGTGTGTGTGGGGGGGGGGGTAAAAGCATAGGGTTGTTCCATGTCATTTCAGCAAACCATGACACCCACCATCTCACATTGCTCTGAAATAGTTTCTGTTAGAAACAGATCAAATTAGCTTTCCTGCAACATTATTTTGTTGAAATACTTTTTGAGAAATTAATCTGAGAAGGTAAGCTACTTGATTGCATCCAATTTGGTCGTTTTGATTCATAGGATTCATATAATATTCAATGAATATAGTTTCCAACATCCAATTTGGATTAAACCTTTTTCTAACAATGAGAAACACATGAGGAATCCAAAGAACAGCCACCCACGGACCCTCCACACCAATCAGTTCTCTATGTCTGACAAGTAGTATGGTGCTGCTGCTCTGAGTATGGTTTCTTCATCCTAAGTAATGTATTCCCAGTGAATTTGGCGATTAAAAAAAATAAAAATAAAAAGTAAACAAAAAATAAATGTTTCCCTGTTCAGATAAATTAGTCATTCAAGTTTTTAGGTTTATTTATGTCCCATCCTACATCTAGATATTACCAGGTTCTGACTAAATCCTCTCAAAATCCTTGTGCTTTTTGAGATGGAACAACCCCATAGGAAAACTCATGTATGACACTAGTGTGAGCGATAAGGATAGAAAGGGTATGAGGGAATTTTGGGATAGAAGCAACATAAAACGTCACCGGGCCACAGTGACAGGCTCAGCTGGGTGAGGCTCTGTGTTATTCTGGCCCCTGACATACTGTAGCCTCAGGCCCACTCAGGCTGTGTACTGCCATCCATTTTAGCATAATACAATATACCAGTCAATACAGTGTACTTATGGGCGAGGAGATGGGGACTAGCTTACATCTCTCAACCATGGTTTGGAATGTTTTGTTTGCCAGAAGTGGGACATATTAGCGATGTTATGTACAGACAGGCATTTAATGTGTGTGTGCATGTGTGCTGTATGCAGTAGAGGTTGGATAGAAGTGATGACCACATTCACTATACCCAGCAGACACAGGTATATTTTATTCATGAGTGACAAGAATAGCAAAATATCTCCAACGCTTTATGTGGAAAAACAATGAACCAGTTCTGCAAAGGAGAGAGTCATTCACCCTTTGAACTAGAGTTATTACGGAACCTACAAACAGCTTGAAATGGCATGTGACTGGAAAAATGGCACCTTTTAATATCCTATCAAAAGAGTGTTAGGAGCCGACCCTTGTTTTGCAGAGGTATCGACCAAGCCCTATGACACAGCCACAACATAAACCAAAAGGCTTCAGACATCAATCAGGTGTGAAATGTGGATGCGCCCAGGTACAGCATTAACATCTCATCGACAACATCCATGCCAGTCTTTCCTGGTTGAGGGTTGATGAGAGATTAACTGCATCAATTCTTGTTTTTGTGAGAGATGTAGTGTTCATTTCCAAATTGGGTGGGAGGAGCTATAGGAGGGCGAGCTGATTGTGATGGCCGAAATGGAATGGCGTCAAACGTGGGTTTCCATATTTGATGTGTTTAAGCCACCAGGGGTCTCTTCAGTCCCAGAACAGGAAGACTAGTTGTCGCCATTGGTGTCGTCTAATGGGGATCCCAATCAAATCTAAAATCATCCAGCCCACTGGCAGCTGCCTGGGCTACTACAGCAAAGCCTGTTGGGGAAAGAAGCACACCAAGGGGATGAACAGTCTAAAGCTCCTCCAAGCTGGACGGCAAACAAACACACAGAAAAAGGAGAAACAGACAGACGCCACGCTGTGCAAATAGACTGCTATCAAAACACACCGAGAGTGAGAGTGAGAGACAAGAGAGAGAGGAAGGAGACAGAAGGGGTTGGTGGAGTTTTAGCACAAGTGAGAACCGTGTTTTTCATTCAATTCTCTGGCAATGATTCATTAGGTTTGTTTTCCTCTGGAGATTGGAGTGTTTGTTTAAGTATGGGGTCCTGTCTTTCTGAAGCGTGCACCTGTGATGTGTATCTGACTGAATCTTTCCTCAGAATGAGATGAGTGATAGATAGAAAACAGGCAATGACATGGAGAAATGCATACTATAAACTTGATTGTGGACATTTTTACCCAGGACACTGAAAGTCAATATTAAATGAAGCACTCTTTATTGTCAGTAAGAAGGAGAGGTCACAGTCAAAATTCGATGCATAAGCACCGGTCTGAAGTGAGCTCCAAAAGGCTGTTTCTTACATAAAGCCTTATATACTGCTATCGAAACCTATATAAACATGATTCATTGGATCGGTTCCTACATGTGACTAAGAAAATGCCCTTTATAACTTCAAAGACTGAGGGTAATAGCCTTTTTTCAACATAACGACCAAGCCCTATGACTCAGGTGGATGGTTGGCAAACCTCAGTCAACCCAGCCTAGCAGACTTGGTACGTTGCTGTGCATTGCTGTACATGACACCAGAGGAGGCTGGTGGAAGGAGCTATAGGAGGGCGGGCTCATTGGAATGAATTACATAGAATGGAGTCAAACGTGTTTGACAGTTCCATTAATTCCATTCCAGACATTACAATGAGTCTGTCCTCCTATAGCTCATCCACCAGCCTCCTCTGTATGAGACACACCCAAAGCTTGCCTGGGATTCTCATTAAGGGGAAATGCTGTCTCCCACACATCTGACTCACCAGATGGCTCCTGAACTACAACCCACAGGAAAGGGCAAGAGAAAATGGCTGGAAAACAGCACAGAGGAAAACAGCTGGAGAAGATCAGTGAAAGCAGGGAGGTGCAGGGATACTCGAGTTACAGGAAAGAGAAAAGTCCAACACTGAGGTTGGGACCAACTGTTCCAATATGCATCAGCTACTTGTCTCCAACCTTAACCAAAGTCTGAGAGTCTTGATGCATGAAATAAATATGGTGAAATCTAAAAAGCTATCCTGTTCTCCCACCTAACTAAAATTGAGAGGGGATGGAGACAAGGAAGGGAAGATTATCGGGAAATAAAGTGAAAGATGACCCTTGTCCCTTTTTTAAAGTTAACCGTTTAAAGTCGATGTTCAGCACCTTAAACAGCATGGAAACAACTTAGAATTGCATGCAGATCCACACTGATTTTGAACAAGCTTGCCACGCCACCAGACTGCCATATCTGCAAACCATAGCACACACACACACACACACACACACACACACACACACACACACACACACACACACACACACACACACACACACACACACACACACACACACACACACACACACACACACACTTCTTCATTTTGGTAGGTCAGGATTTAATTCATACGGTTGGATGTCACAGTGCCATTTTCTGCTTCCTTGACTCTCCCCTTCACGTTACAGATGCTCCACATTAATATACCAGCGGCACCCCAATACGTACCCCTACTTATGCCAATTCGCAGACATGGGGAGTCGTCTGTGCTTAAGTGCAGGAAAATAAACATGATCAGCCAATGCCATCTGTGCTGGGATGACATGGTTGCCTAGGGCCGGGTTCTGTTTGGATGGTCTGACGTGGGTGTTCTGAGGATTTTGTGTGTGTGTGTGTGTGATGGCAGCACTCACATAATGATGGATTCATTTTCCAGACTAAGGCTCCAGACAGGAGCCACGTCTCTCTAACTTATGCGGCGCGTGTGTCCGTCCCTTCCAAGTGTAAGGGTTTCAGAAAGGTATCCTCCATTCCCTGGTATGATCCAAGTGTGATGTGTGAACCATCGAGTCCCAAATAGAACCACAACAACAACTATATCCTGGCATCCATCACCATTGACAGAGTTAACTAACTAAAATCCAGGACTTGAATGTGACACTAACTAGTTGTCTTGAATGCAGCTCTTCAACAAGCACCAGACGCTACATTGCTAATCAGCCTCCACACCTGTCCTAACACCACTTTATCACCTCTGCCACCACTGCTTAAACTTGACCAGACTAACATTCCTCCTTTCTGTTCTGCAGTGCATATTGTGTTGCACGGCACTGTGCGTTACGAGCCTTATCAAGTTTAGCTGAGCGAGTTCTCCACTCAGCAAGTTAACTATAATCTTTTGTTGCGTTTCGCACCTCATCCAATAACCTCTACTCTGTTCGTTTCTCAGCCACGCAGTTGAAATCAGTTGGCTCTTGACATTTTCATGCTTTAGAATTGTGTTTTAATTGCTGTCTTCAGGCTCTTTATATCCCTCGTTTCTGTCATATCACGGACCAGCAAGCTAACTGCTTTCACAACATTTTCTCTCCACCAAGCCGGCCAGCTCCGTGGTAAGTTCACAGCATGATCAGCATTTCCTGACTATCCACGGCCTGCACAAGTGCACCTTCCGGCCACATGCCCCGCTCTTCGGTGGACCAGTGAGGCATTGCTGCCAACCATTGTATCCGAGTCTCAACCATTGCAGGTACAGTAATTCCGTATTAATTTCCATTCACGTTAAGGGTAATTGATAAAAGTTCTGCTTGGCCTTTTCATTATTCCATTAATAATTAATGTCCAGGGTCACTTGCCACAATCCATGTAACGGCAGGCCACACATATCAGTTTGTAGCAAACCAATGCATTCCCTATCTGTATATGGAATGACTCTGATGTCAAACTCTTATACAAGTTGCTGGGCATGATTCACTGGGGCGTTTCTAGAGGAGCTGAACTCAAATCGTAAATGGCTAATTTATCGATATAAGAACAGCGGAACATTTTATCCAAATGCCTTAACTGAATGGAGACTGAATTGATCATGCAATTTTAATTGGTTTCACTTATCAATCTGGCCGGTCAGATGTTTCTAACAGTCTCAAAATAAATAACGTCCTACTCATTGTTGGATTAAATCCTGCTACATTCTACAAGGTAGAATATTTAGGACACAACAGTACATATGCTTCTCTTGTGAGTGATGGAAAAAATATACAAAAAAGATGGATATCCACTTTACGATAGCTACAGTGCCTTGCAAAAGTATTCATCCCCCTTGGCGTTTTTCTTATTTTGCTGCATTACAACCTGTAATTTAAATAGATTTTTATTTGATTTTCATGTAATAGACTTAGACAAAATAGTACAAATTGGTGAAGCGAAATTGAAAAAAAATAACTTGTTTCAACAAAAAAAGATATTAAAAAGTGGTGCTTGGATATGTATTTGCTATGAAGCCCCTAAATAAGATCTGGTGCAACCAATTACCTTCAGAAGTCACATAGTAAAGTCCACTTGTGTGCAATCTAAGTGTCACATGATCATATGATCTCAGTATATATACACAACTGTTCTGAAAGGCCCCAGAGTCTGCAACACCACTAAGCAAGGGGCACCACCAAGCAAGCAGCACCATGAAGACCAAGGAGCTCCAAACAGGTCAGAGACAAAGTTGTGGAGAAGTACAGATCAGGGCTGGGTTATAAAAAAATATCTGAAACTTTGAACATCCACATAGCACAATTAAATCCATTATTAAAAAATGGAAAAAATATGGCACCACAACAAACCTGCCAAGAGAGGGCCACCCACCAACACTCACAGACCAGGCAAGGAGGGCATTGATCAAAGAGGCAGCAAAGAGACCAAAGAGAACCCTGAAGGAGCTGCAAAGCTCCACAGCGGAGATTGGAGTATCTGTCCATAGGACCATTTTAAGCCGTACACTCCACAGAACTGGGCTTTACTGAAGAGTGTTCAAAAAATAAACAAACACGTTTGGTGTTTGCCAAAAGGCATGTGGGAGACTCCCCAAACATATGGAAGAAAGTACTCTGGTCAGATGAGACTAAAATTAAGCTTTTTGGCTATCAAGGAAAATGCTGTGTCTGGTGCAAACCCAACACCCCTCATCAACCCGAAAACACCATCCCCACAGTGAAGCATGGTGGTGGCAGCATCATGCTGTGGGGATGTTTTTCATCGGCAGGGACTGGGAAACTGGTCAGAATAGAAGGAATGATGGATGGCACTAAATACATGGAAATTCTTGAGGGAAACCTGTTTTCAGTCTTCCAGAGATTTGAGACTGGTACAGAGGTTCACCTTCCAGCAGGACAATGACCCTAAGCATACTGTTAAAGCAACACTGGAGTGGTTTAAGGGTAAACATTGAAATGTCTTGGAATGGCCTAGTCAAAGCCCAGACCTCAATCCAATTGAGAATCTGTGGTATGACTTAAAGATTGTTGTACACCAGTGGAACCCATCCAACTGGAAGGAGCTGGAGCAGTTTTGTTTTGAAGAATGAGCAAAAATCCCAATGGCTAGATGTGCCAAACTTATAGAGACATACCCCAAGAGACTTGAAGCTGTAATTGCTGCAAAAGGTAGCTCTACAAAGTTTTGACTTTGGGGGGGTGAATAGTTATGAACGTCTTATTTCTTGTTTGTTTCACAAGAAAAAATATTTTTCATCTTTCTTCAAAGTGGTAGGCATGTTGTGTAAATCAAATGATACAACCCCCCCCCCCCCCCCCCCCCCCCAAAAAAATCCATTTTAATTCCAGGTTGTAATGCACCAAAATGGGGGAAAAAATCCAAGGGGGGTGAATACTTTCACAAGGCACTGTACGGACAAAAGGCAGGAGCAAGGTCCTGTATGGCTAGGGATGTATGCTCACACTATTCATTTCAAGGTCACTTGCTCAGGCATTGCATGAACTCAATAACAGTTTGTTTCTCCTCACAGATGAGTCTCTGTCTCATATGAGGCTCCTACACATATTACTGTAGGTTCCTGGGATCCAGCAGCACACAAGTCAGACAGCATGTAGCCCCTCCTCGGGTATTACATAACTCATGTCCCAGCTGCTCTGTCACTCACACTGCAGGTGTGTGTGTGTGCTTGTACGTGCACACTACACACTAGTCTCTGAAAGGCATAAACGGAAACTCTGTCCTTTTTAAAATAGTATTAAATGCGGGTAAAGAAATGTTGTTTTTAAAGCACATGACAATGGCTTAAGCATACAATATGTACTTTGGATGGTGCCCACATCAATCGTATCCCTGCTTACAAATATCTAGGCATCTGGATAGACGGGAAGCTGTCTTTTTAAAAAAGCATATTGATGAGTAAGTTAAGAAGCTGAGAGTAAAAATGGGCTTCTTCTATAGAAATAGGTCAAGCCTCTCGCTTAATAGTAGGAAGTGCACCATTCATTCATGTTTATGAATACAGCTGCCACTTAATTAAAGCCGTTAAAAGCAGTTTACTGTGGTGCCGTTCACTTTATTATGGGAGACAGGTTTAGTACACATCAGTACATTCTCTACCAGAAAATAGTCTGGCCCTCTGTCATGTAGGTTGATGCTTTGATCTCTTTTCATTTAGAAAGCTCTCTTATAAAAACTCCCGCTGTACCTTACATCATTAATAACCTTTTAGAGATACAAGGGTACGCACAATGCTGCCAAATAAAAATGTGACTCACATTTTCAAACAGTTCATTTAGATTTTCCAACGGGGGCTATACATTTGGGTGATGTTTTCTTTCTCGCCTGAGTAGCCTTGTTTCACTGCCAAAAAGTGAAATAATAAAACAATGTCAAATACAGGTAGCCTTAATGTCATATAATTAACATCCAATCACATTAACCGTTACTCTCTTGCGGGAATTCCACTAACAGTTCGTATGTAGACAAACATAGCTGCTGCTCATTCCGTTTGCTCGAGAATTGATAAATGGTTCAAAAAAGTAAGACCCGTGTCCACAGAGACACATACCAGCTCTACTGGTAGTACTGCTACTACCAGCAGTACCACACCTGCACCTGTCGAGAACACAAGTTGTTCTGCTTCCACGAGCACATCCAATGCTAGCATCAGCATCATTTGTTGCTAGCATGGACACAATGACAATTGTGAATTTGTTGTAGCCGAAGAGCTACTGCCTCCTTAAGGCGCAAATATGATGAGAACTACATTGATTTGGGGTTCACTCATTTTGGGAGTAGTGCCTTTGCTCAGCCACAGTGTGTTTATATGTGCAAAAGTACTATCTCACAACTCGATGAAACCTTCACTCTTGCACAGACATTTAGAAACAAAACATGGCAATTTGAAAAATAAGCCACATTAGTTTTTTGAGCGAGAATTAAGACTACTTTCGAGTAGTAAGACATGTATAAAAGTAACAGATACCATTAATAAGAAGGGGCTAGAAGCTTCTTATATGGTGAGCTACCGAGTGGCTAGGACAGACAAGCCCCATACTATTGTGGAGGACTTAATTCTTCCTGCTGCCACAGATATGGCTGAGGGAAAGGGCCCAGAAAACAATACAGACAATGCCTTCATCAAACAACACTTTTTCACGACGCATCAGTGACATGACAGGAGATGTTTTGAATTTCTATACGTTACAGCTGGATAAGTCAACAGATGTGGCGGGCCTGGCATAGCTCCTGGTATATGTCGTTATTTTTATGGGGGGCCAATTAAGGAAATCCTCTTCTGCAAACCACTGGAAACCAGGACAACAGAAGAAGGTATTTTTTAAAGTACTAGACATCTTTGTGACATGGACTTTGGTGGTCAAGATGTGCTGGTATCTGTACTGATGGCGCAAAAGCCATGACAGGGAGACCATACTGGAGTGGTAATGCTCGTGCAAGCAGTTGCATCCAACACCACTTGGATACACTGCAGCATCCACCGAGAGGCTCTTGCTGTCAAGGGAATGGCTCACAGCTTGAAAGACACTACCGTGTTTTGGACACTACCGTGAAAATGGTTAACTTTGTTAAAGCAAGGTCCCTGAACTCTCATGTATTTTCTGCATTATGCAATGATGTTTGTGTGTGTGTGGCTGGCTGAGAAATGCACTGTAGACCTTGTTTGATTTATTAGACCATGCATATTAATTTTTCTTTGCACAGGGCGGGGTCGAGACCCAGGGTCTCGAGATTGATGACGAGTTTCCTTATGAGCAGCGACCATGTAACACTTTTACAACATACAGAAGTGCGCTGGTTATCAAGGGGAAAATTATTGACACGTTTTTTTTTAATTGAGAGACGAGCTTAAAGTTTTCTTTACTGACCATTTTTCTTGCCTGTATGATCTGAACCTAAGATCTCCGCAACTATATTCAATGTATGTGAGAGCGAAATGCTTGTGCTTCTAGTTCCAACAATGCAGTAATAGCCAACGAGTAATCTAACCTAACAATTCTACAACTACTACCTTATACACACAAGTGTAAAGGGATAAATAATATGTACATAAAGATATATGAATGAGTGATGGTACAGAACAGCATAGGCAAGATGCAGTAGATGGTGGCATAATTTAAAGTGGCTAGTGATACATGTATTACATAAAGATGCAGTAGATGATATAGAGTACAGTATATACATATGAGATGAGGAATGTAGGGTATGTAAAGATTATATTAAGTGGCATTGTTTAAAGTGCCTAGTGATACATTTTTTACATCAATTTCCATTATTAAAGTGGCTGGAGTTGAGTCAGTATGTTGGCAGCAGCAGCCACTCAATGTTAGTGGTGGCTGTTTAACAGTCTGATGGCCTTGAGATAGAAGCTGTTTTTCAGTCTCTCGGTCCCTGCTTTGATGCACCTGTACTGACCTCACCTTCTAGATGATAGCGGGGTGAACAGGCAGTGACTCGGGTGGTTGTTGTCCTTGATGATTTTTATGGCCTTCCTGTGACATCGGGTGGTGTAGGTGTCCTGGAGAGCAGGCATTTTGCCCCCGGTGATGCGTTGTGCAGACCTCACTACCCTCTGGAGAGCCTTACGGTTGTGGGCGGAGTGGTTGCCGTACCAGGCGGTGATACAGCCTGACAGGATGTTCTCGATTGTGCATCTGTAGAAGTTTGTGAGTGCTTTTGGTGACAAGCCAAATTTCTTCAGCCTCCTGAGGTTGCACCTTCTTCACAACGATGTCTGTGTGGGTGGACCAATTCAGTTTGTCCGTGATGTGTACGCCGAGGATCTTAAAACTTACTACCCTCTCCACCACTGTCCCTGTCGATGTGGGTAGGGGGGTGCTCCCTCTGCTGTTTCCTGAAGTCCACAATCATCTCCTTTGTTTTGTTGATGTTGAGTGTGAGGTTATTTTCCTGACACTACACTCCGAGGGCCCTCACCTCCTCCCTGTAGGCTGTCTCGTCGTTGTTGGTAATCAAGCCTACCACTGTTGTGTCGTCCGCAAACTTGATGATTGAGTTGGAGGCGTACATGTCCACGCAGTCGTGGGTGAACAGGGAGTACAGGAGAGGGCACAGAGTGCACCCTTGTGGGGCCACAGTGTTGAGGATCAGCGGGGTGGAGATGTTGTTACCTACCCTCACCTGGGGGTGGCCCGTCAGGAAGTCCAGTACCCAATTGCACAGGGCGGGGTCGAGACCCAGGGTCTCGAGCTTGATGACGAGTTTGGAGGGTACTATGGTGTTAAATACTGAGCTATAGTCGATGAACAGCATTCTCACATAGGTATTCCTCTTTTCCAGATGGGTTAGGGCAGTGTGCAGTGTGGTTGCGATTGTGTCGCCTGTGTACCTATTGGGGAGGTAAGCAAATTGGAGTGGGTCTAGGGTGTCAGGTAGGGTGGAGGTGATATGGTCCTTGACTAGTCTCGCAAAGCACTTTATGATGACGGAAGTGAGTGCTACGGGGCGGTAGTCGTTTAGCTCAGTTACCTTAGCTTTCTTGGGAACAGGAACAATGGAGGCCCTCTTGAAGCATGTGTGAACAGCAGACTGGGATAAGGATTGATTGAATATGTCCGTAAACACACCAGCCAGCTGGTCTGCGCATGCTCTGAGGACGCGGCTGGGGATGCCGTCTGGGCCTACAGCCTTGCGAGAGTTAACACGTTTAAATGTTTTACTCACGTCGGCTGCAGTGAAGGAGAGTCCGCAGGTTTAGGTAGCGGGCCGTGTCAGTGGCACTGTATTGTCCTCAAAGCGAGCAAAAAGGTTATTTAGTCTGTCTGGGAGCAAGACATCCTGGTCCGCGACGGAGCTGGTTTTCTTTTTGTAATCCGTGATTGACTGTAGACCCTGCCACATACCTCTTGTGTCTGAGCCATTAAATTGCGACTCCAATTTGTCTCTATACTGACGCTTAGCTTGTTTGATTGCCTTGCGGAGGGAATAGCTACACTGTTTGTATTCGGTCATATTTCCGGTCACCTTGCCCTGGTTAAAAGCAGTGGTTCGCACTTTCAGTTTTGCACGAATGCTGCCATCAATCCACGGTTTCTGGTTTGGGAATGTTTTAATTGTTGCTGTGGGTATAACATCGCTGATGCACTTTCTAATGAACTCGCTCACCAAATCAGCGTATTCGTCAATGTTGTTGTTGGAAGCAATGCGGAACATATCCCAATTCACGTGATCGAAGCAGTCTTGAAGTGTGGAATCAGATTGGTCGGACCAGCGTTGAACAGACCTGAGCGCGGGAGCTTCTTGTTTTAGTCTCTGTCTGTAGGCTGGAAGAAACAAAATGTAGTCGTGGCCAGCTTTTCCGAAAGGAGGGCGGGGGAGGGCCTTATATGCGTCGTGGAAGTTAGAATAACAATGATCCAGGGTTTTACCAGCCCTGGTTGCGCAATCGATATGCTGATAGTATTTAGGGAGTCTTGTTTTCAGATAAGCCTTGTTAAAATCCCCAGCTACAATGAATGCAGCCTCAGGATATGTGGTTTCCAGTTTAAATATAGTTAAATAAAGTTAGTTCAGGGCCATCCATGTGTCTGCTTCGGGGGGAATATATACGGCTGTGATTATAATCGAAGATAATTCCCTTGGTAGATAATCATCAAATCAAATTATTTATATAGCCCTTCGTACATCAGCTGATATCTCAAAGTGCTGTACAGAAACCCAGCCTAAAATCTCAAACAGCAAGCAATGCAGGTGTAGAAGCACGGTGGCTAGGAAAAACTCCCTAGAAAGGCCAAAACCTAGGAAGAAACCTAGAGAGGAACCAGGCTATGAGGTGTGGCCAGTCCTCTTCTGGCTGTGCCGGGTGGAGATTATAACAGAACATGGCACAAGATGTTCAAATGTTCATAAATGACCAGCATGGTCAAACAATAATAATCACAGTAGTTGTCGAGGGTGCAGCAAGTCAGCACCTCAGGTGCTGAACAGTTGAAACTGGAGCAGCAGCACGGCCAGGTGGACTGGGGACAGCAAGGAATTCTACATGCCAGGTAGTCCTGAGGCATGGTCCTAGGGCTCAGGTCCTCCGAGAGAGAGAAAGAAAGAGAGAAAGAGAGAATTAGAGAGAGCATACTTAAATTCACACAGGACACCGGATGAGACAGGAGAAGTACTCCAGATATAACAAACTGACCCAAGCCCCCGACACATAAACTACTGCAGCATAAATACTGGAGGCTGAGACAGGAGGGGTCAGGAGACACTGTGGCCCCATCCGATGATACCCCCGGACAGGGCCAAACAGGAAGGATATAACCCCACCCACTTTGCCAAAGCACAGCCCCAGATATCACTAAAGGGATATCTTCAACCACCAACTTACCATCCTGAGACAAGGCCGAGTATAGCCCACAAAGATCTCCGCCACGGCACAACCCAAGAGCAGGGCGCCAACCCAGACAGGAAGATCACATCAGTGACACATCATTTGGTTATGTTATTGGATGAATCACAGTGGTAACACAATCTGTTTCGTATAAATAAAGAAAATGTCTGACATATTTCAATTTGAACTTGGCTGTGCTTTTAAATGGTTGAATGCACAGTGATAGACATTTGGGTGACAACTAAACTGAAAATCAGACATTGTCTTTAATTGGTTGAACGCATAGTGATAACACATTGGAAATTCAACTAACTTTTGTCTGTCATTTTGAGTGGGTGATTTTATAGGTTGCAATCTCATTGATCAGCGTCTCAACCAAATATTGAAATGGCACAGAGTGCCTAGAGGGTAGCCACTAAACAATCAAAAGAACTAGCCAAGGTGAGGGTGGAAAGGAAAATGCCACTTGGTCGGTATAAAACTTTGAGTGGAACCAGACTCTACAGTAGGGGTATCAAATTCATTTTCCATGGGGGAGGGGGAGCATTTGGTTGTCACCGAGGTCCAGAGGGATGCACTGAAGATCCATTGGTCCGGATTGGACTTCCCGGGCTGTATGTTTGACACCACTGCTCTATCTGTCTGCATACCTTCCTGCCTGTATTCCCATCTGCCTGCCAGGGTACAATCGTGATAACATTTCAATCTGGTAATTTAGCAATGCATGCACTGAGCACACAGCCTGGCCTCAGAGCCATAGAAAACAAATGAACACAGGGGAACTGCTAGACATCAATAAAAGGTCAAAGCTTCAAACACACAGAGATGTCCATTAAGGGGATCCCTCATACTCTGTGTGGCTGTGGAAGGAAGGAAGCAAGCAAGCAGGGAAAGAGGGAGAAAGAGAGCAACGTGGCAGCCCCCCTTGTGTCTGTGGAGTTTGAGAAGCTCCTGTTCAACGGCTTGTTGAACACATACTCATACACACATCATGAGCATTCTCAGGTGTGCCCCTTTCAGTTTCACAGGAAGAACATGACATGCCACTGCAGCTATGCACCCAGAAACACATAGTGACAGAGACACTGAGTAGATAACCCCCAGAAAACATTTCAAATCTCTAGTTCCTCTCTGAGCTTCACAAGTCTTAATCCCACCAGTTTGGAGAGATGAGAGAGAGAGAGAGAGAGAGAGAGAGAGAGGGGGAGAGGAGATAAAGGAGAAAGAGAATATAGGGAGAGAGCGAGAGTCTCAACGTGAAATAGGAATCTTCAGTCAGCTCATGCAACGATGTCAGGGCAGTGGCAGCGGTACTGGTCCCTGTTTCCATGGCAACCCCAAAGTACCGTTGAAGTAGTGACACGACTGGGAGTGCTATGCTGAGCGGCATTGAGCCGCACGTGCCAAAACCTGTCTCCTCTCATGAGCGTGGCTATTCATAGCACTCTGCACCGAGCCAGGACTGGGCTCAGATGCTGGGTCCTGACGAGGGTGGTTGATACCCCCCTCTCTGGAGCCCAGACGAGGGCCCAGGCGGTGGTGTGGCAGTGGGCAGGTGTACGAAGGAACACGGCGTGGACCTGATCTCTTTCTCACTCTGATCCTGCTCCAGACTCTGGGAGTGACACCTGCTCTCCGTACTGCCCTACAGAGACAGAATGTATTATGTCTAGTCACAGAGCTTATGACCCAAATCTTATGAGCTTTCAATCACAAAGGAGGACCTCGGGCTCTGGATTGCATCCAGGATCACATTTGATCCTGTAGAATAGATTGTATTTGTTCCTTTCACCTAGCTGTGAGTCAGTTTTATGGTAGTTACTCAGGTCCTAGCTCTCTCTTACACACTGACCTACTAGCTTATTCATCTCCAATCAATTGGTGTGTCACACACATGGGCAAAATGATCTAATTCAGCTGAACAGTGAACAACGGGCATCCACTCCCCCTAGCACACAGGGCTGGCTGGCTGGCTGGCTGCTACCCAGTGTGCTAGGGTACGTATGGTCAGTGGGGTGGGCCGAGTGAGTGCCTCCCTTTTGTAAGCGATTGTTCAAGCTCAATTGGCACTTCTGTAACGTTGCTTTGTCAGAGGGATCAGCAGACAGAATGGGTTGGGCTCTGTGGTACAGAAAGAGTTTCTGGGTGAAATCAATCTGGGTGGGATTAGTACCACCATTTCATGATTGTGGCATGAGCCACCCCAGCTTTGTTGGATTTAACCGATGTAGGCCTTTCCCACCCCTGGTATCAGCAGTTTGCCTCCACACAGGAGAGGGAGACAGTGGGGTTAGCTGTTTGGAGAAAAATGTAAATTCAAAGATAAGTGTCGTATAGGCAGCGAAACAAGGACGAACGCCGGTGTTGAAGCTCAACTGCGACTTGGAGAAATACCCATCAAACCTAGCGGTCAAACACGGAAATGGTTCCAATAATTTTTCACATTGTGAATTTTACAAACACTTCAAACTAAGTATGTGCTTGGTGTTGGCTTACCTCGGACAAGGTGAATTTGATCAGTATATTTGCCTCAATTTAGTCTCAAATTTCAAATGCTAATTTACCACGAAGACCTCAGTGAGACAAATCCCTGCAGGAAGCTCCTGCACGTCATCTCTAGCCCGACACTGTCATTTACCGTTCACCAGCACGATCAGAGACCTGTGCCCAGTCCATGATGAATCAATGTGCAGTATTGAAATTAATTGAACAAAGTGTTGATCCTCTTCCATCCCCTTTCTCTATCTTAGCTACCCACTGACTACACTTTAGCTAGATAGTTAGCATAGCAGTAGATCAACAAATAATTTTGTATTACTTAGCCTGTACAGTATGTCGACTTTGGTGTCTAATTCAGACCTTATGGCATCTTTCAAGGATGAGCAGAAGAGCATTAAAAGGGGAGAAGACCACTATGTCTGGCCATATGTAAAAGTGCAGCTATAGTGAGGGGCAATGTCATTTCTAACCAGGACTGCAGTGCAGGAGAAATATCAGCCCGCGCAGAAAAGCACAAGATTGAACTTCACTCAACTTTCTAGAATTCTCTGTGTTAGTTAACACTATCAACATTTCCCTTTACTGTGGGAACTGTGATTGAATCAATGCGATATGAGCGAGAGCTTCAAGTTCCTTGGTGTCCACAACACCAACAAACTAACATGGTCCAAGCACACCAAGACAGTCGTGAAGAGGGCACGACAAAGCCTAGGAGACTGAAAAGATTTGGCATGGGTCCTCAGATCCTCAAAAAGTTCTATAGCTGCACCATCAAGAGCATCCTGACTGGTTGCATCACTGCCTGGTATGGCAACTTCTCAGCCTCCGACCGCAAGGCACTACAGAGGGTAGTGTGTACGGCCCAGGACATCACTGGGGCCAAGCTTCCTGCCAAAGATTCCAGCCACCCTAGTCATAGACTGTTCTCTCTGCTACCGCACGACAAGCGGTACCGGAGCGCCAGGTCTAGGTCCAAAGGGTTTCTTAACAGCTTCTACCCCCAAGCCAATCATTGCTAACCAAATAGCTACCCAGACTATTTGCATTGTCCCCCCCCACCCCCATCTTTACGCTGCTGCTACTCTCTGTTTATTATCCATGCATAGTCACTTTACCTCTACCCTGTACATGTACATATTACCTCAATTTCCTTGACTAATCTGTGCCACCGCACATTGACTGTGTACCAGTACCCCCTGTACATAGCCTCGCTACTGTTATTTTATTGTTGCTCCTTAATTATTTAAAAAATGTTCTTATTTTTTATTTGATTTATGAAATTTTTACTTCAGTTTATTTTATTAAGTACGTTCTTAACACGTTTTCTTAACTGCATTGTTGGCTAAGGGCTTGTAAGTAAGCATTTCACTGTAAAGTCTACACCTGTTGTATTTGGCGCATGTGACAAATAAAATTGTATTTGATGTTTACATTAAACACTACATATTGGCTGGTACTGTAGGCTGAACGATAGAACAGCTATTTCTATGTTAAAATGTTATGGGATGCATTGTTCTCCATTGATGGTAGGCCACACTGGTAGGGCTACATTATGATTAAATATCCACAGTAGCCAACATGACTACTGTAATAACTAACTTAAAACTTGTTTGGGATAGGGGGCATCATTTTGATGAAGATCATCAAAGGTAAGTGAATATTTATAATGCTATTTATGAATAATGTTGACTACCCAACATGGCAGATATTTCTCTGGCTGGTTTGGGCTCTGAGCGCCGTTCTCAGATTTAGCTTTTTCCGTAAAGTTTTTAAAAAATCTGACACAGTGGTTGCATTAAGCAGAAGTGTATCTAAAGTTCCATGTATAATAGTTGTATTTTCATCAACATTTATTATGAGTATTTCGGTGAATTCATGTGGCTCTCTGCAATATCACTGCATGTTTTGGAACTAATGAACATAACATGCCAATGTAAAATAAGATTTCTGGTTATAAATAGGACCTTTACCGAACAAAACATACATGTATTGTGTAACATGAAGTCCTATGAGTGTCATCTGATGAAGATCATCAAAGGTAGTGATGAATTTTCTCTCTATTTGTGCTTTTTGTGACTCCTCTCTTTGGCTGTAAAAATGTCTGACCTCACATAATCATTTGTGGAGCTTTCGCTGTAAAGCATTTTTAAAATCAGACACTGATTAACGAGAATTGTATCTTTAAAATGGTGCCAAATACTTGTATGTTTGAGAAATTTGATTTATGAGATTTCTGTTGGGCGCCTTGCAATGTCATTGGCTGTTGGCGAGCGGAACCCCAGTCCAAGACAGGTTAAAGCAGAAACAGCTTCAGTGTTCACAGTAAACGCGCACCGGAAGTTGTACAGAATTTTCACAACGTTCAAGTTTACACTCAGCAGACCTAACATTTTCTCAGTGACTAAAAAAATTTGAGGGAACATTGGTGAGAGGCAACTTACCGGTTTGGTCAGGGCCAGCATATCGGATAAAGTTTATCCTGTGCCGGTGAGTGTAGCTATTAAGTTTGAGCACCTTAGCAAAAACAATGTGTTCTATACATCTGTCAACATTCTACAAGGAAAAAGACACTTAATTTATATAATCATTAACCAGATTACCAGACTTAGATGAGTTATAACTCAGTTCTAGAATGTTGTCATTGATGAGAATGAATCAAAAAAATCTATTGATATTCAGAATTGACTTTGTTTAGAAACAAAATGACATTTTGTCAACTACATAATCTTTGGGTGTGAAAAAGCAGCAAAGAAAAGTTTCATAGGTGAAGGTGGTACACTATACAATGACACGCTATACAGTATTGTAGGTTCATGACCAGAGACAAATCTTCAAAGGCGCAGTATTTATTTATTCGAAGTGGTACATGCATTCACCCAGTCTTGATTTATAGGATCCTTCCCACTATATGATTGATATGTCAAGTGATAAAATCCCAAGATATCAATTAAAATTTCATGGGAAAACTGCATTGACCTCATGTGAAAAAGTAAGTTTATTAAATATTTTACAGCTGTAATGTCATCAATTAAATCAAACTTTATTTACATAGCACATTTCCAACAACATGCATGTCATTAACACCCAATCTTAAGTCATGAGAACCATACACAAACATGACAAACATTACGCAGATATAGCCACAAATTCATTGACAAGTGGTCCCTCCACACCCAAGCCACATGTCTCGTTGTTTGTTCTTGTTTCACAATCAACAGTCTGGATCTTCCTCTTCTGCCATGGTGGAGGAGATTCCTTTTCTGGTAAATACAGGGCCATTTCTCTTTCCTACCGGAAAATGGCTGCTGTAGACCTGAGTGTTGTCACTGCGTTTCCAGTCCGCCCATCAAAAAATGAATTGCTTTTACTAGCTAGCTCAGTTCATTAGTAAAATGTTAACATCTATGTTAAAAAAACATAACCCACAGACTTGACTATAGTAACAGACCAGAGCCCAGTCTATTTTACTATCTGCACCTCTAAAATCCTACTATGTGGATGAGACATGTCTACTGGGTTGGAGGAATTATCTGGAATGCTCAACTACATGATCAGGACAGTCTAGGGTACTATTTGCCTGGAGAGGTGAAGTATTGCGATAAGCTACACTACTGTACTTCTAATTCTAATTCTCAAGAGGAAAGTTAAATCACTCCCCGTGTGCCCCCTCCAATACATTTTTGGGGCTTCCTCTCGGGCTTCCAGCCACGCTGCCGTGCTGCCTCCTCATACCGGCGCCTCTCCGCTTTCGCTGCCTCCAGCTCTGCTTTAGGGCGGCGATGTTCCCCTGCTTGTGCCCAGGGTCCCTTGCCGTCCAAAATCTCCTCCAAAGTCCACGAGTCTTGTGTTTTCGGCCGCTGCTGCTGCTGCCCGTTACCACGCTGCTTGGTCCTCTTGTGGTGGGTGTTTCTGTAACAGATTTCCTCCTCTTCGTCTGAGGAGAAGTAAGGATCGGACCAAAACGCAGCGTGATAAGTGTCCATATTGATTTATTCAAAACCACAACCGAACACTGGAACAAAATAATAAACGTGAAATATACAAAACCGAAACAGTACCGTGTGGCCCAAACACTCACACGGAAACAAACAGTCACCAACCAAAAGTGAAACCCAGGCTACCTAAGTATGATTCTCAATCAGAGACAACCAACAACACCTGCCTCTGATTGAGAACCATACTAGGCCGAACACAAAAACCAACATAGAAAAACGAATATAGACTGCCCACCCCAACTCACGCCCTGACCATACTAAAACAAAGATCTAATAACAACTATGGTCAGAACGTGACATGCCTTGCAAAAGTATTCATCCCCCTTGATGTTTTTCCTATTTTGTTGCATTACTACCAGTAATTTAAATTGATATTCCTAATTGGTGAAGTGAAATGAAAAAATTACTTGTGTCAAAAAAAGTAAAAAAAGTGGTGTGTGCATATGTATTCACCCCCTTTGCTATGAAGCCCCTAAATAAGATCCGGTGCAATCAATTACCTTCAGAAGTCACATAATGAATTAAATAAAGTCCACTTGTGTGCAATCTAAGTGTCACATGATCTCAGTATATATACGCACACCTGTTACATAAGGCCCCAGAGTCTCCAACACCACTTAGGAAGGGGCACCACCAAGCAAGTGGCACCATGAAGACCAAGGAGCTCTCCAAACAGGTCAGGGACAAAATTATGGAGAAGTACAGATCAGGGTTTAGTTATAAAAACATATCCAAAACTCAGAACATCCCACAGAGCACCATTAAAAAAACATTTTTTAAATGGAAAGAATATGGCACCATAACAAACCTGCCAAGAGAGGGCCACCCACCAAAACTCAGACCAGGCAAGGAGGACATTAATCAGAGAGGCAACAAAGAGACCAAAGATAACCCTGAAGGAGCTGCAAAAATCCACAGCGGAGATTGGAGTATCCTGTCCATAGGACCACTTTAAGCCATACACTCCACAGAGCTGGGCTTTAAGGAAGAGTGGCCAGAAAATAAGCCATTGCTTAAAGATAAAAATAAGCAAACACGTTTGGTGTTTGCCAAAAGGCATGTGGGAGAGTCCCCAAACATATGGAAGAATGTACTCTGGTCAGATGAGACTAAAGTATAGCTTTTTGGCTATCAAGGAAAACGCTATATCTGGCACAAACCCAACACCTCGCATCACCCCGAGAACAACGTCCCCACAGTGAAGCATGGTGGTGGCATCATCATGTTGTTTGTCTTCCAGAGATTTAAGACCGGGACGGAGGTTCACCTTCAATAGGACAATGACCCTAAGCATACTGTTAAAGCAGCACTCGAGTGGTTTAAGGGTAAACATTTAAATGTCTTGCGAGTGGTTTAAGGGTAAACATTTAAATGTCTTGGAATGGCCTAGTCAAAGCCCAGACCTCAATCCAATTGACAATCTGTGGTATGACTAAAAGATTGCTGTACACCAGCGGAACCCATCCAACTTGAAGGAGCTGGAGCAGTTTTGCCTTGATGAATGGGCAAAAATCCCAGTGGCAAGATGTGCCAAGCTTGTAGAGACATACCCCAAGAGACTTGCAGCTGTATTGCTGCAAAAGGTGCCTCTACAAAGTATTGACTTTGGGGGGGATGAATAGTTATGAACATCTTATTTCTTGTTTGTTTCACAAGAAAAAATATTTTTCATCTTCAAAGTGGTAGGCATGTTGTGTAAATCAAATGATACAAATTTCAATTTTAAGGTTGTAAGGCAACAAAATAGGAAAAATTCAAAGGGGCGTGAATACTTTCACAAGCCACTGTATGTGTAACGAAAGCAACATCGGGCTTTGCATTAGTTTGAAATACACATGCTTGCACATAGATTACACAGAGATCAAACACACACACACATGGGCGTCACATGCCCATTGTTTTAGAGGGGGCATTAGTACTTAGTACTTAGAGGGGGCACTAAGTCCTGGTTGGAGAATTTTGCATTTTCCAAACACCTGAAACATATTTTTCCAGCAATCTATAGCCATAATCATTATGCCTAATTCTATGTAAAAAATATACAGTACCATGCAAAAGTTTGGACACACCTACTCATTCAAGGGTTTTTCTCTACATTGTTGAATAATAGTGAATACATCAAAACTATGAAATAACACATATGGAATCATGTAGTAACCAAAGAATGTTTAAACAAATCAAAATATATTTTAAATGTAAGATTCATCAAAGTAGCCATCCATTGCCTTGATGACAGCTTTGCACACTCTTGGCATTCTCTCAACCAGCTTCATGTGGAACCTGGAATGTATTTCAATTAACAGGTGTGCCTTCTTAAAAGTACATTTGTGGAATTTCTTTCCTTAAATTAAGACTATTTCAGTGGGTCACATATACACACTAAGAAAGTGTTTAACGTAACCCTGTTGGTGTTAAAATTCTGATCTCAAATTTCCTGTGTATGCCAACTCTATAAAATTGCTAGGTGGCCAGTGTTACAGAGAAACAACAAAACCGGTCAGTTTATTTATTAATCAAAAAGGAATTAATAGACTACATACTGTAGCTTGATCAACTGAATTTATTAACACAAATCCTGTGAGGACTGCACATCACCGGCATCTAAAATCAAACCAAACGTTGTGCTTCACTATACACTCTTTTTCCTCCTCCACTGACGATACTGCACACACTTGAGTTTCTAACAATCTGCCCAGCATTTCTTTGCTCTGTTCACATTGGAAGGAACCCCTTACTGGGGGTTCCTTCCAATGACACTAATTAGACATAATCATGATAAAACGTGGGCATGTCTTCACTGCACACACACACACACACAAGCACACACACACACACATGGGTTGAGCAAGGAAGAGAGATAAATAATACTCAGGATGCATACTAGGCCAAATATATTTATCCTGAGGTAAAGAATATGACAGAGATGGCGTGAATTTGATTAAGCATAGTCACTATAAAGATGTCATCAAGTCCGGCAATAGACATAGTTGGTAGGCTATAGCTTGAGCATTCAGATCAGGTTTAATTCACCTCTCTCTCCAACAACCAACCACAAATACAACAGGGTACGACTGTATTACTACCATCCCTAAAAATGGGAGTCGTTGTACCAAAGGAGGGAATGCAGGCGACAAGTTTAGGTCTGCATATTATGCCCATAGAAACGCATTGGGTTTATTCTGGACAGATTTTGGCTAGAGTGAGCCTGCTCGCTTCGCCTCTTCCTCTCTGCTGAAACTAGCGAGCGAAACAGTGCACCTCTGTCATACTATATGTAGCCCATCTATGTGATGCTGCCTGGACAGAAATAGTATGGCATGCCAGAGGCTGCTCTTTTTGTCCAGACAGCATCAGAAACATAGTCTACATATACCGAGACAGAGAGGCGCTGTTTCGCTCGCTCGGACGCTTTAACTGAGATGTATGCGTCTTTCTGTCCGCGCGCGTCTCGGTCAAATAACTGATAAATATTTAAATATTTAATTTCGACGGGCAACACGGTACGTGGGCGAGCCAGACCCATAACGCCGGACCAGACAGCCAGCTGTCGGTTGGAGCACGTCTCTAGAGTCAACGGATGGGCGAGTATTAACCCTGCTGTATAATTCATTGCGGCCAGCAGATTGAACAAACGGCTAAAACGAACGAGTCACTCAGCAAAACGAATCATGACTCTCGAGTCAGTAGAAAGAGTCGTTCAAAAAGAACCAATCGTTCGCGAACTGGCGCCGGGCTGTCGTCACCGTCACGGCTCTCGTTGATAGGCACTGGCGTTTTTGTCGCTGGATGGGCTGGAGCGAAACTGGGTTCATATACAGCATGTGGCAACAGAGAGCGAGAGACAGGACGGCGAGACCACAGAGACTCCAGGAACTTCGGGCCAATTTGGTGAGGATACACCGCAGTCTTGCAACGCATGCACTATCGCGTTGAATGGGGTGTGATTGGAGGTGAAACAAGGACTTGAGATGTAATTTATTTTTTGTCTCAAAATTTGCCTACATCATTGACAAATAAATACTGGTATAGCCTTTATTTATGTTGTGGATACCACGTGTGTTTTCGTCATCGGCTTAATTGCAAACACATTTGCGCGTAGGCAGTAGTTCGATTTGGATAGTAGTAATAGACCAGTCACTGGTTAGAATAGATAACAGGCGAATAAGAAATATCCGCAAAATTATATGTAGTCTACAGCGTTGTCTTGGTGGAGACAAGAGAATGAATTAGACAAGGAAAGTCGGGCGCAAGCTTCTACAAAGCCCATGTTTAGGTTTGAAAGAAACAAAAGGAAAGTGGAAAACTCGCATCAGCACCAGTGAACACCCAGACAGAGAGGCAGACGAAAGACCACCAGAGTTGACAGCCCTGATAGCGACTGTTATTGGATGACACTTTCATAATTTTAAGACTATATCCGGAAAATACAAGTTTGTCTGCACTTTTTTTGCAATATGCAATAGGCTCCATGTAATTGCATTCCTTCTGGCGTCTGAAAAGTCTGGAGTGTATCAGAGCGAAGTGGTCTCAGCAAAACCACTCCAAAAGGCATCTAAAGACAGGGGTCAAGTCTCACCAAGAAGGAAAACTTGCCAGTAGAAATGAAGTGTTCACAAATGTCGTATCATACAGGATTGTAGCTTACTGAATAGTTATTGTGTGTTGTGCCTTGCAGCTAAATGGAAAGAGAAATAGACGAGCGCTGTCCAAAATAACTTAAATACAGGGAAAGCGAGGACTGTGAAGTGGACCACGCAGAACAGTAAAGATTCCAGAGGCGAATGACCATTGAAGGTAAGCACCTGGTTGAGTGCCGTAATTACAGAATTTAGCCTAGGTCTTATCACAAGAATAAACAATGCAGCAAAAACGTAACAGAAGTAACTGACCACGCTTGCATTGGATTGCATAACCGTATAAGCATGTTGAATACACCTATGTTTTGCTGTTACTTGCAACCTAATTTAGGCTATTACATGAATAATTAAACGCAACTTTTTTAAATGTTGTTTTGTGTACCAATTAGCGAGGCCTACTTTATAATTATTCACCACTGTATGACAATATCTATGATATGTGGGTCCTTTAACATCCCCCCCCCCCCCCCCCCCCAATTGTAAATGATGGTAAAAAAAATAAAAACTTTCTGTCAAAGAGACAGAAAGTAGGCCTAAATGGTTTAAATTCCCCCAAATATAATTGTAAAATGTGATATTTCAACATATGCATTTGTGTACGTTTTTCGTGTTTTGAACAGATCCTTTTTTTTATTTATTATAAATGTCATCCATGGCTGCTTGTTATGAACATTTGTCTGTTATTCATTCAAAGTGTTGTATTTCTGTTACACTCAGAGGCTGAGAAACTGACGATTAAGCTAATCTGACATACCAGTGCGACCTAAAATGGCCACTGATATGGGCGATATGGGCGCCGGTGCCATCAGACTTTTAACTCTATCTTTGGAACTCTATGGGCTATCTACTCGGTTCCAACTGCATCTGAATAGATGAGACTCTTGTCTTGGTATACTGACATTGACTGGGAGCTAAATATGTATTTGAATTATTATATATATCTATTTTTTGTTTGTTTGTTATAGTGGCTGCCAAGCCCCCCAAATCTGGGGGGCTTGGCAAATCTGGGATGGCTCCATATTTATGTTTTCAGATTTTTTTTTGTCAACAACTTGTTGCTTGACATAGTCCTAAAGTTTCAGAAGGATCCCAAAAAGTTTTTTTGAAATTGACATTTTTGACCACTTGGTCAAATATTTAGGAGCATGTGACCAAAATCTCTCTCTCTCTCACCCTCTCTCTCTCTCTCTCTCTCTCTCTCTCTCTCTCTCTCTCTCTCTCTCTCTCTCTCTCTCTCTGTCTCTCTCTCTCTCTCTCACCCTGTCTCTCTCCCTGTCTCTCTCTCCCTGTCTCCCTGTCTGATTTTCCACTTCATGAGATGTGAATGGTGGGATGTTCAGATAGTGTTGACATCAGTTCCTCTGCTCTGTTTTTGTATCAGCTGTGGAATTTGAACCTCTCTTCCTTGGGTGAGGCCTTTCCTGCTCTGTGGAATATGTTAGTCTCCTGAGGGGGCTGGGAGTGTGTATTGATAAACGGGGCTTTCCAGTGGAGTTGATCACCAAACATTCCAGGCTGCTGAATGGAGGGTTAGCGGGCCAGCTCCGTGCAGACGGGAACCATATAAGACGCTGTTTGTCTGTGTGTTGAGCAATAGCATGCACACACACACCCTCCGACCCCCCCCCCCCCCCCCCCCACACACACACACACACTCTTCAACTCTGCATACCCCGGCCAATGCATGGGGCAGGAGGACGTAGGGAGGGCTGTGTGTGTGTGCATTCTACTCTCTATCAAGGGACAGAGAGCTGCCAAAACCAAGGGATGTTTCATAACAGTCTGATTCAGTCTTGGAAAGTTACATGCAAGACAAAGGAAGACACACACAAAGACTGCATAGTTCACACATGTGGAAACTCACACATTGGCAATCAAACACTCACAGAGAGACTCACAAAGATACGCCAGATCAAAGTTCTTCTCTCTAAACCACATGATGTTTGTCACTCTGCTGCAGTAATGTCGTCTCAGGGAGAGGGAGAGAATGAGAGAAGGCGGTGGAAGAGAAGCAGGTGATTGTGAGAGAGAGAGGGATGGCAGTCATACAGTTTCTGTTCTATTCTTTCTCTCTTTGTTTGGCTGCCACCCTGGTTTTTTAAACAGGGTGTCCGTGTGCAAAGAATGTGTGCGCGGCCTGCGTGTGTATGTGTGTGTGTGTGTGTGTGTGTGTGTGTGTGTGTGTGTGTTTGTATGGTGGCAGAGAGGAGAGTTGGAGCCGGGATAGTGTTTGCCCAGAGAGGAAAGAAAGAGCACAGATCCTAAGGAATAGAGAAAGGACATGTTTGGGTTTCTGGGGTAACATGGCCAGGGGAACAACAGAGAACAGCCGGACACTGAGACAAGAGGGCTAGATATTGGGAAAGCCTTTGTTTTGCCAGTACAATATATTGTGTGAGTTGGGAGTCAGGCACTAGGTCAGTTACAACACCTTATGCAAAAACATAGAGAATCCAATGCCCTGCATAACAGACAGACAGACAGACAGACAGACAGACAGACAGACAGACAGACAGTAATCTACTTGCCATGTCTCTTACAGTAGTAAGCCGCTAGCTTTCTAGTTCTTTCCAGCGTCCTCTGCTCTTCGGGGTGAATCCTAACTTCACTTAAGTAGAATCTTCACTCAGTCTCCCATTGATATTAATGCATGACTAAGTGAAAATTCGTAGCAAGACTTCAGTGGAAGTTTGGATTAGCCTCTAAAAACGTAGGGCCTCAAAAGAAGAATCAAAAGAAATCAGTCAAGACCTCAGAAAAGTCTAGTTCATCCTTGGGAGCAATTTCCAAAGGTATCACGTTCATCTGTACAAATAATAGAATGCAACTATAAACACCATGCGACCACGCAGCCGTCATACCGCTCAGGAAGGAGACACGTTCTGTCTCCTAGAGATGAACGTACTTTGGTGCGAAAAGTGCAAATCAATCCCAGAACAACAGCAAAGGACCTTGTGACGATGCTGGAGGAAACGGGTACAAAAGTATCTATATCCACCGTCCACCTGGTGCACGTCACTAAATAAATGGCATCATGAAGAAGGAAAATTATGTGGATATTTTGAAGCAACATCTCAAGACATCAGTCAGGAAGTTAAAGCTTGGTCGCAAATGGGTCTTCCAAATGGACAATGACCCCAAGCATACTTCCAAAGGGGTGGTTTCAAAATCGCCTATGGACAACAAAGTCAAAGTATTGGAGTGGTCATCACAAAGCCCTGACCTCAATCGCATAGAACATTTGTGGGCAGAACTGAAAAAGTGTGTGCGAGCAAGGAGGCCTACAAACCTGACTCAGTTACACCAGCTCTGTCAGAAGGAATGGGCCAAAATTCACCCAACGTATTGTGGGAAGCTTGTGGAAGGCTACGAGAAACATTAGACCCAAGTTAAACCATTTTGAGGCAATGCTACCAAATACTAATTGAGTGTATGTAAACTTCTGACCCACTGGGAATGTGATGAAATAAATAAAAGCTGAAATAAATCGTTCTCTCTACTATTATTCTGACATTTCACATTCTTAAAATAAAGTGGTGATACTAACTGACCTAAGACAGGGAATTTTTACTAGGATTAAATGTCAGGAATTGTGAAAAACTGAGTTTAAATGTATTTAGCTAAGGTGTATGTAAACTTCCGACTTCAACTGTATGCTCACAAGCACACAGAAACAAATTCAAGCCCTCTGTGTATAGTGCATACACAAAAACTCACGATAGTGCTCAGAATCTCTGACACACACACACACACACACACACACACACACACACACACACACAGAGGACAAGAGAGGGGCAGCAGTAGAGATAAGCCCAGCTGGTGTTCCCAGAGGGGGGCCTCTCTCTCTCTGACCTCTCCCCCGCTCTGAGAGCCCTAGGTTGGGCTAGGGACAGGGCCTGAGTGGATGTCCAGTCTGGGTCCCAGGTCCAGGGTGACGTAACAGATAAGCCTGCCTGTTGCTCAACTCTCAACTGACACACTATGAGGTAAGAGCTCAGCGCTTCTGGGCCAAAGGTTCAGCACAGCTAAGTGTGTCTTGTTTCTTCTATGGGTATTTTGGCTTCCGACACTGGCTTGTAGCATTGTTACATCAGCCAGACCAGGTAAAGCCATTCCTGATGATACTTACATGCGGCCTAACCTTGCCTTGGACTTGGAGTGTCCAAGACAGTGTCCAAGACATATTGAGTGTTCAAGACATTCACCTTCCTCTTTTGGCAATTCAAAGGTACACCATATACACTTACACAGTTCCTAATGACATTATCCCTCTGCATTTGTAAGGCTCTCACAGTGTGAACACTAAGAAGTGGTGAAAAATATCTGCTTTATGTGTTGGATATTGATGCCTGTAGGTTCTAGTGTGCTAGATATTATTGCAATTGGGCAGTGGTGGGCAGTGTCCTCAAATGCCCTTACTATACATTGAGGGCCATTCACTCTTGTTCCCTTCACACTCTGTCCTACTGTGCTTTCGCCTGCCCTCACACTGTTAGGTAACTAGTGATGCTTTTCCACTGCAGGGCCGTGCCGTGCTGGGCCGTGAATATCACAGTTCCTATTTCATTTCCATTTGCCCATGGCCCGCTTGATTCCTGGAACCAAGCAGGATATTCAGCCTTGTTTGATATCTGGTACTGACCTCGAACCAAGTAGGCTGGTGGGTGGGTTTACAAATGGCCGTACTCAATGATTGCTCTTGTGCAATTATATCGCAGTGTCGCTCGCGTATGTTAACACTCATGTACAAGTCACTGGCGCCATTTTTACAAGAGACGGTCAATCTGACCACGAACGTTACAGCCAAAGATAGAACTTGGTACAGCGACACTAGTGAATAACTCTCAAGCCAAAAACAAGTAATGGAAGCAGCAAATTGGTCAGTTGGAGAATCCAGTGGTAACTGGATTCTCCCACCAGGAATTAAAAGATCTTCAAAAATATACTGGATACATTAGCCGAGATGGGATTCCATCGGTCAGTAAAACAGTGCAGGGAAAAAATTCAGAAACTCAAACAAGAATATAAAAATATAAAAAGACCACAACAGCAACAGTGGATCAGACAGTGATATTTGAAACCATGATGACGCCGAGCAGCGATGATCAGCACGACAATACACTGTTTTTTAGCCAAATTACTATCTAGCTAGCTACCAATGTCTTCAGCGTAGCTAGCTGTAGCTTGTGAGAGTGAGCACTGTGCGAGACGTGAACTAGGGATGACAACTTGTCATGTAAATATCCATGGAAGGCCAACGCTGTGGACTTAGTACATGTTTGACGTTAGCCGGAGTATCTGACTTTACATTATACAAACATACATAGAGGACATTCCTGAACCTACCGACTCAGAGGAAGCTGCGTGCTCGAATAGTGAACCTACGACCTCAGAGCTCTGCACCCCCAGACACCCGGCGTCCATCGACACAATCAATGCTCCTGCAACTCCTGATCCCTGCACCCCCAGGCACCAAGGGTCCATTCTTGGTTGGTAAACAGTTCACTGTCAATTGTTTAGCCCTAATCGCACAACTTAGCAGTCTTCAACAGGGGTGGGCAATCTCATCCACAGAGGGCTTTTGTCATGGCAGGATTATGATCCTAAACATTATTCAAGGAGTGTGGATCTAGGAATTTATATATAAAACTGTTAACACTGATTCAATGAATCAAATTATGGCCCAATACCTTACCTTTATTTGCATCATTGGTGTATCTGGTTGATCTACTTGGATCCCACAGTGGCCTTTCCGGGAGAATATTTAATACATTTGATGAGACAGTTACGGATGGAGAACAAAACTGAACTCACACTTGCTGCCCTCAGGTTTGCTTTGGAGTGTGTACCTTATCATTCCTTACCTTTTACATGGCATTACTTCTGCCTAAATATTTTCCCAGGGGAAGAGAAAACGCACTGCAAGCAAAACCAGTGAATACCTGCATTTCGTGAGTGAGACTTGAGGACTCATACCTGGAGACACATGAGGCCCAGTGTCAGCAGCAGGATCAGCTCTTTAATCAGCTGCGTGAAGATGAGGCAGCAGACAGGACAGCCAGGGCTGCTGAGATGGCCCAGACCGCCTTGTTTAATAACAACTACATAGCTGTATTTGGACTGTTTGTCCAAGCCATAAAAGCTCTACGTGTCACTAGACTAAACTGTCTGAAGTTCTTGTGTAAAATACTTATTTTTTTATTTTCTTAAATTTGCTCTACACAAAACGCATTGTAAATGTGGCTTTCAATTACTGTTCATTGAATTTAGCCTACGGTTAGACAATTACAATATACATGTTGGAGCAATAAACTTCTTAAACATGCTTGTGTTGATTTTAAATGTCGGAAATAAAGATTAGACATGATTTACACACTTTTATTAAACAACAAACGTTGGTCGAACATAGAAGATACAATTGTGTAGTAGGTTATTCACAGGAAGTAAGAAACAAAACTTATAAGAACGTATGTCTAATGGTAAAATGAACACAAGGGAGTATATCAGTACTTTATTAATCAGGGTAAAATCATGTGATAGGGGGTGTAGTAACCAAAAAGGAAGAGACCCACTGAACTAAGTGGCCAGGCTTGGTCTGTCATGCTAATAGTTCAGTTTTGGTCCAGGCGCTTTGTTGTCCAAACGGTGTTGGTGGAGTTGGGTGTCTGAGAAAATCATAAAGAAGGAAAAAAGAGAAAATCTGTCATTAAACATTGTGTTTGTTTGTCAGTGGGACATCAACTCACCATAGCATAGTTGGAGATAATAATAGTTGATTGGGTTGATTACTTATCATCTGATTAGGTCAGGAAGTGTTTCTCATAGGAGTGCTAAATGACTCTTGCAGTATTGAAGGAGGACAGCTAGCTATTACACTTGCAATAAGGTGCAGTCCTGCATTATTACTCTTGCAATATGTAGGCCTAGGTATGTACAATGTATATCTATCACAAAGACAGATACACATTATGTAGCCAGCTAGATAGATACATTGTGCATACTTCCTAGGGTCCTGTCACACACAGCATACTGCAAGAGGAATACCGTATTGCAGGACTGCATCTTATTGCAAGAAACTGTAATGGCTGGCCTCATTCCAAATAACTTTTGAGGAATTCACAAAGACAGATACACAACAGCTAGCTAAACAGATAAAAGCACACTCTGTACCTCTCACGGAGCATTTGTTTTGTAAGCTGGTCTTTCAACCGGCTGACGCGATCCTCTCCTCCCTCGCATGTTAACAACTTACATTGTGTATTTCTCCATCTCTTTTCAGCTGTCTCCTCTCGTTCAGTCTAGATTGCTGCCCATTAATAAAATTTACAAGGATGACACAAAATATAGCCCGGCTAACTCCTCCATACTTAAAAATGGCAGTCACCGAGGATCACAACAATTTCGCTGTTGAATTGCGTCATCGGTCGCTGTCTTAAAATTTCTTAAAAATAAACCTAGTCCTGTTTCCAGTTCAACTGCAAATGGAAAACAAACAAGAACCAACAAGGCTAGTTTGTTCTGGTTCCGGCACAGCCCACCATGGTTTTGTTCATCCAGTGGAATTGCGCCATAATAGTGTTTGACAATCAGGAGGTTGGCAATTACCACCAATCAGCATTGACAAGACATATAAAAAACGAAACAGGATTTTGAAAGGACACACGTGCACGAACTCAAGCCATCCAAGAAACCAGAAGATTGGCCTTCCTAATCAAGCTTGTGTAAGAGGGCACTTGTTTTAATTGGGAAGACTGATGTAACATCACGGCTATAGTGAATGAGTCAGACACCCAAACCACAGGTTGAGTGGGAGAGTCTCTTCAGTGGGAGAGACTCCCACATTCTCTCTCCGTCAGCCTTTGTGGCCGACTCCCAGCCCGGCCGATACTAGTGGGAGGTCACTGTGGAACAACTATAATCTCTGCATTACCATGGAGGAGAAAAAGTAAAGGAGGGCCCCTGGATACAATAAAACAGTGTCCATGGGTTAGGGTATAGCACAGGTGTAGTGACAAAAGTCACACAGCACTATATATAGGTGTGAGTCATTTCCTCTGTGTGAATAAAGATTTTGACTGCTCATAAATCTTCAGAGCTCTGGTAATAGACTCCGTCAGCTCTCTGGTCATTCAGGTCTATGGTGACTCCTACTAGCTTGTGTAACTGTACCTATACAACATCATGCAGATCGTCTTCACCATGACAGAAGGAAGAGATGGGAAGCTTTCGTGGGCAGTAATATTTGCTATGTGTATATAGAGTAAATTAAATATACAGTACCAGTCCAGAGTTTTTTTACTATTTATTTTTTACTATTTTCTACACTGTAGAATAATATTGAAGACATCAAAAGTATGAAATAACACATATATGGAATCATTTAGTAACCAGAAAAAGTGTTCAACAAATCAAAATCTATTTTATATTTGAGATTCTTCAAAGTAGCCACCCTTTGCCTTGATGACAGCTTTGCACATGCAGGAATCCCTACATGGAGGAACGCACAGAATTGTGGGCTGCATCACACACTAGTGAGAAACATGGGGAAATGGGAGCACAGATGTACCTAAGAATTGCAACATCAACCTACCGATGGCTAGCTAGCTACAGGTGTAATTAAAAAACGTACTCCTCTGTAGCACATTAACATCCTCCTACACTTTAAACGCAATGACCGTTTCCTGTTAATACACGTTATTTAACTCAAGCTATTGTTAGCTATCCATGTTATTTGCTGAGTAGCTAGCTAGCTAGCTAGCTAGGTTTGCAACAGGAGCCAATAACTCTTCTCCCATTTAATGTTAATCTCACCCTTCTTCCGATTTCAGCGATATGATTCGCTGGCACAAACGCTCTGTAACGTTTCGATGGTTCTCCAAACTGTTTATGAAATTTCAGCTATATGATTCGCTGACACAAATAGACAATTTGCAGATCCGATGTAAAGTTATTGAGAGCTCTTGTTTCAGCTAATCATATTGCTGAAATTGGAAGAAGAAGAGTGGGATTTAGGGCCGTCACCAGAACCAATCAGTTGGACGGGCATTTGATTTCCCTAGGCGAGGGGCCCGTTTTTTTCACAGGATCTTGTGCACACACACACAAAAAAGGGTGTTATAGTAAAAACCATAGGCGTGTGAGTTTCAAGTTTGCGGAAGCTTACAATTTATCCGACCATTTCTACCGATCTACCGAAATGACAGGGATTAACTGTGCGTTCTGGTGACATACTGTGTGTACTGAGGAATTGATCTAAGCACATTCACTGTTTCACCTCAGCACCTCAAATGAATAGCACTTTACTTAAGGTGTCTGTACACACTCTATAAGGGCATATGACATGGTTATGGTGCCCATCATTCCATTCAATGTAATAATGTGACACAGAGGTTGGTAAATGACATAACACCCTGGTATGTGGACTCTTATGTAGCTTGTAAAAACATATGACGTATGTTGTCATGCAGACTGTACAATAGCAGTTGTTATTAACATGTTGACGTTAGACCATATGACTGGATGACCAGTCATTTTCAACACCCGTTATAAACTGTCTTGTTGCATCTCAAGCCTTGACGCATAACTATTTAAAACTACTTATGACAGTTTACGGGCAAATATTATAATGTGTTATATGGCTTTAATAAAGGCTTTACATGAGTACATGCATAAGACACCTACAGTCAATTGTTATCCAAAATGCAAACTGTAAGATACAAATGTGTCATAAATCATAGGGAAATACTATTACTGCAACCATAGCCAAATGGTCTTGCTGTAGGCCTACAATAATCTGGTTCTTTCTGCCACAGTGCACTCAGTGTCGCGGTCATTGACATGTGGTCACAGTGTGTGGTGACCGTCGGTAGCCAATGATGAGCGCTAGGCGACCGCTTGGTCCAGAAATATCCGGACTCCAGTATAGATTTTTCCATTACTCTTTTTAGAGCGTACCATTCACTCTGACTGTGTAGCCGAGTGCACCAGACTGTCAATGAATGAGATGTAGCTGTGTGTGTTTGTCTAATACGTGTGTGTGTGTGTGTGTGTTTGTGTGTGTGCCTGTATGTGTGTGTGTGTGTGTAGAGGAACACACACTAACAGAGCAACAGAATCAGACAAACAACACTCAAGCTAGTTGGCCTAATCACAACAAAGGCCCTTCCTGTTTGCAGTGGGGGACTGGGGTCTCTCTTCCTGAACTAGACTGTCTGGTGATACAGTATGTTTTCTATTTATGTCTGTCTCTTTCTCTCTCTTCCTTTTCCCATCTCTCTCTCTCTCTCTTTCCCCTGTCTCTTCCTCTCCCCCATCTCTCTCTATTTTTCTCTCTTTCTTTCTGTAGACTTTCTCTGAAACATTACAGTGTGTTAAGGCCTGTGTGTGTTAGTGTGAATAAAGAGCTGTACTGTGTGAAGGCCTGTGAGTGTGTACAGCCTGATCAGTGGGACCACCAGGCTGAAGTGCAGAGGTGTTTTAGCCCCACTCTCCAAGGCCTCTATCTATCACCGACTCTCTAGCACATTTTATTTCTTCAATTAATATCACACTTACTCCCTTTCTTCATCAGTATGTTTCTCTCAGTCTTTCTCTCTCTCCCTCATTCACCTTCTTTCTCTCTTTCTTTCTTTCCCTTGCCATCTCCCCCCATCTCTCTCTCTTTCTCTTTCTCCTTCTATCAGATCTTGCTCGGTAGTACTTGTTCAGCCGTTAATCTTCTCACTCACTTTTACAGAGGTAGCGTACAACTCCCCCTCCTAAACACATCAATAGATCTATCATCATGTCATTACTATGCCATAAGGGACCATTTATCATCAACCGTGTCCCAGTCCAGCAGCATCGTATCATTCTCTTCCTCATCCTGGATGGTCCGGTTGAGGGAAAGCAACATCAGTGCTAGATTCACTATCTCTGCCTCTGTTGTATCGTCTAAAGTTTAGCCCAGCCCAAGGTCTACTGTGACACGTCCTCGCCAAAGTGTGATGAGCGGCTTGGATTTGTCCAAAGTTCACACTGGTTAAGAACATTCCAACAATCCCACAAGTAGCACAGGCCTGCAAATACTTAGTAAGTGCATGTTGAGCCAGGCCTGTGGAAAGATTAAAGGCCCAGAAGCAGGGTTGCTTGTGTCAGGATCCTCTCAGTATGCAGATGACACGGCAGCCCATGTCAAGTGGCTCCACGGTGATGGGGCAACTAAAGGATGCACTAAATGAGGTTGATAGGGAACAATTCTAGCAGATTATCTCAATTTCAGGACTGATCACTGGACGCATGGATCGAGTGGTTAGTGTGTGATTTTTATGCAGGCCGATAGAAGTAATATGTTCACTGGATTGTACTTGTTAAACACTCATCTTTGGAAGTAGATGTTTGATCACTAAACCTGAGAGTTGTGGGTATGTCCCTGGCTGGCTTGTATCATACATTAGGCCTACCTGGGTGAGGTACCCAATGAGCATTTTGTGTGTGTGTGTCCAGTGCAGAAGCAGATTGTGGGGCTCTGCGAGTGTGTGTGTGTGTGTGTGTGTGTGGTTGCATGTGTGTGTGTTTTTGGTTTTATTTTCCTTGTGTGGACCAGAAGCCCTTACGAGGATAGTTAAACAAAGAACATTTGAACAAGTGGGGACATTTCACTGGCCCTAACAAGGGAAAAAGGCTATTTTAAACTAGGGGTTAGGTTTATGGTTAGGGTTAAGAGTAAGGGGTAATGTTATGGTTAAGGTTAAGGGTTAACGGTTAGGGAAAATAGGATTTTGAATAGGAATAAATTGTTTGGTCCCCACAAGGACAGTAAAACAAACGTGTGTGTGTTTTCATGTGCGTGCCTCTGTGTGTGTGTGTGTGTGTGTGTGTGTGTGTGTGTGTGTGTGTGTGTGTGTGTGTGTGTGTGTGTGTGTGTGTGTGTGTGTGTGTGTGTGTGTGTGTGTGTGTGTGTGTGTGTGTGTGTGTGTGTGTGTGTGTGTGTGTGTGTTTGGCCGGGACCCAGCCCCATCACGTAATTAAGCCCCTAGAACAGAGGCTGAGTGGATCCTTAATCAGATTAGACCTGCCACTTGACCAGGCCATGCAATAAGGAGCACCTCTGCTGACCTGTGTGTCCCTTTCCCCGCTGAGTGGATGATGTGTGTGTGTGTGTTTGTCCCTATAAGACCTGCCTGACCAACCTCGTTCCCCTCGAGGCAGTAGGTATAGGGTGGGGTATGTGTCTGTGTGTAAGTGAGTTGGGGGTCGATGCGGACAAACGGCAGGCCATCCACAGACATCGTTCCGTGCAGTTTGTCTCTATCAAAGCAGCTTTGTGCCTCTCAAGAATTCAGAGCATCCACTTCAAACCCCCTCCGCCTCTACCTCCCCTATCCCATTCCTTGTTATAAACTGTTTTGCGCTCAGGACCGTGGCATTTCAAAGGCTGAAGCAAAACAGAAACTATTTAGCTAGCAAAGAATGGTTGGAGTCTCTGGCTGAAGTGTTTATACTTGAGCACTGTGAGGAGTTTCACAGTTGAGTTCCTCCCATGTTCCCCCTCCCCTCCTCATTTTATCTAGAGGTAAAGGATGAGGGTAAGAGAGCAGATATGCCACATAAATGGGCAGTGCCCCTGGTGTGAAAGGACTGCCTGCTCTGCTCTATGGCATGCCGGGGGGTTGGGTCCAGTTGGTTGTGCACCCAGCTCTGCTTGGCATGGATGATACCTCTGATAAAACTCACCGCTGGCATCATCATCTGAGGCCTGTTTTAATGCACTGAGACACAAGGTATTTAAACACAACACGACCCCCTCCCTCTAATGTCACTTCACATTCCCTGCATAGCTCCCTATCACAACCTCTTATCACAGCTACAGACCTGGACATGTGGATTATAGTCATCTATCAGTGTAACGCAGGGCCGTATCCAAAACTGATCCTAGACCAGAATTCCTACTCTGAGATGCTTTGTGAATATGGGCCAAAATCTTATCCAGAGAGGGCTTTTGTCAGTGCATACCAAAAAGTTACTGAGCAAAAGGCGTACACATACATACTGTCATGACTTCCGCCGAAGTCAGTCCCTCTCCTTCGGGCGGCGTTGTGCGGTCGATG
Organism: Oncorhynchus clarkii lewisi; assembly: GCF_045791955.1. Lineage (NCBI taxonomy): Eukaryota > Metazoa > Chordata > Actinopteri > Salmoniformes > Salmonidae > Oncorhynchus > Oncorhynchus clarkii. The sequence goes on along the minus strand of NC_092176.1, from coordinate 2,795,494 downwards.
TCACCGGTCTTCTAGCCATCGCCGATCCACTTCTCATTTTCCATTTGTTTTGTCTTTGTTTTCTACACACCTGGTTTCTATTCCCCAATTACATGTTCATTATTTAACCCTCTGTTTCCCACATGTTAATGTGCGTGTTTATTGATTGTTCATGTTGGTACTTGTCGGCTGGTTATGTTTGCGGGGTTATGTATTTACGCCCGTTATTTTCGAGTGACCGGTATTTCTCCGCACCTTGAGTATTGTCTGTATACTGGTGCTGTCGTGGAAGTAAATACCTTGTACACTCATTTCTGCTCTCCTGCGCCTGATTCACTGCACTAGTTACCCACCGCGTGACACATACAGTTGATTCGGAAGTTTACATACACATTAGCCAAATACATTTAAACTCAGTTTTTCACAATTCCTGACATTTAATCCTAGTAAAAATTCCCTGTCTTAGGTCAGTTAGGATCACCACTTTATTTTAAGAATGTGAAATGTCAGAATAATAGTAGAGAGAATGATTTATTTCAGCTTTTATTTCTTTCATCACATTCCCAGTGGGTCAGAAGTTTACATACACTCAATTAGTATTTGGCAGCATTGCCTTTAAATTGTTTAACTTGGGTCAAACGTTTTGGGTAGCCTTCCACAAGGTTCCCACAATAAGTTGGGTGAATTTTGGCCCATTCTTCCTGACAGAGCTGGTGTAACTGAGTCAGGTTTGTAGGCCTTCTTGCTCGCACACGCTTTTTCAATTCTGCCCACACATTTTCTATTGGATTGAGGTCAGGGCTTTGTGATGACCACTCCAATACCTTGACTGTGTTGTCCTTAAGCCATTTTGCCACAACTTTGGAAGTATGCGTGGAGTCATTGTCCATTTGGAAGACCCATTTGCGACCAAGCTTCAACTTACTGACTGATGTCTTGAGATGTTGCTTCAATATATCCACATCATTTTCCTGCCTCATGATGCCATCTATTTTGTGAAGTGCACCAGTCCCTCCTGCGGCAAAGAACCCCCACAACATGATGCTGCCACCCCTGTGCTTCACGGTTGGGATGGTGTTCTTCGGCTTGCAAGCCTCCCCCTTTTTCCTCCAAACGTAACGATAGTCATTATGGCCAAACAGTTCTATTTTTGTTTCATCAGACCAGAGGACATTTCTCCAGACTGTTGTTTCTCCTCCACCAAACTTTACAGTTGGCGCTATGCATTCGGGCAGGTAGCGTTCTCCTGGCATCTACCAAACCCAGATTCGTCCGTCGGACTGCCAGGTGGTGAAGCGGGATTCATTACTCCAGAGAACGCGTTTCCACTGCTCCAGAGTCCAATTGCGGCATGTTTTACACCGCTCTAGCCAGCGCTTGACATTGCGCGTGGTGATCTTAGGCTTGTGTGAGGCTGCTCGGCCATGGAAACCCATTTCATGAAGCTCCCGACGAACAGTTCTTGTACTGACGTTACTTCCAGAGGCATTGTGGAACTCGGTAGTGAGTGTTGCAACCCCTTCGTGCTTCGTGCTTCAGCACTCGACGGTCCCGTTTTGTGAGCTTGTGTGGCATGCTACTTCGCGGCTGAGACGTTGTTGCTCCTAGAGATTTCCACTTCACAATAACAGCCCTTACAGTTGTCCGGGGAAGCTCTAGCATAGCAGAAATTTGACAAACGGACTTGTTAGAAAGGTGGAATCCTATGATGGTGCCACGTTGAAAGTCACTGACTTCTTCAGTGAGGCCATTCTACTGCCAATGGTTGTCTATGGAGATTGCGTGGCTGTGTGCTCGATTTTATACACCTGTCAGCAATGGGTAAGGCTGAAATTGCCGAATCCACTAATTTTATGGGGTGTCCACATACTTTTGTATATATAGTGTAATCATAAAGGATATGTGTTGTGTGCAGTGACTGATAAGTCTCCATTAAAACACAGTGAGACACACTGTTTCCTGACAGCTGTCCTACCCACCGGTTGCTAACACACACACACACACACACACAGAGTTTGACATTGACTGTCGATAATGCAATCTGCATGAGATAAAGCACCAATTAAACAATGTTTCACGTTTTTTATTTAGCTCACTTTCTATCACTCGCTTACTCTTCCTTTCTCTATATCTCTCCACATCTTTCCCCCCACCTCCCTATCCATGTCATCACCATCTCTCTCCATCTTTTTTCTCTTTCTTTCCTCCCATTTGCCCTCTCTTTCGCCCTCTCTCTGGCCTTATCAAACTCTGTGTTGTTTTCACACGATGCTCACATGCTCTTCACCAATCAGCAAAACACTCAAGTCCCAGCATGTCTGCTCTGCCAACATGTCTCAGACACCCTCTGTGTGTGTATATGGGGCCATAAACAAGCAAGAAACAGCTCACCCAGAGGCAGATTTTCTGCTGGGTGGAGTCTTTAACGCGGGGAGACTTAAAACTGTCCTACTTCACCTACCAACACGTCTCCTGCCCCACTAGGGGTGCTAAAACTCGAGACCACTTGTATTCTACCCACAGAAACGCATACAACCCCCTCCCTCGTCCTCTCTTTCACAAATCTGACATGACTCCACTCTCCTGCTTCCTGTTTACAGACAAAAGCTCAAACAGGAAGTACCAGTGATGCGCTCAATATGGAAGTGGTCATATGAAGCAGACGCAAGGCTACAATACTGTTTTGCTAGTACAAACTGAGATATGTTCCAGGATACATCCGATAGCATTGAGGGATTTACCACAGCAGTCGTGGGCTTCATCAATAAGTGCATAGACAATGTCATCCCCACAGTGACTATAAGAACATGTACAAACCAAAAACCATGGATTACAGGCAATATCCGCACTGGGCTAAAGGCTAGAGTTACCGCTTAAAAGGAACTAGACACGGACATCGACAGATACAAAAAAGCCCTCTACGACCTCTGACAAGACATCAAACATACAATAGGACAATATTAGAGGAAGGGGGAATCCTACTGCACTGTCTCCGACACTCGTCGTATGTGGCAGGGCTTGAAGACGTTAACGGATTACAAAATGAAACCTAGTCATGAGTTGTGGAACTCCCAAGCGAGCTAAATGCCTTTTATGCTCGCTTAGAGGAATTTAACACTGTGCCTTGCATGAAAGCCCCTGTTTTTCCGGTTGACTGTGATCTCGCTCTCCATGGCCGATGTGAGAAAAATGTTTAAACTGGTTAACAATCATAAGCCCACCTGGCCAGACAGAATACCAAGCCGCATTCTCAAAGCATTCCCAAACCAGCTGGCAAGTGTCTTCACAGACATGTTCAATCTATACTTGTCCCAGTCTGTAATCCCAACAAGTTTCCAGATGACCACCATTGTCACTGTTCCAAAGAGCTCCAAGGTATCCTGCCTAAATAACTATCGCCCTGTAGCACTCACATCTGTAATGGAGTGCTTTGAAAGGCTGGTCATGACAAACATCAACACCTTCATCCCAGACACCGTAGACCCACTCCATGTCGCATACCACCCCAACAGATCCACAGATGACGCAATCTCAATTGCACTTCACACGGCCCTCTCCCACCTGGATAAGAGGGGACATAACTATGTGAGAATGCTGTTCATAACACCCTAATCCCCTCCAAGCTCATCACCAAGCTACGGGCCCTGGGACTGAACCCTCCCACTGCAACTGGATCCTGGACTTCCTGACGGTCCGACCCCAGTTGGTAAGGGTAGGCAACAACACCTCCGGCACACTGACCCTCAACATGTGGAGGGGCGAGGGGGTAAAAAAAAGACGATGGGTAGTTTATGCTTGCCACAATGTTTGTTTTTTCGCGTCAACCAAAGATAAGAAGAGGAGACAAGATGAGTTTGGTCTGTTTGCAGTATGCATGTTGAAGGGGGAGTGCCGTCTACGATCATTCACTTCCTTTCATTCAATTCCAGATGTTTGCTCGAAAGATGAGTGAACCATTCCTTCACCTCATTTTCTTATAACATCTTTGGTCTGACAGTTTATGTGACACCCTAAATGCAGTGTATAATGTCAAAAAACATGGCATCACACATAGCTGGCAAATAGCTTAGCATTATTCAAAGATGGCGTAGATGATGGCGTAGCAGTGAAGACGTGTTTGTTTTGTCCTCTTGTGTACTTTTGTATTTTTCGTATTTTTTGTATACATATTTCAATTTATTTTCAATCTCTTTTCGATTTTTAATTCAATTATACCTTCCGGTAACCTGCCTCACCCAATGTGATATGGAATTGCTATTATTAGAAATTTTAGAACACATTCAAGAACCTCCAGATGCTAACCAGCTAATTAGCTACAAGCTATTTAGTCATTGTTAGCCACTGCTAGCGGCTTTTACCTTCTGCACAGATACCAGCCCTGTTTTTAGCCTGGATAATTACTCGCTAGTCTACCAGTATCGGACTGTCTCTCCACAACAACGCCGGATTCCTGCCGTAATCCCTGGACCACTACTTCTGATCTTCACAGCTAGCTTGCAGCTAGTTAGCTCACAGCTTCCAGCTAGCTAGCTCACAGCTAGCTTGCACTCACCGTGGTGACCCAGTACCGAAGCTATCCCTGTGGCCCACCTCCCGGCCTACTCAGCTGTTCACCCGAACCACACTCATACACGGCTAGAGCCCAATACTCCACCGGATCCTTGCTATAAACTCTGGACCTTGGCACCGGATCACCGCTGCTACCGATTGGATATATTGGCTAACGCCACTGCCACGAAGCTAGCACCAGTTAGTCGTGAGCCAGGCACATCTCCCGGCTAGCAAACTAAATTCCACAATATCTCTTTCGCCATCTGGCTTGGATTCTCTGTCGACACGGCGCCCCACCGCACAACCACGACTGGTCTGCCGACGAATACTCCATCCGCTGTGCCTTCATCCGGCCTCCGTTGGAGCAGACGCTCCTACTAGCCCAGGGCTACTAACTTTAAATGCCGTGTCGCTAGCGTAGTGGCGGCTTCCCTGTTCCATCTACTGTTGCCCCCTAGACACTATGATCACCTGGTTACATAGCTGATGCCTGCTGGACTGTCCATTAATCACGGTACTCCATTCTGTTTATTTATTTTATCTGTTGGCCCCAGCTGCGAACTCAGGTGTATTGTGTGTAGTTAATCCGACCCTCTCTGCCTAGTCATCGCAATTTTACCTGTTGTTGTTGTGTTAGCTGATTAGCTGTTGTTGTCTCACCTGTTGTTTTAGCTAGCCCTCCCAATCAACACCTGCGATTACTTTATGCCTCGCTGTATGTCTCTCTCAAATGTCAATATGCCTTGTATACTGTTGTTCAGGTTAGTTATCATTGTTTTAGTTTACAATGGAGCCCCTAGTTACACTCTTCATACCTCTGATACCTCCTTTGTCCCACCTCCCACACATGCGGTGACCTCACCCATTACAACCAGCATGTCCAGAGATACAACCTCTTTTATCATCACCCAGTGCCTGGGCTTACCTCCGCTGTACCCACACCCCACCATACCCGTCTGCACATTATGCCCTGAATATATTCTACGACGCCCAGAAATCTGCTCCTTTTATTCTCTGTCCCCAACGCTCTAGGCGACCATTTTGATAGCCTTTAGCCGCACCCTCATCCTCCTCCTCCTCTGTTCCGCGGGTGATGTGGAGGTAAACCCATGTGGAGGTAAAAGTAACTTCCTCACCATCTTAGATAAGCATGCTCCGTTCAAAAAATGCAGAACTAAGAACACATATACAGTGGGGCAAAAAAGTATTTAGTCAGCCACCAATTGTGCAAGTTCTCCCACTTAAAAAGATGAGAGAGGACTGTAATTTTCATCATAGGTACACTTCAACTATGACAGACAAAATGAGAAAAACAATCCAGAAAATCACATTGTAGGATTTTAAATTTATTTATTTGCAAATTATGGTGGAAAATAAGTATTTGGTCAATAACAAAAGATTATCTCAATACTTTGTTATATACCCTTTGTTGGCAATGACAGAGGTCAAATGTTTTCTGTACATTTTCACAAGGTTTTCACACACTGTTGCTGGTATTTTGGCCCATTCCTCCATGCAGATCTCCTCTAGAGTAGTGATGTTTTGGGGCTGTTGCTGGGCAACACGGACTTTCAACTCCCTCCAAAGATGTTCTATGGGGTTGAGGTCTGGAGACTGGCTAGGCCACTCCAGGACCTTGAAATGCTTCTTACGAAGCCACTCCTTCGTTGCCGGGCGGTGTGTTTGGGATCATTGTCATGCTGAAAGACCCAGCCACGTTTCATCTACAATGCCCTTGCTGATGGAAGGAGGTTTTCACTCAAAATCTCATGATACATGGCCCCATTCATTCTTTCCTTTACACGGATCAGTCGTCCTGGTCCCTTTGCAGAAAAACAGCCCCAAAGCATGATGTTTCCACCCCCATGCTTCACAGTAGGTATGGTGTTCTTTGGATGCAACTCAGCATTCTTTGTCCTCCAAACACGATGAGTTGAGTTTTTACCAAAAAGTTTTACTTTGGTTTTATCTAACCATTTGACATTCTCCCAATCTTCTTCTGTAACATCCAAATGCTCTCTAGCAAACTTCAGATGGGCCTGGACATGTACTGGCTTAAGCAGGGGGACACGTCTGGCACTGCAGGATTTGACAGGTGGACAGGTGTCTTTAATACTGATAACAAGTTCAAACAGGTGCCATTAATACAGGTAACAAGTGGAGGACAGAGGAGCCTCTTAAAGAAGAAGTTACAGGTCTGTGAGAGCCAGAAATCTTGCTTGTTTGTAGGTGACCAAATACTTAATTTGCAAATAAATTCAAAAAAAATCCTACAATGTGATTTTCTGGATTTTTTTTCCTCATTTTGTCTGTCATAGTTGAAGTGTACCTATGATGAAAATTACAGGCCTCTCTCATATTTTTAAGTGGGGGAACTTGCACAATTGGTGGCTGACTAAATACTTTTTTGCCCCACTGTAGCCCCTGGATCACTCCAGACCTGACTGCCCTCGACCAGCACAAAAACATCCTGTGGCGGACTGCAATAGCATTGAATAGTCCCCGCGATATACAGCTGTTCAGGGAAGTCAGGAACCAATACACGCAGTCAGTCAGGAAAGCAAAGGCCAGCTTTTTCAAGCAGAAATGTGCATCCTGTAGCTCTAACTCCAAAATGTTCTGGGACACTGTAAAGTCCTTGGAGAACAAGAGCACCTCCTCCCAGCTGCCCACTGCACTGAGGCTAGGTAACACGGTCACCACCGATAAATCCATGATAATCAAAAACTTCAACAAGCATTTCTCAACGGCTGGCCATGCCTTCCTCCTGGCTATTCCAACCTCGGCCAACAGCTGAAAGAGCTGCAAAACCTGGACCCGTACAAATCAGCTGGGCTTGACAATCTGGACCCTATATTTCTGAAGCTATCCGCCGCCATTGTTGCAACCCCTATTACCAGCCTGTTCAACCTCTCTTTCATATCGTCTGAGATCCCCAAGAACTGGAAAGCTGCCGCGGTCATCCCCCTCTTCAAGGGGGGAGACACCCTGGACCCAAACCGTTACAGACCTATATCCATCCTGCCCTGCCTATCTAAGGTCTTCGAAAGCCAAGTCAACAAACAGATCACTGACCATCTCAAATCCGCCATCGATAAAAAACAGTACTGTGCAGGCCGTCTTCATCGACATGGCCAAGGCTTTCGACTCTGTCAATCACCATATTCTTATCGGCAGACTCAGTAGCCTCGGTTTTTCTAATGACTGCCTTGCCTGGTTCACCAACTACTTTTCAGACAGAGTTCAGTGTGTCAAATCAGAGGGCATGTTGTCCGGTCCTCTGGCAGTCTCTATGGGGGTGCCACAGGGTTCAATTCTCGGGCTGACTCTTTTCTCTGTATATATCAATGATGTTGCTCTTGCTGCGGGTGATTCCCTGATCCACCTCTACGCAGACGACACCATTCTGCATACTTCCGGCCCGTCCTTGGACACTGTGCTATCTAACCTCCAAACGAGCTTCAATGCCATACAACACTCCTTCCGTGGCCTCCAACTGCTCTTAAACGCTAGTAAAATCAAATGCATGCTTTTCAACCGTTCGCTGCCTGCACACGCACGCCCGACTAGCATCACCACCCTGGATGGTTCCGACCTAGAATATGTGGACATCTATAAGTACCTAGGTATCTGGCTAGACTGTAAACTCTCCTTCCAGACTCATATCAAACATCTCTAATCCAAAATAAAATCTAGAATCAGCTTTCTATTTCGCAACAAAGCCTCCTTCACTCACGCCGCCAAACTTACCCTAGTAAAACTAGATCCTACCGATCCTCGACTTTGGCGATGTCATCTACAAAATAGCTTCCAATACTCTATTCAGCAAACTGGATGCAGTTTATCACAGTGTCATCCGTTTTGTTACTAAAGCACCTTATACCACCCACCACTGCGACCTGTATGCTCTAGTTGGCTGGCCCTCGCTACATATTCGTCGCCAGACCCACTGGCTCCAGGTCATCTACAAGTCCATGCTCGGTAAAGCTCCGACTTATCTCAGTTCACTGGTCACGATGGCAACACCCACCCGTAGCACGCGCTCCATCAGGTGTATCTCACTGATCATCCCTAAAGCCAACACCTCATTTGGCCGCCTTTCCTTACAGTTCTCTGCTGCCTGTGACTGGAACGAATTGCAAAAATTGTTGAAGTTGGAGACTTTTATCTCCCTCACCAACTTTAAACATCTGCTATCTGAGCAGCTAACCGATTGCTGCAGCTGTACATAGTCCATCGGTAAATAGCCCACCCAATTTACCTACCTCATCCCCATACTGTTTTTATTTATTTACTTTTCTGCTCTTTTGCACACCAGTATCTCTACCTGCACATGACCATCTGATCATTTATCACTCCAGTGTTAATCTGCTCAATTGTAATTATTTGCCTACCTCCTCAGTGGAACGACATTTATTGCAAAAACTGGGCGTTTCAGCACTGTGAAGAAGTTTAAAGCCGGATTTGGATACAAAAATATTTCCCAAGCTTTAAACATCCCAAGGAGCACTGTGCAAGTGATAATATTGAAATGGAAGGAGTATCAGACCACTGCAAATCTACCAAGACCTGGTCGTCCCTCTAAACTTTCAGCTCATACAAGGAGAAGACTGATCAGAGATGCACAATGTATATAGACTCTTTCCAGGTGTTAGAATGGCCAAGTGTGTTATTGACTTGTTTATTGTTTACTCCATGTGTAACTGTGTTGTTGTCTGTTCACACTGCTATGCTTTATATTGGCCAGGTTGCAGTTGTAAATGAGAACTTGTTCTCAACTAGCCTACTTGGTTAAATAAAGGTGAAATAAAAAGAAATACAAATAAAATTAGCTTATCATAATCAGTACAACCTTCAAAAAAGTATTTTACACACATCATAGGTGTCCATTACAATCTATGCAATAAATTGGCATGCATGAATTGTCCACAGTACATGAAAACATGAATAAAACTGTAAATACATTATGCTCCATACATACAGTACCATTCAAAAGTTTGGGGTCACTTAGAAATGTCCTTGTTTTTGAAAGAAAAACTATTGTTCTGTCCATTAAAATAACATCAAATTGATCCGAAATACAGTGTAGACATTGATAATGTTGTAAATGATTATTGTAGCTGGAAACGGCTGATTTTTAATGGAATGTCTACATAGGCGTACAGAGGTCAATTATGAGCAACCATCAGTCCTATGTTCCAATGGCACGTTGTGTTAGCTAATCTAAGTTTATAATTTTAAAAGGCTAATTGATCATTAGAAAAGCCTTTTGCAATTATGTTAGCACAGCCAAAATTGTTTTGTGGGTCCGTGGGTTCGATTACAGTCTCAAAATGGCCAGAAACGGGAGATTGAGGGCGCTGTAGAGGGGACCGACTGTAACCGGATCCTTCAGATCGTCACAGGAGATTCATGACAGCACACATGTCCAAAGTTATTATTTTTAAGGAAGCCAACAATGAAGGCAATGCAAGTGCCAGCCATAAAATGTGCCAGGGGTGGGGGAAGTTGTGTAAGACTGCGCAAATGTATTCAGACCCCATGACTTTTTCCACATTTTGCTATGTTACAGCCTTATTCTAAAATGGATTAAATGCATTTCTCCCCTCATCAATATACATACAATACCCATAATGACAAAGCGAAAACAGGGTTTTACACATTTTTGCAAATGTATGTAAAAAAATCCTTACATAAGGATTCAGACCATTTACTATGAGACTCGAAATTGAGCTCAGGTGCATCCTGTTTCCATTGAGCATCCTTGAGATGTTTCTACAACTTGTTTGGAGTCCCCCGGTGGTAAACTATCTTGATTGGACATGATTTGGAAAGGCACTATATTAGGTCCCACAGTTGACAGTGCATGTTAGAACAAAAACCAAGCCATGAGGTTGAGTGAATTCTCCGTACACCACAGCGACAGGATTGTGTCCAGGCACATATCTGGAGAAGGGTACCAAAACATATCTGCAGCATTGAAGGTCCCCAAGAACACAGTGGCCTCCATCATTCTTAAATGGAAGAAGTTTGGATCCACCAAGACTCTTCCTAGAGCTGTCCGCCTGGCCAAACTGAGCAATCGGGGGAGGAGGGCCTTGGTCAGGGACGTGACTCTGTGGGTCACTCTGACAGAGCTCCAGAGTTCCTCTGTGGAGATGGGAAAACATTCCAGGAGGACAACCATCTCTGCAGCACTCCACCAATCGGGCCCTTATGGTAGAGTGGCCAGATAGAACTACCTCTCCTCAGTAAAAAGCACATGCATGGAGTTTGCCAAAAGGCACCTATAGGACTCTCAGACAATGAGAAAGAAGATTCTCTGGTCTGACGAAACCAAGATCGAACTCTTTGGCCTGAATACCGAGCATCAAGTCTGGGGGAAACATGGCACCATCCCAATGGTGAAGCATGGTGGTGGCAGCATCATGCTGTGGGAATGTTTTTCAGCAGCAAGGACTGGGAGTCTAGTCAGGATAGAGGGAAAGGAACGGAGCAAAGTACAGAGTGATCCTTGATGAAAACCTGCTCCAGAGCGCTCAAGACCTCAGAATGGGGTGAAGGTTCACCTTCCAACAGGATAAGCACACAGCCAAGACAACACAAGAGTGGCTATGGGACAAGTCTCTGAATGTCCTTGAACCCAATCGAACATCTCTGGAGAGACCTGAAAATAGCTGTGCAGCGATGCTCCCCTTCCAACCTGACAGAGCTTGAGAGGAGCTGCGGAGAAGAATGGGAGAAACTCCCTAAATACAGGTGTGCGAAGCTTGTAGTGTCATAGCCAAGAAAACCAAAGTTTTTGCTTTGTAATTATGGGGTATTGTGTATAGGTTGATGAGGAAAGAATGATTTAATATATTTTAGAATAAGACTGTAACGCAACAACATGTGGAAAAAGTCAAGAGGTCGGAATACTTTCCGAATGCACTGTATACGCCTGGAATATCAACCAGTCAAAGTTGGCATTAGTGGGAATGACCATATTGTTCTATTGGAGTGACCTTACTAGGTAAAGTATTTGTCATCATGCTAGCAAAAAACATTTTCCCCTGGTCGTCACTAATTAGCACAGCCACAAAGTCATAATTATGGCTAAACCCCGCCCATTTCCAAAACGTATCTTCTTAAAATGTTATTTTAAACCTAACCTTTACCTTAAAAACAGTGACAACCTTATGCCTAACCTTAAATTAAGACAAAAAGCTCATTTTTTGTTTTCATAAATCTTTACGATATTAGCCAATTTTGACTTTGTGGCTGTGCTATCTAGTGGAAGCCATTCCCCCTGGCCTCAAGGGATAAAAAAAACAGGTCCAGGTCCTACCTTACAGCTATCTTATTAGCAAAGGACATAGCTAGCTAGCTAATGGCTCCACCGAGAAGAAGAAAGATTACACCCTTAAAATCTGTGCTCGATGTGTGTCACGCTTGTGGGGAAAACGATACCAATAAGAGTTACATACACAATCTCTTTGTTGCCAAGATGTCGCACCGATATGATGCACAAGACACATGGTGGAAAGTGTTGTGGGAGATGATTGGTTGGTAGATTAAGCCAAAGAGTAATGCGCCGGGAGATTCAACTGGGCACTCTGCATTGGTTAACAAAGGCCAAGTTTGACGTGTTGGTCTAACAGACCTTTCCGCACATTTGGGGTGGAAGTGTCTGGGAATGAGATTGTTTCTCTGCCATTCGGGGATCCTTGGGATGTCCCTACCCCATTGAAAGTGAAATCTAAAATGGTTAATGGATTAGGTAAGGGTCATGGTTAAGATTAGGGTAGGAGTTAGGGTTTAGGAGAGGGACGTCCCAAGAATCTCAGATAGCACTAACCGAATGAGATTAGGTGTAATGTGATTTACATAACTTCACTTTAGAGTATATGCTGTCCTTCAGCTCAACATGTCACCCTTCATAGAGTACATGTTTATATCATATTCAACATAGTTGGTATGTTAAGATGGCGCCTAAGAGCATGGCTGACGTTTTACTTGCTCCTAACCAACTGTGCTAATTGTTTGTTTTTTTTGCATTGTTTGTAACTTGTTTTTTAAACTTATTTTGTACATAATGTTGCTGCTACCGACTCTTATGACTGAAAATAACTTCTGGACATCAGAACAGTGACTACTCACCTCTACTGGAAGAAGATTTTTCCTTTAACGAGTCCGATGAGAAGGATATACTGCTTTCCCGGGAACAGGCCCAAATCCCCGTCATTTGTGTGAAGAAAAGACGGAGGAAAAGGGGGCCGCAGGTCGGGATGCCTTCTGAGAATACGTAGGCGAGCGAGTAAACTCCAACTGCCATCCATTCTACTGGCTAAAGTGCAATCATTGGAAAATAAAATTGATGACCTACGATTATCCTACCAACTGGACATTAAAAACGGTAATGTCTATTGTTTCACCTAGTCATGACTGAATGATGACACTGATAATATAGAGCGGGTGGGATTTTCAATGCACCGGCAGAACAGATAGACCACCTTGGAACAGATAGACCACCTTAGATGCACCGGCAGAACTCTAGACCACCTTTACTCCACACACAGAAATGCGTACAAAGCTCTCCCCAACCTACCATTTGGCAAATTTGACCATAATTCTATCCTCCTGATTCCTGCTTACAAGCAAACACTAAAGCAGGAAGTACCAGTGACTCGCTCAATAAGGAAGTGGTCAGATGACACGGATGCTATGCTAAAGGACTGTTTTTCTAGCACAGACTGGAATATGTTCTGGGATTCATCCAATAGCATTGAGGAGTATAACACCTCAGTCACCAGATTCATCAATAAGTGCATCGACGACGTCGTCCCCACAGTGACCGTACATACATATCCCAACCAGAAGCCATGGATTACAGGCAACATCCGCATCGAGATAAAGGCTAGAGCTGCGGCTTTCAAGGAGTGGGACACTAATCCAGACGCTTATAAGAAATCGCGTTATGCCCTCAGACGACCCAGATGAGCTAAACGCCTTTTATGCTCGCTTCGAGGCAAGCAACACTGAAGCATGCACGAGAGCACCAGCTGTTCTGGACGACTGTGTGATAACGATCTAGGTAGCCGATAGGAGAAAGACCTTTAAACAGGTCATCATTCACAAAGCTGCGGGACCAGATAAATTACCAGGATGTGTACTCAAAGCATGTGCGGACCAACTGGCAAGTGTCTTCACTGACATTTTCAACCTCTCCCTGACCGAGTCTGTAATACCTAACCTACTGATCAAAAGTTTGGGGTCACTTAGAAATGTCCTTGTTTTTGAAAGAAAAGCACACTTTTTGTCCATTAAATAACATCAAATTGACCAGAGATTATGGCTCTAATCAGAATAGAAAGAGGAGTGGAAGGCCACGGTGCACAACTGGTTAAGAGGACAAGTACATTAGAGTGTCTAGTTTGATAAAAAGGACGCCTAACTAGTCCTAACTGGCAGCTTCATTAAATAGTACCCGCAAAACACCAGTCTCAACGTCAACAGTGAAGAGGCAACTCCGGGATGCTGGACTTCTAGTTCCTCTGTCCAGTGTCTGTGTTCTTTTGCCCATCTTAATTATTATTTTTTTATTGGCCAGTCTGAGATATGCATTTTCTTTGCAACTCTGCCTAGAGAGCTCGCCTCTTCACTGTTAACGTTGAGACTGGTGTTTTGCGGGTACTATTTAATGAAGCTGCCAGTTGAGGACTTGTTGCGTCTGTTTTTCAAACTAGACACTCTCATGTATTGTCCTCTTGCTCAGTTGTACACTGGCGCCCACTTTACATCCTGGTTAGGGCCAGATTGCTCTGTTCTGTGAAGGGAGTAGTACACAGCGTTGTACAAGATCTTCAGTTTCTTGGCAATTTCTTGCATGGAATAGCCTTCATTTCTCAGTACAAGTATAGACTGATGAGTTTCAGACCAATTTCGACGCAGGACACCAGGCGGACACTTGGAAAATGTAGTCTATTATGGTCAATCTTCCAATGATATGCCTACAAATACGTCACAATACTGCCGACATCTTGGGGGAACGGCAGAAGGTCTAAGCTTATTCCTGTCGCATTCACAGCCATATAAGGAGACACTAGAAAACAGAGCTTCAGAAATTCTGCTCATTTCCTGTTTGACGTTTCATCTTGGTTTCGCCTGTAGAATGAGTTCTGGGGCACTCACAGACAATATCTTTGCAGATTCTGAAACTTCAGAGTGTTTTCTTTCCAAAACTGTCAATAATATGCATAGTCGAGCATCTTTTCGTGACAAAATATTGCGCTTAAAACGGGAACGTTTTTTATCCAATAATGAAATAGCGCCCCCATAGACTCAACTGGTTAATCGAACCCACAAATGCTGATGCTCCAGATACTCAACTAGTCTGAAGAAGGGCAGTTTTATTGCTTCTTTAAATCAGAACAACAGTTTTCAGCTGTGCTAACGTAATTGCAAAAGGGTTTTCTAATGATCATTTAGCCTTTTAAAATTATAAACTTGGATTAGCTAACAAAACGTGCCATTGGAACACAGGAGTGATGGTTGCTGATAATGGGCCTCTGTACACCTTTCTAGATATTCATAAAAAATCTGCCGTTTCCAGCTACAGTATTCATTTACAACATTAATAATGTCTACACTGTATTTCTGATCAATTTTAGGTTATTTTAATGGACAAACATTGTGCTTTTCTTTCAAAAACAAGGACGTTTCTAAGTGACCCCAAACTTTTGAATGGTAGTGTATATGTTTCAAGCAGACCACCATAGTCCCTGTGCCCAAGGAAGCGAAGGTAACCTGCCTAAATTATTACTGCCCCGTAGCACTCATGTCGGCAGCCATGAAGTGATTTGAAAGGCTGGTCATGGCTCACATCAACAGCATCCTCCCGGATACCCTACACCCACTCCAATTCGCATACCGCCCCAACATATCCACAGATGACGCAATCTTAATCGCACTCCACACAGCCCTTTCCCACCTGGACAAAAGGAACACCTATGTGAGAATGCTGTTCATTGACTACAGCTCAGCGTTCAACACCATATTGCCCACGAAGCTCCTCACTAAGCTAAGGACCCTGGGACTAAACGCCTCCCTCTGCAACTGGATCTTGGACTTCCTTACAGGCCTCTCCCAGGTGGTAAGGGTAGGCAACAACACGCCTGCCACGCTGATCCTCAACACTGGGGCCCCACATGGGTGGTTACTTAGTCCCCTCCTGTATTCCTTGTTCACCCACAACTGCGTGGCCAAACAAGACTTTAACACCATCATTAAGTTTGCTGACGACACAACAGTGGTAGGCCTGATCACCGACAACGATGAGACAGCCTATACGGAGCAGGTCAAAGAACTGGCAGTGTGGTGCCAGGACAACAACCTCTCCCTCAATGTGAGCAAGACAAAGCAGCTGATCGTGGACTACAGGAAAAGGCAGGCTGAACATCGATGGGGTATAGTGGAGTGGGTCGAGAGTTTCAAGTTACTTAGTGTCCACATCACCAATGAACTATCATGGTCCAAGCACACCAAGACAGTTGTGAAGAGGGCACAACAAAAACTTTTCCCCCTCAGGAGACTGAAAAGATTTGGCGTGGGCCCCCAGATCCTCAATAGTTCTACAGCTGCACCATCGAGAGCATCCTGACCGGCTGCATCACCGCCTGGTATGACAACTCCTTGGCATCTGACCGTAAGGCGCTGCAGAGGGTAGGGAGTACCGCCCTGTACATCAATGGAGCCAAGCTTCCTGCCATCCAGGACCTACAGTGCCTTGCGAAAGTATTCGGCCCCCTTGAACTTTGCGACCTTTTGCCACATTTCAGGCTTCAAACATAAAGATATAAAACTGTATTTTTTTGTGAAGAATCAACAACAAGTGGGACACAATCCTGATGTGGAACGACATTTATTGGATATTTCAAACTTTTTTAACAAATCAAAAACTGAAAAATTGGGCGTGCAAAATTATTCAGCCCCCTTAAGTTAATACTTTGTAGCGCCACCTTTTGCTGCGATTACAGCTGTAAGTCTCTTGGGGTATGTCTCTATCAGTTTTGCACATCGAGAGACTGAATTTTTTTCCCATTCCTCCTTGCAAAACAGCTCGAGCTCAGTGAGGTTGGATGGAGAGCATTTGTGAACAGCAGTTTTCAGTTCTTTCCACAGATTCTCGATTGGATTCAGGTCTGGACTTTGACTTGGCCATTCTAACACCTGGATATGTTTATTTTTGAACCATTCCATTGTAGATTTTGCTTTATGTTTTGGATCATTGTCTTGTTGGAAGACAAATCTCCGTCCCAGTCTCAGGTCTTTTGCAGACTCCATCAGGTTTTCTTCCAGAATGGTCCTGTATTTGGCTCCATCCATCTTCCCATCAATTTTAACCATCTTCCCTGTCCCTGCTGAAGAAAAGCAGGCCCAAACCATGATGCTGCCACCACCATGTTTGACAGTGGGGATGGTGTGTTCAGGGTGATGAGCTGTGTTGCTTTTACGCCAAACATAACGTTTTGCATTGTTGCCAAAAAGTTCAATTTTGGTTTCATCTGACCAGAGCACCTTCTTCCACATGTTTGGTGTGCCTCCCAGGTGGCTTGTGGCAAACTTTAAACGACACTTTTTATGGATATCTTTAAGAAATGGCTTTCTTCTTGCCACTCTTCCATAAAGGCCAGATTTGTGCAATATACGACTGATTGTTGTCCTATGGACAGAGTCTCCCACCTCAGCTGTAGATCTCTGCAGTTCATCCAGAGTGATCATGGGCCTCTTGGCTGCATCTCTGATCAGTCTTCTCCTTGTGTGAGCTGAAAGTTTAGAGGGACGGCCAGGTCTTGGTAGATTTGCAGTGGTCTGATACTCCTTCCATTTCAATATTGTCGCTTGCACAGTGCTCCTTGGGATGTTTAAAGCTTGGGAAATATTTTTTCATCCAAATCCGGCTTTAAACTTCTTCACAGCAGTATCTCGGACCTGCCTGGTGTGTTCCTTGTTCTTCATGATGCTCTCTGCGCTTTTAACGGACATCTAAGACTATCATAGTGCAGGTGCATTTATACGAAGACTTGATTACACACAGGTGGATTGTATTTATCATCATTAGTCATTTAGGTCAACATTGGATCATTCAGAGATCCTCACTCAACTTCTAAAGAAAGTTTGCTGCACTGAAAGTAAAGGGGCTGAATCATTTTGCACGCCCAATTTTTCAGTTTTTGATTTGTTAAAAAAGTTTGAAATATCCAATAAATGTCGTTCCACTTCATGATTGTGTCCCACTTGTTTTTGATTCTTCACAAAAAAATACAGTTTTATATCTTTATGTTTGAAGCCTGAAATGTGGCAAAAGGTCGCAAAGTTCAAGGGGGCCGAATACTTTCGCAAGGCACTGTATATTATAGGCAGAGTCAGAGGAAAGCCTATAAAATTGTCATAGCGTTTTTTTTCTGCTACCACATGGCAAGCGGAACAGGAGCGCCAAGTCTAGGACCAAAAGGCTCCTTAACAGCTTCTACCCCCAAACCATAAGACTGCTGAACAATTAATAAAAATTCAAATGGCCACCGGACTATTTAAATTGACACCACCTCCCCCCATTTGTTTTGTACACTGCTGCTACTCACGGTTTATTATCTATGCATAATCACTTCACCCTTACCTACATGTACAAATTACCTCAGCTAAAATGTACGCCCGCACACGGACTCTGTACCGTATCCCCTGTATATAGCCTTGTTATTTGATTGTGTTACTTTTTATTATTTTTTACTTTAGTTTATTTGGGAAATATTTTCTTAACTCTTTTTGAAATGGTTAAGTTGGTTAAGGGCTTGTATGTAAGCATTTCACGGTAAGGTCTACACTTGTTGTATTCGACACAAAAAGTTTGATTTGATGTCACATTTGATAATGATGATTATGTTCCACAGTTATGCCACATTTATGAACCCTTTATAAAGCATGGCATACAGTTATAGATGCTTTGTAACACTTATGTTGTGTTTATGAAGGCATTATGAAGGCTTTATGAGCCGAAAGTCATTTAAAGCGGAACGTTATGGTCCTGGCACCACCCTACGCCAGGGCCCTCACCTCCTCTCTGTAGGCTGTCTCATTGTTGTTGGTAATCAGACCAACCACTGTTGTGTTGTCAGCAAACTTGATGATTGAGTTGGGGACGTTCGTGGCCACGCAGTCATGGGTGAACAGGGAGTATAGGAAGGGGATGAGCACGCACCCCTGTGGGGCCCCTGTGTTGAGGATCAGCATGGTGGAGGTGTTGTTGCCTACCTTCACCATTTGGGTTGGCCTATCAGTAAGTCCAAGACCCAGTTGCACAGGGGGGGTTCAGACCCAGTGCGACGTGTGTGTGCGAGCGTGCGTGCATGCGTGCATGTTTAGGAATGCCAACTTCACTCTTTTCCACAAGGTTGCCTGCCCCTCCAATAACACCATCGTCACCCTTCACCCTTGACCTCTAAGTTTCCCTGAGGACAAGCAAGCAGCAAACTCCACTTCCCTGTGCAAGAAAAAAACAAGCTCCCTCCCTACTGACTTTGAAATATCCTCAAGTGTTGGCGGACTGTTGGATGGCCCACTTTGGCACGGACCTACTTGTGTCAGAGTGTGGAGGCCGATGCCGCTGGCTATCGCATAGTGTCTGACTGAGTGAAGCTCTCTGTGGGTGTGGTGGAAGATGCTTGGTGTTTTGACAGCTAGATGTAAGCTCCAGTATGGGCATTGGGCATAGGGCATTGGGTGAGCTGACGGGCTTTTGAGAGTAGTGTCTGTGTGTGAAAGAATGTGCCTCCTTTTGGTGAGCTCTGGGGCGTATGTCTCAGGGTCAGGGGCTCTCGGGGCACAGAGAGAAAGAGATACAGACAGGCAGACAGACATTACTAGAACATACAGAGACCGGCTCAGTTCAAACTGACCTCTGTGGCCCGGTCATCCAGGCACCCCTACTGCTCCAGCAGCCTGGGAATACAATATGTTTTCCAACCTTGATGTAGTGTGTGTGTGTGTGTGTGTGTGTGTGTGTGTGCGCGCGCGCACTGAAGAGAGCTAAATCAACAAATATGGAGTCTCCTTAAGAACACTTGCGTGTTTTTTTTTTAAATAATTGACTTTGTTTCGATAATATAACTCCCTTCCTTGATCTATGGCCTCATCTCATTCTCAACCCACCGTTCATTACAGTACACACCAGCAAGGAGACATTTCCACACACATTTAACGATAATGTTACGCAGGCCTGCAATTTTAATAACATAGTCATAAAACACTGATACAAGCCTTGTGCTTCTTGCAACTGAAATAGGGCAGCCACAACCACAGCATGCATTTGAAAGTTCGCTCACAAGGTCTCTCCTTAACAAGCGCTGCCTTTCCAAATTCTATGACCCCGATTGCAAAACCAAGACCCCCCGTTTTATACAACATTCCAACCCCATCATTCATGGCGTTCCATTTGAGCCATGCCAGAGGGGCCAGGGGGCATCACTTTCTCAGGACTGGCTGCTGTGGGCACTGCTATAGACACTCCCAGTCAGTGGCATGTATTCATGGATGCCAAGGGAAGCCAGGCTTCTCCAAATATTTGACCAATAAAAATATTTTTTTTAAATGTAGTTCTGCGTTTTCATAATTTTCAGTCAATTAGCAAGTGGCTGAATCTCACCGGAGAAATCATCCCAGCGAGGGAAACAGCGCCCCTCTGTCTCTTCCGATTCGGATCATTTAATATGTTAGGCCGCTGGCCTGAGACAATTGAAGTTCAATATGTAGCCTAGATGCAGCCTAGTAGGCACAAGTTAACTAGTTAGCTAACTTAGCTGCTTCCTTGATGCCCATGTGAGGAAGTTAGGCTGGCAAGTATTTTAGCTCGGTAGACTATGACAACACAAACTGAAAGGGTATTGTATGACAGAGCCATAGACCGTTTTGCCAGGCAGTGCTCCTGTTGTCTTTGTGCTTAGTTGGGGGTTCTAAATCAGTAGTTATTTAGTAAAAATGTTGAAAACATTAACTTGCTTGACCATGCTGCAGGTCATACATGCAATATTTGCTTTGTGGACTTCACCGAACAGATGTTGCTCTCCAGTTGTGTGACGTATGTGTAGTTTCATTTATTCTGCCACTGTGTGACTGTTGTCACAACCTTATTATATATCACGGTGGCGTATGAACGAACGGGTTATAGAACAAAAAACGCAATTATCACAACATAGGTTGTAATATGGCTTTTCTTTACTGGCTTGGCATGGCTTCCACTGTGATTTTACCCCTGCACCTCTACTGCTCCCACCCCTGTATGATGAGGGCTTTGTGTGTGTGTGTGTGTGTGTGTGTGTGTGTGTGTGTGTCGGCTGACGGACAGGGCTGAGTGAATGCATTGACAAGACTGTGGGAACAGGGGGCGTAAACTAAGCTGTTCCCTAGCAATAACAGGCTACACTCCTCAAGCCTTTCTTTTGGAAAATGCAGTACCTAGATCCACCAGGGGATGTCAGCCTTTTCCTTATACATAGTAGAGCAGTGTATCCCAACCCTGGTCCTCGAGTACCCCCAACAGTACACATTTTTATTGTAACCCTGGACAAGCACACCTGATTCAACTTGTCAACTAATCATCAAGCCCTCAATGAGATGAGTGAGGTGTGTTTGTCAAGGGCTACAACGAAACGGTGTCCTGCCGGGGGGTACTTGAGGACCAGGGTTGGGAAACACTGCAGTAGAGAAGGCTTTTTGGGTAACTCATTTAAATGTTGGTTATAATTCCCACCTTTAATGACAACATTTTCATCAAGAGGTCAGAGGTCATCTTCCTCAGGTCCTGTTTGATTTCATTAAAGAAGGTCATTAATAGCATACAGTGTGAAGGCCTTTCTGTTCTTGTATGTATCATTAGCATCATGTATGTATCATTAGTCAGGCACCTACACCTACTATGCCTACATAAGTGTGTATGACCACAGGCATTTTAATTTGAATGTTGAACAAGGTTATAGTGTTTGATCAAACATTGGACATGTAGGTTCGAGACTACTCAGATATAATGGCACCTGTTCTTCCTTGATTTACTATGAATCGGATGTGCACATTGTCAATAGTGGGCCAACCTTAGCACTGTCATGAATAGGCCGAAGGCTAAGGGTCACTTTTATTATCGTAACCATAGTAATGACCTTATGACCTGTGATGCCAAAATTAACATCCTACAGGACACATTGTCTGGCCACAGTGTATGGGTATTAAGTGTTAAATCTATGCCCTTATAATGAAAATCCAAAGTAATGCATTCCATTAGATTATTTTTTATTTGGGGCATTTATTCCCCTGTGGGAAAGCTTAACATTCCAGGCATTGAATTCCCAGACGTTCCGTCCATGACAAAGAATGGCTAATTCATTATACAGGTGGGGAGGCTTACCTTTCTCATCTACAGTGCCATCTACAGTATGTGCTCCTATATTTACAGCAGTGGCTGAGCACATGACTGTTGGTGTCACTGTGTGTGGTATGTAGTTGCCATACCATTGAACTTACTTAACTAGCCAGAGAGCCTCACAGTGATGTTTGGCAAACATTTAGCTGAATTTGAAATGTTTGTGTGTTGTTTTTGGTGAGTGAAGTACCCTATAGTCATTTGGTTAGCTTGCAATATTAGATCAAGTAATGAATTTGTGGCATTGCTGTTAATAAATAAAGTAGAAAGACCAAAGACAGAAGTGGCGTGTTTTGAGTTAAACGGGGCGGGGAAACCTGCTTCGGGGCGGTAACAGGAAGAGCACAGCTCCTTACCATTGGCTCCCATCCATCCCGATCTCATGACGCAGACCCATGGGGGTGTGCTTTAGAACAAATCAGCTGGAGAAACAAAAACACCGACGGGTGCCTCATAGGTGACATAGTTAGAACTAGCGATGGTTAATATTTCACCAAATAACCCCAGTTTTAGGTAAAAGTTCAGAGTTAGTGCTTTAGCTAGATGCAAAGGAGTTAGTGAGCAGCCTGGAATCATTGTAAGAGAACAGCGAGAAGAAGGAAGATGCTATCTTTGTGACAGTTTTTGGGCAACATTCACAGTAACGTTGGTTCTCTCAAGGCTCTTGAGTTAGTTGACAACTCTTCTTGCCTCCGCTTGTCTCCTGTGCTCGATCGAACTTGGCGCGGAGTGGCATGTGGGTCAATACCGGAACAGTCGGAAGGTAGGGGGGAAACGTCAGTACAACAGTTTTGCATGCACATGGTCACGTGTTCACTTTGTGTTTCGGTTTGCTTTAGGAGATTATGAAATAATCTCACTGGTTCCGAAAAATTGGAACTGTCAACAATAGGCTACAATTAGCCTCTTCGCTCCGGGAGACTTGTAGGCTCCAATATAACACGAGTAATGACGGTAGTTTTTGTTGTTGTTGTGCGCAGGTGTCCTGCTGCTTGAAAGCTGCTTGCATTTCGTTGTGGTGCAGCAATAGGCTGGGTCCGTTACGCAAGAGTATCAATGCATCTATTTTGGGTTGTATCCCATTTACCCGCTACGTTAACATGCTTTGGTCTATCAATTCTAACTCGATTGACGTTGGACTTCCTGTAGTTTCCTGTATATTTTGGGGATAATTCTTGTCAGCACTGGAAATGCAATGAAGTAGTCTATCAGTTTCCTACAAGACTGGGTCTCATACAGTAGAAAAAATACAAATGAGCCAGATGCTTGGTTATGAATGGCTGCACAGACAATCAGTCAAAACACCCTCCATTGATGTTTCTTGTTTCCCTCAATGTTTTACCATGCACTATTTCATAGAAAATCTAAATAGCAGTTCAAATAGATTGTTGCTTTATGATCAACATAACACACAATCTGCTCTTAATAGTGATCCAGGTCATTCAGAGGGTTAGATTACACTATGTGGCTGTAGCAGTGTCACAGCTAAGGAGACTGCCAGTCAGTACTCCAAATCCCATGTTAGAAACGTGCTTTGGTTATATGTTGGCCAAACCCAATGTGATGTGCGGAAAGGTGACATTTTCTTAGGGAGGACATGAGAGGTAGTGTACTCCCCAAACATGTTGTTATAAACACATAACATTCCATCCGCTTAGGCCCTGTGCTCAGGAAGTATAATTTAACATTGTGCTAAAAAAAATGGTCTGCTGCTCCTGTCATTGAATGTCTGCCTTTAGTTCATATTCTATACCTTATCATATGTATTAATTCTAGAGGATACAGGACAAAGCAAGCCACTATAGTGACCAGGGCCTGTTCTGTCTGTGTCAACAGTTAGGAGATAACATGCTGCATTGACCCACATGGAAGAGGCAGCCAGCAGTGTATGTCTTGAGTGGCTACCGCAGTGACAGAGAGCGAGGGAGAGAGAGGCTGTTGAGGGTGACTGGGGCAGACAGGCAGAGTCATGCCCAATGCCAGAGGCTGAGACTGCCAACCATGACAGAGCAGAGGCACCCAAGCTGAAGGCCTGAGCTGAGTGGAGTGACACAGGAGTGACAAATATCCTGCAGTCCAAGGTAACACGGTGTTCGTGTGGGCAGCTGGTTTCCTGGTACATTTGTGAGTGCAATGCTTTCACGTAAAACGCGGACAACAGTGTGAGTGTTGCGAGGGAGGTTCTTTCTAATGATAAGTCGCCTCTTTTGAGATGGCAATGACAGTTACAGTTTGTGTGTTTTTAAGTGCATTTGGTGTTTACATGTGCCTAAGCAGTTAGTGGTATTCCCAGGTGATGTTTTGGTGACGTGTACATGGCGCTTATGAAGCGCTGCATGCATATTGAAGTGTGAATGTGTGTATTGATGTGTGTATTGTGTACATGCATTTGTGTGCGTGTGCCAAAAACCCAGGACAGTTTAATAGTACAGGATGATGTAGCTGGGTGCCCCTGCCTCTCCCCTGGACCTGTATACAGCCAGGCAAAAACAGCAGACTAGACCAGACTACCGCCTTATATAACCAGTCTGTGCCCCCCTCGCCTGTGGCAGCCGCTGTCGCCACAGATCCCTCTGTCTGTGTTCTCTCAGACACACACACACACAGAGATGCACAGATCCACAGACACGGCACACACATACCTGCTCTTCTGTATGCAGAACTGCATCAATACATAGCCTATGGTTCACATTTTGCGAAGGTGTGAGCGTCCTACCTATCAGCGATTAGTAATTTTCCATGAAGGGAGGCGACTTAACAGTCAGTTTAAAACGTCCCAAGTTTGTGCAAATGTCATACATTTATAATAACACATCTGTCTTTTCATACTTGGGATTGTTGTGTGTGTGTGGTGTGTGTGTGTGTGTGGTCATCCTCAGAGGGGTGTTACAGGCAGCCAGCTGTGTCATGGTGTTAGGGTGAACTCTAGCCCTGAGGAAGAGGAGGTGGTGGGGGAGGAAGAGCAGGATGAGAGATCGGGTTTATGGAGCGCTGGGGTCGAACGGCTGCTACCACTGGAACGGTTACATAACTCAAAGGGAGAGAGATGAGGGAGTGGAGAGAGACTCGTCTGCCTGCTGCTCATCGCATGGCCCTAACAGAGAGAGAGACAGAGAGAGAGAAACAGAGGGGAAAGAGAAATGGGTCATTCCATGTAATTTCAGAAAGTCATGTCACCCACCTTTGCATGATTGCTCTGAAATGGTTTCTGTATCTAGAAAAAGATAAGATTAGCATTCCTGTGACATTTTTTTATATATAATTTGATCTCTGAGAAATTAAGCTAATTGTTTGCACCCAAATTGGCCATTTTTAATGTACAGTATTCATATAATATAAAATAAATATTGTACCCAACATCCGATTAGGACCATAATTCTTCTTGACAATTATTAATACCTGAAGAATCCAATAAAATTATCAATAGCCACCCACAGACCCCCGAAGCCAATCCCACCCCAACAACCAGTATACAGTATCAGTTCTCTATGTCTGACAATATGGAGCTGCTGCTTGGAGTATTGCTTCTTCAACCTTTGTAATGTATTCCCTGTGAATCTAGTGATGGTATCAACTCCTAAATATGTGAACTGCACTTTTTTTTAGCAGCATCGTGGTGAAGCACTTTACAATTATGACTCACCACCTGGATTCGGTCTTATGTAGCAAAATGTGAAATGGTGTTTTTTTTACATTGGATAAAAGTAGAGACTCAGAGCTACAAAATGGCATATCATACACTGCATTTGTGGAACAATGGGTAAGCAATTCTGCTTTGAAAGTTGATCAACTTGAAAAACTCACTTTAGAGAAAACCTCCAAACATAACGATGGTCCTTATGGCCAAACAGTTCTATTTTTGTTTCATCAGACCAGAGGACGTTTCTCCAAAAAGTACGCTCTTTGTGCAGTTGCAAACCGTAGTCTGGCTTTTTGATGGGGGTTTTGGAGCAGTGGCTTCTTTCTTGCTGAGTGGCCTTTCAGGTTATCTCAATAAAATACTTGTTTTACTGTGGATATAGATACTTTTGTACCTGTTTCCTCCAGCATCTTCAAGGTCCGTTGCTGTTTTTCTGGGATTAATTTGCACTTTTCACACCAAGGTACGTTCCTCTCTAGGAGAGAGAACACGTCTCCTTCCTGAGCTGTATGACAGCTACGTGGTCCCATGGTGTTTATACTTGCGTACTATTGTTTGTACAGATGAACGTGGTACCTTCAGGCATTTGGAAATTACTCCCAAGGATGAACCCGTCTACAATAGTTTTTTTTAATGAGTTCTTGGTTGATTTCTTTTGATTTTCCCATGATGTCAAGCAAAGAGGCATTGAGTTTGAAGGTATGCCTTGAAATACATCCACAGGTACACCTCCAATTGACTCAAATGATGTCAATTAGCCTATCAGAAGCTTCTAAAGCCATGACATTTTCTGGAATTTTCCAAGCTGTTTAAAGGCACAGTCAACTTAGTGTATGTAAACTTCTGATCCACTGGAATTGTGATACAGTGAATTATAAGTTAAATAATCTGTCTGTAAACAATTGTTGTAAAAATGACTTGTGTCATGCACAAAGGGGATGTCCTAACCGACTTGACAAAACTGTAGTTTGTTAACAAGAAATGTGTGGAGTGGTTGAAAAACAAGTTTTAATGACTCCAACCTAAGTGTATGTAAACTTACAACTTCTACTGTAGGTAAACAATGAACCTAGCTAGCTAACAGAACACTAGATTGAAATTAAACCACTTTCTGTCCAAATTTGAAACGCGTAAAATATGAAAATGTGTCTAGCTACCTTCCCTGCATACATCAACATGCCTCATGGACGTGTCTCTCTGTCGGGAATGCCATACCACGGTTGCCCTTAGTTTGAAAATGTAATCCGGAGACAAGTGTTTTCTCCATCTCTTTAGCTATCATATTCCAATTCCACTCATTTCAAAAACTTGATCCTCCAGAAAATGGAGAGCAACACTTATGCAGCTCCACTACACAATACATTTTTTTTTAAAGCCACGTTTGACAGGATTACCAACACAGACTGATGAGCTCAAATAGACAGACACCTTCAATGTGGCAGACCAATCTGAAATCCTCTCTTGGCATGTCCAGCCCACTCATTATCTCTGCCAATCATGGCTAGAGTGGGAAGGTTGCTAACTCTTTCTGTGGCTTAACCAACAAGGCTCGTAATATTAACAATTGTATTCGTATTTACAGATGGCATTCAAGTTTGTTATTAAGGCACATGAAAGTTCACATGTTCGAGAAGGCATTTCTGCCAAAAAACACATTTTGATTAAAAAACACAATGTTTTTTCAAAGGCTCTCCTGTAAAGTTGTGACTTGCGACATACGCCTAGTCTCCTGAATCGGGTCACAATTCACCATGAGTGCATAGGGGAGAGTGGGGCTAAGGCTAACACTGGTCAATTGTAGGGTAACTTGGGGTAAAATGCCACCCTACCTCAATCTTTTTTGGGGGGAGTGACTGAACATTTTTTGATGAGACAGATTAGATTTTTAGTTGTTAAAGAGTAGTGTCAACCAGGGAACTTGTTTGGGGGGGAAATTGTGACATGAAGTGGTTTCTGTGAGAAGTACAGGCAGGGGGCATTACCCCAGGTGGCGGTTTACCTCAAGTTACCATAACAGGTATGCCTAAATTATATTCACTGTGTTTCAGGAATGCTAATCTTATCTGTTTCTAACTACAGAACAGTTTCAGAACAATCTGAGATGGTGGGTGTCGAAAGGACAGAGAGTAAAATTAGAGCCTAGTGAGAGAAAAAGGCAATAAGGATGGTGAGCAATGGAAACAGTGAAAGAGAAAAGAGTAGTGGATGGAGATAGGGAGAGTTGAGGAGGTGGGGAGCTGAGTTGTTCAGTCTTTCTCTATGAAAGCCCCCACTGCACTGCACTGACCCAAACCTGTACTGAGACACTCCTCTCAAATATGCATGAGGCTGTCTTTGTCTGTTCTTTATCTGCACAGACCACCTGCACAGTGACAGTAGCACTACAGACCAGTGGTTAGGGGATGGGGGGGGGATTGCATTGAAGGGGAGTTCCCTCCCCCCTTTGTTTCAGATATTTTAATTAGTATCTCCCCAAAAACATGCGTAAACGCAATGAATATAATTTAAGCCTACATGTTAGGGTAACTTGTGGTGTGGCACCTCTGCCTGTACTTCTCACGGAAACCACATCACATTTTTTGGTTGCTGCTACTCTTGCTCAACTATAAATCAAATCTTTCTCATCACAATTTAAGTCACTCCTCCCCCAAAAAATATTTTGAGGTAGGGTGGCATTTACTACAGTTTTCCCTGCGATTGCAAGAATTGTTGTGCATTAACTGCTTGTCAGAATGCAGGTTTCCCTCCCTATCGTAACTTGATTGCGCCTCGAGAGAGGAAAATGGGGTTGTCAGATTTCTCTTCATTCCTCGTTTGCAGAGGAAAAGTAAATATGGATCGTTCTAGCATCTTCAAAGTGCACCTCAACAGATATTTTTTTACGCACACATTATTTGGGCCAACATGGATCTTGATCCAGGAGGGGATTGAATGTCTCTGCTGTAACCAAGAAGCTTGCTCTTGACATCTAGCCACTTAGCTAGCAAGTCAGCAAACCAAATGCATAGCTGGAGGTCTGAGCTGAATATAATTTATTCAACACATCATAGATTTCTTTTAGTTATACTTAACTTAGTGGCGTAGCACGCATCCCGCATTATTGATAATCAGTATTGAAATACAGTCGGTATTTCTAAATACTCTGGTATACGGTATAAACGGTATATCACCCTATCACCCAAGCCTAGTGTGTGGTGTGTGTGTGTGTTTGCTCCTTGGCCAGACGGAGTGTAGCAGAAGGTTTGTTTAAATGTGTGGATGAAGGGGGCAGCAGGCAGTGTCACAGTGATCCTCTCGCTGCAGTCTGACGTCTGTCAATAATTATTGAACCTTTATTTAACTAGGCGGCCTACCCCGGCCAAACTCTGACCCGGACGACGCTGGGCCAATTGTGTGCCGCCTTATGGGACTCCCAATCATGGCCAGTTGTGATACAGCCTGGAATCGAACCAGGGTCTGTAGTGATGCCTTTAGCGCTGAGATGCAGTGCCTTAGACCGCTGCGCCACACCCCAGTCACAGGCATCTAGGGTGTGTAAGGTGAAGTTTCCCCTAGAAATTGCTCTTGGGTCAATTTAGAATTTTCCCCACTAATAGTAAAGGTAAGGATTGGGGGAAGGGAAGCTGATCAAACCAGAGAAACAACTGGATTCTCATTCACATGGAGCCATACCCATCTAATACCACCTTTCATTACTCGCTTTTTCCATTATCAGACGAAGTTTGAACAATCTGTTAATATAGAGGTTGAAATAAGGCCAGCACTGATATAGAGATATATTAGATATTTGGATTTGTGTATGCTCTTTTCCACAGCAACATGTCCCAGTAGGACACCCAAAGTATTGGCCTGCACCTTCCTCAGTGTGTCTGCTTTCCACTATTTCATTTTCAATTCTTGTAATACAGGTGACAGCCTAACAGATGATGTCTAGACTGCTGCTTTACACGTGATATGTATAGTAGTGGTCACTGGCTGTGAATGAAACCCTACACTGCTCTCACAGTGTCTAGTTACGGCTTGGCTGTGAGAGGCAGGTGCGTGTGAGAGACCTCTGCATAGTCAGGGTGATGGTGTAGTGCTCCAGGACTTCTGTCTGATCCCCCTGAGAAACTTTCCACTGCTCCCAGTTACATCACAGCTCACATCTCCCCATGCCTCACAGCCTACCTAAGCCTATTAAAATGCCAGACCCACGACCCCCCAACACACACACACACACACACACACACACACACTCACACACACACACAAGGTCTGCAGGACATGGGCGAATAGTGTCATATTTTTTTTCAAATATTGTAGTTGCGATTTGACTTGCGATATATACCAGAACACTTGGGTGAACTGTTGGAATTATAGAAATTGAATGATTTATATTAATGGAAACAAACAACAATGGAAAGTCTCATCTTATAGTCAAATGCTATAGCCTATTATTGAATATGCAACTCCTGTAATGAAGCAAATAATATAACGTCATTTTTAAACATTTGCCCAAATGCAATTTGCAAAAAAAAACACAGTGAACCTATTGTGAGCAGTTACATATGTGAAAGGGGTGAAAATCTCTGTTAGAAACTTATAAAGAGGGGGAATCTAAATGGCAACAAGTATGACGGGTTGCTGTTGTGACTAGGATTGTGCCTATGGCTTCTGGACAACGAAAGAAAGTTGATATAAAATCCAATAGAACAGGAGAGACAATTGCCTCCACAGTTCTATGGATAGACTTTCACGTGGCTACTTTGAACCAAGGTAAGGCATGCTTCATTGTTTGCTTCATTCAGGTTTCAAACAATTATACTTCCTCAGTCTCACATTGCAAAGTGGTGTGTTGCAAAGTGTAAGCAGGCTATATCCTATACATCTGGATGGCGAATTATGAGTTGAGATTGAGAAATAAAAATAGCTTATTTTTTTAATCGTGGCCACCATTTTTATTTATTTTTGTAAATGTTTTTTTTGTTTATATATTTTTATCCCTCTTTCTCCCCAATTTTGTGATATCCAATTGGCAGTTAGTCTTGTCCCATCGCTGCCACTCCCCTATGGACTCGGGAGAGGCAAAGGTCGAGAGCCATGCATCCTCCGAAACACAACCGTGCCAAGCCGCACAACTTCTTGCCGCACTGCTTGCTTAACCTGGAAGCCAGCCGCACCAATGTGTCGGAGGGAACACCGTCCAGATGGCGACCGAAGTCCACTTGCAGGCACCCGTCCTGCCACAAGGTGTCGCTAGAGCACGATGGGACAAGGAATTCCCAGCTGGCCAAACCCTCTCCTAACCCGGACGACGCAGGGCCAATTGTGCGCTGCCTCATGGGTCTCCTGGTGACAGCCTGGGATCGCACCCGGGTCTGTAGTGACTGTGCCAATCTGGAGGAGGCCTCCAAGTTTTAACACACGATTGCATTTAGAATTGTTATTTGTTGCGCTTACAAAAGCAGGCTTCACTCCAGTAGCCTACAGGCTTTTTGAAGAGCTACTCGCACACTGTCTAACAGGTGATAGGCTATTCCACTCCTCAACCTCTCTATGCAGTGTGCATTTGATAAATAAAATGCATTGTGACTTAACACGCGGCAATTTAATTCCCCAAATTTCTACAAATGAACCTACAGACCGATAAGCATGACCGGTCCAATAACAATTAACCGTTAACCTCACTATAAAAAACGTAAACATACTAAAAACTCTGTGGTGGTGTTGATCCCATAGGAATGACTGTCCGACACGTCTCTTTATTGCTCTACCCACCTTGACAAAAGGAACATCTTTGTGAGAATTCTGTTCATTGACTAGAGTTCAGCGTTCAACACCATAGTGCCCTCAAATCTCATCACTAAGCTAAGGACCCTGGGACTAAACACCTCCCTCTGCAACTGGATCCTGGACTTCCTGACGGGTCTCCCCCAGGTGGTAAGGGTAGGTAACAACACATCCGCCACACTGATCGTCAACACGGGGGGCCCCTCAGTGGTGCGTGCTCAGTCCCCTCCTACACTCCCTGTTCACCCATGACTGCATGGCCAGGCACGACTCCAACACCATCATCGAGTTTGCCGATGACAATAGTGGTAGGCTTGATCACAATAGTGGTAGGCTTGATCAACGACAATGATGAGACAGCCTATAGAGAGGAGGTCAGAGACCTGGACGTGTGGTGCCAGCACAACAACCTCTCCCTGAACGTGATCAAGACAAAGGAGATGACTGTGGACTGCAGGAAAAGAAGGACCGAGCACACCCCCATTCTCATCGACGGGGCTGTAGTGGAGCAGGTTTAGAGCTTCACGTTCCTTGGTGTCCACATCACCAACAAACTAACATGTTCCAAGCACACGAAGACAGTCGTGAAGAGGGCACGACAAAGCCTATTTCCCCTCAGGAGACTGAAAAGATCTGGCATGGGTCCCCAGATCCTCAAAAGGTTCTACAGCTGCACCATCGAGAGCATCCTGTCTGGTTGCATCACTGCCTGGTATGGCAACTGCTCGGCCTCCGACCGCAAAGCACTACAGAGTAGAGGTCGACCGATTTATGATTTTTCAACGCCGATACCGATTATTGGAGGACCAAAAAAGCCGACACCGATTAAATCGGCCAATTTTTTACAAATGTATTTGTAATAATGACAATTACAACAATACTGAATGAACACTTATTTTAACTTAATATAATACATCAATAAAATCAATATTGCTTCAAGTAAATAATGAAAAATTATCAATTTGGTTTAAATAATGCAAAAACAAAGTGTTGGAGAAGAAAGTAAAAGTGCAATATGTGCTATGTAAGAAAGCTAACGTTTCAGTTCCTTGCTCAGAACATGAGAACATATGAAAGCAGGTGGTTCCTTTTAACATGAGTCTTCAATATTCCCAGGTAAGAAGTTTTAGGTTGTAGTTATTATAGGAATTATAGGACTATTTCCCTCTATGCCATTTGTATTTCCTTAACCTTTGACTATTAGATGTTCTTATGGCACTTTAGTATTGCCAGTGTAACAGTATTGCTTCCGTCCCTCTCCTCGCTCGAACCAGGAACACAACGACAACAGCCACCATCGAAGTAGCGTTACCCATGCAGAACAAGGGGAACAACTACTAGAAGGCTCAGAGCGAGTGACGTTTGAAACGCTATTAGCGCGCGCTAACTAGCTAGCCAGTTCACTTCGGTTACACCAGCCTCATCTCGGGAGTTGATAGGCTTGAAGTCATAAACAGCGCAATGCTTGATGCACAATGAAGGGCTGCTGGCAAAACGCACGAAAGTGCTGTTTGAATGAATGTTTACCCGCCTGCTTCTGCCTACCACCGCTCAGTCAGATTATATGCAATGCAGGACACGCTAGATAATATATAGTAATATCATCAACTATGTATAGTTAACTAGTGATTATGATTGATTGTTTTTTTATAAGATAAGTTTAATGCTAGCTAGCAACTTACCTTGGCTAACTGCATTCGCTTACCAGGCAGTCTCCTTGTGGAGTGCAACGAGAGAGAGGCAGGTCGTTATTGCGTTGGACTAGTTAACTGTATAAGGTTGCAAGATTGTATTCCCCGAGCTGACAAGGTGAAAATCTGTCGTTCTGCCCCCGAATGAGGCAGTTAACCCACCATTCCTAGGCCGTCATTGAAATAAGAATGTGTTCTTAACTGACTTGCCTAGTTAAATAAAGGTATAAAAATGTAAAAAATTAAATCGGCAAATCGGCGCCCGAAAATACCGTTTTCCGATTGTTATGAAAACTTGAAATCGTCCCCAATTAATCGGCCATTCCGATTAATCGGTCAACCTCTATTACAGAGGGTAGTGCGTACGGCCCAGTACATCACTGGGGCCAAGCTTCCTGCCATCCAGGACCTCTATACCAGGCGGTGTCAGAGGAGGGCCTTAAAAATGGTCAAAGACTCCAGCCAACCTAGTCATAGACTGTTCTCTCTGCTACCGCATGGCAAGCGGTACTGGATTGCCAAGTCTAGGTCCAAAAGGCTTCTTAACAGCTTCTACCCCAAGCCATAAGACTCCTGAACAGATAATCAAATGGCAACCCAGACTATTTGCGTTGTCCCCTCTTTTACGCTGCTGCTACTCTCTGTTTATTGTCTATGCATAGTCACTTTAACTTACATGTACATATTACCTCAATTACCTCGACTAACCGGTGCCCCCGCACATTGACTCTGTACCGTCACCCCCCCCCCCCCCCCCGTATATATCGCTATTGTTATTTTACTGCTGCTCTTTAATTATTTGTTACTTTCATTTTGTATTTTTTACTTAATACTTATTTTTTCTTAACTGCATTGTTGGGTCAGGGCTTGTAAGTAAGCATTTCACTGTGATACCATTTGATTTAATATTGAGATCTCTCTCCCGCTCCTCCTTTCCCTCCTATTTGTCCACGTACAACTCTCAGAGAGAGCTGTTATTGGTCCACTCCTCTTGCAGCTTCTTTGGCCATTACGTGAAGAACTGTTACATAAGGATAAGATGTAGGAACTTTTACGACTCCCTCTATTGCGATACTGATGTAAACCCACGTGCCTCACTATGTGTCTTAGACAGAGGAGACGAGAACTAGGGATGGAGCACAGATTAATCCTAGAGTAGACAGGAACTCCCTCTGTTCCCTCGGAATCTCTCAGGGTTGGCTCACTCTCTTCCCTACTCACATCGGCTAAGGTAGGCTGTACAGTACCATTTGTTTTGGCCCCGCACCTGAACACCTGCTGCTCAGTGGCTTTGGCAGCTCTAGGACTTAAATGGATGTGGAATATTCCAAAAGGGAACATTATGTTTTTTTGTAGCTTTTATTAAGCAAGACCTGACATTGTTTTTTTTAGGCCTGTAAACAATATCGTCTCGATCTGTAGCAAATGGGACATAAAATGTATGAGAGGAGCAGGTGTTGGTGGGAATGAGTGGAGGTGTGGGCGGGGGCAAGCGGGATTGCCGCTGTCCATTGTCTCTTGTGTCCGATGAATGGGTGCCAGTTTTTTGGGCCGCTACTGTGTGTCACTGCAGGGACGAAGTGCCACACCGCCGCATCTATGTCAATGGAATAATAATAAGCTTATGAATCTTTCAAAACGGCCCATTTATGGGACCACGGTTTGTTCAGAGTGGTAGGACAGGATTGCAGGTTTTATCAGCTGTATCAATATATCACCTGGCAGAGGGGGAGGGGGAGTGGTGTCTTTCACGAGTGCCCCTCAGCAGATGGGATCATCATTCACTCCTCCAAAAATAAAAATCTGCCACTGGGGCTGTGCTCTGGTTTATATAGTTGCCTCTTGTTCTCTCTCTCTCCTTCTGTTATGACATAAATAGCCACTCAGTTTTTTATTTCTCTGCCCCCGTACCATGTGTTCACTCTGGAGGAGTTTGGCTGGAGCTGCTCGTTACTGGTCAGTGCGGACTCGGGCTTCTAGCCTTGGCCAAGCTTTTCTGTTGGTGATTGATTTAGGAGCTACCCTGGCTGTTGTCTTGGCCAAAAGCCGTTCAGTATTGTTCCGTTTGTACCTGAATACTTTACTCAAAGACATGCTCTGGAACTTTGGTGACTAGTAAGTATTTTTTTTAAACATTCCGCTTTGGTATGGATGTGTCAATGTGCCGTTCTATATCCTATGAACAGAGTTACTTTCTAACCCCCGCTCTCTCCTTCTCCCTCTCTCTCCCAGGGCCCTCTCCATGGATATAGACACAGACTATGAGCGGCCCAACGTGGAAACCATTAAATGTGTTGTGGTAGGGGACAACGCGGTGGGCAAGACTAGGCTCATCTGTGCCCGCGCCTGCAATGCCACCCTCACACAGTACCAGCTGCTCGCCACCCACGTGCCAACTGTCTGGGCCATTGACCAGTACCGCGTGTGCCAGGAGGTGGGCATGGACCCACGCGACACACACACACACACACACACACACGCACACAAACATGCACAGCCTGAAAATAATTGGCTCATGCTGTGGTGTGTGCCTGTCCGTCTAGGTGTTGGAGAGATCACGGGATGTTGTTGATGAGGTCAGTGTGTCCCTGAGACTATGGGACACCTTCGGTGACCATCACAAAGACAGACGCTTCGCGTACGGCAGGTGAGGAGGCACACAAACATGCACACACACACTCACTGAGAGGCCGTGGCTACTTTCGGGTCAGGGTACTTGTTGTCCAGACAGATTCTGGTAACTGACCTAATAACTCAACCTGCCTGGCTATAATGCAACCCCTTACAATGCAACACCCCCTCTCCAGTGTCTAAGGCCATGGCATTGTAAAGGATTGACAATATTTAATTTGGCTAAAATCTACCCAAATTCCCCACCGTTCACCTCAGGAGACTGATGTGGCTTTTGGGCTTAAGCACACACACACACACACTATTACATATACACACGCACTGTCACACGTGGTCATTGTGGCTGATATGTGCGTACTGAAAGCTAGATACAGTATCAACAAGATCTCATAGTTTCCCTTCGAAATTCAACGTATTATGGATGAACTTCTATTTGTGACGCAGTAATTCTGTGTGGTTACAGAGTTATTTCCGTGTGGCTACAGGGTTAAAACAGAAGCAACTCAAAGGTTAGCAGTTTAGGCATTAATTCCAAATGGTTAAGGTTAGGGCTGTGGTTTGGGGAGGCTGGCCAACCTCATACCATAAGTATGAGTATAGCCTAATAGCTACAAAAGTCTCACGTTGCCATACCTCCAAAACCACGTCGTTGTCACATTAGGGAAGACTGGTTCGCGTTAAGGCTACTAGGAAGGTAACTACAAATACATTTTAGCTAAGGGCAGCTGTTTAGCTGGTTAAACAAAGGTTAGCCACGTGAAGGGGAAAATGTATGCCCAAGTTAAGAAAGCTTTCCGCACTGGCCGCCTATTTGTGGGTGCTTTTCAAAGCCTATTGGCCCCAATGACTGTAATTTGCTCAATACTAGGGGTTGATAAATAAAGTTGAGATCATTAGAAAGGAGATATTCTACTATTTTCTACTGTAGGTAGGTAATTCAAAATGAGTTTACTCTGTTGTTGCTAGCGATATTCATTAAAACATGTATAACTTTATTTCTTGATATATATACAGTTGAAGTTGGATTTTTACATACACTTAGGTTGGAGTTATTAAAACTCGCTTTTTCAACCACCACAAATTTCTTGTTAATTAACAAACTATAGTTTTGGCAAGTCGGTTAAGACATCTACTTTGTGCATGACACAAGTAATTTTTCCAACAATTGTTTACAGCCAGATTATTTCACTTATAATTCACTGTATTACAATTCCAGTGGGTCAGAAGTTAACTGTGTTGACTGTGCCTTTAAACAGCTTGGAAAATTCCAGAAAATGATGCCATGGCTTTAGAAGCTTCTGATAGGCTAATTGACATCATTTGAGTCAATTGGAGGTGTACCTGTGGATGTATTTTAAGGCCTACCTTCAAACTCAGTGCCTCTTTGCTTGACATCATGGGAAAATCAAAAGAAATCAGCCAAGACAGAAAACAAATTGTGGACATCCACAAGTCTGGTTCATCCTTGGGAGCAATTTCCAAATGCATGAAGGTACCACGTTCATTTGTACAAACAATAGTACGCAAGTATAAACACCATGAGACCATGCAGCCATTATCCCGCTCAGGAAGGAGACGCGTTCTGTCTCCTAGAGATTAACTTGCTTTGGTGCGAAAAGTGCAAATCAATCCCAGAACAACATTAAAGGACCTTGTGAAGATGCTGGAGGAAACAGGTACAAAGTATCTATATCCACAGTGAAACGAGACCTATATCGACATAACCTGAAAGGCCGCTCAGCAAGGAAGAAGCCACTGCTCCAAAACCGCTATAAAAAAAGACTACGGTTTGCAACTGCATATGGGGACAAGATTGTACTTTTTGGAGAAATGTCCTCTGGTCTGATGAAACAAAAATAGAACTGTTTGACCATAATGACCATTGTTATGTTTGGAGGAAAAAGGGGGAGGCTTGCAAGCCGGAGAACACCATCCCAACCGTGAAGCACGGGGGTGGCAGCAACATGTTGTGGGGGTGCTTTGCTGCATGAGGGACTGGTGCACTTCACTAAATGGATGGCATCATGAGGCATGAAAATTATGTGGATATATTGAAGCAACATCTCAAGACATCAGTCAGTAAGTTGAAGCTTGGTCGCAAAATGGGTCTTCCAAATGGACAATGACCCCAAGCATACTTCCAAACTTGTGTAAAAATGCCTTAAGGACAACAAAGTCAAGGTATTGGAGTGACCATCACAAAGCCCTGACCTCAATCCTATAGAAAATCTATGGGCAGAACTGAGAAGGCGTGTGCGAGCAAGGAGGCCTACAAACCTGACTCAGTTACACCAGCTCTGTCAGGAGGAATGGGCCAAAATTCACCAAATGTATTGTGGGAAGCTTGTGGAAGGCTACACGAAACGTTTGACCCAAGTTTAACAATTTAAAGGCATTGCTTACAAATTCTAATTGAGTGTATGTAAACTTCTGACCCACTGGGAATGTGATGAAAGAAATTAAAGCTGAAATAAATAATTTTCTCTACTATTATTCTGACATTTCACATTCTTAAAATAAAATTGTGATCCTAACTGACCTAAGACAGGGAATTTTAACAAGGATTAAATGTCATATAGTTGAAGTCGGAAGTTTACATGCACCTTAGCCAAATACATTTAAACTCAGTTTCACAATTCCTGACATATAATCCTAGTAAAAATTCCCTGTCTTAGGTCAATTAGGATCACCACTTTATTTTAAGAATGCGAATGATTTCAGATTTTGTTTCTTTCATCACATTACCAGTGGGTCAGAAGTTTACATTGCTCCTAAGGATGAAATTGTTTTCCAACAATTGTAAACAATTGTTGGAAAAAAGTATTGTCATGCATAAAGTAGATGTCCTAACCAACTTGCCAAAACTATAGTTTGTCAACAAGAAATTGGAGTGGTTGAAAAACGAGTTTTAATGACTCCAACTTAAGTGTATGTAAACTTCCGACATCAACTGTACATACATACATACATACATACATACATACATACATACATACATACAGTACCAGTCACAAGTCACAAGTTTGGACACACCTACTCATTCCAGTGCTGGGTATTTTTATATTCCAAGGAAGACGTACATGTATATTTACTCTCCTCCATCAGACAGACATAACGGGATCATCTCTATCCCTCTCACCCAGACCTTTCAGACATAGCACTGATCCTCACCCAGCCAGCTAGCAGGACTTAATCCACACGCACGCACGCACGCAAACACACGCATGCACGCACGCAAACACACACACACGCACACACGCGCACGCACACAATGAGAGCAGGATGTTTTGAGTGACAGAGAGTGTGCATGCGTGCGCGGCTGTGTGTGTGTGTGGCTCTGCTCCTTTTCAAATTGTCAGTGACTCATTGTCTGTGTGTGCTCAGCCAGCCTGCAGTCAGCTGATAGCACAGTGCCAGCTCAGCTGTTCTCTGCCCGTCTGTTTGGGCGCTGTGGGGCTCAACATCTTGCCCTAAACCCACCCTCAGATCGCCATGCCACCCCATGCAAGCACCCTTATTTTTATTTTAGTATTATTTATTTCACCTTTTTTAACCAGGTAGGCTAGTTGAGAAAACGTTCTCATTTACAACTGCAACCTGGCCAAGATAAAGCAGAGCAGTGCGACACAAACAACAACACAGAGTTACACATGGAATAAACAAACATACAGTCAATAACACAATAGAAAAGTATATATACAGTGTGTTCAA
Source organism: Oncorhynchus clarkii lewisi (assembly GCF_045791955.1). Classification (NCBI taxonomy): domain Eukaryota; kingdom Metazoa; phylum Chordata; class Actinopteri; order Salmoniformes; family Salmonidae; genus Oncorhynchus; species Oncorhynchus clarkii. The sequence continues at coordinate 2,756,076 of NC_092176.1, read as the reverse complement.
ATGAGGTAGGATAAGGGTGGTAAGGCAATAAATAGGACATAGTGGCAAAATAATTACAATTTAGCAATCAAACACAGGAGTGATAGATGTGCAGAAGATGAATGTGCTTGTAGAGAAAGCGAGGGTCCAGATTGTCTAGCCCGGCTGATTTGCTATCTGGATTTGGGTGAAGGAGAAATGGGGAGGCTTGGGCAAGTTGCTGTGGGGGGTGCAGGGCTGTTGACCGGGGTAGGGGTAGCCAGGTGGAAAGCATGGCCAGCTGTAGAAATTCTCAGTTATCGTGGATTTATCGGTGGTGACAGTGTTTCCTAGCCTCAGTGCAGTGGGCAGCTGTGAGGAGGTGCTCTTACTCCATGGACTTTACAGTGTCCCAGAACTTTTTGGAGTTAGTGCTACAGGATGCAAATTTCTGTTTGAAAAAGCTAGCCTTTGCTTTCCTAACTGCCTGTGTATATTGGTTCCTAACTTCCCCCAATCAACTACTTATAGGTATGCTCACACTGTCCTCTCTCTGTACAAGAGTATTTCATAGGGTTTGTTATTTGATCATAGGGCGTATATATATTTACACACCGTTCAAAAGTTTGTGGTCACTTAGAAATGACCTTGTTTTTGAAAGAAAGGTACATTTTTTGTCTATTTAAAATAACATCAAATAGACCCGAAATACAGTGTAGACATTGTTAATGTTGTAAATGACTATTGTAGCTGGAAACGTCAAGATTTTTTTCGGGGGGGGATATCTACATAGGTGTTCAGAGGCCCATTATCAGCATCCATCAGTCCTATATTCCAATGGCACTTTGTGTTCGCTAATCCAAGTTTATCGTTTTAAAAGGCTAATTGATCAATAGAAAGCACTTTTGCAATTATGTTAGAAAAGATGAAAACTGTTGTCCTTAAAGAAGCAATAAAACTGGCCTTCTTTAGACCAGTTGAGAATCAGGAGCATCAGCATTTGTGGGCTCGATTACAGGCTCAAAATGGTCAGAAACAAATACCTTTCTTCTGAAACTCGTCAGTCTATTCTTGTTCTGAGAAATTAAGTTTATTCCTTTCGAGAAATTGCCAAGAAACTGACGCTGTGTACTACTCCCTTCACAGAACAACGCAAACCAGGCCTCCCGGGTGGCGCAGTGGTTAAGGGTGCTGTACTGCAGCGCCAGCTGTGCCATCAGAGACTCTGGGTTCGCGCCCAGGCTCTGTCGTAACCGCCCGCGACCGGGAGGTCCGTGGGACAACGCACAATTGGCCTAGCGTCGCCCGGGTTAGGGAGGGGTTGGCCGGTAGGGATGTCCTTGTCTCATCGCGCACCAGCGACTCCTGTGGCGAGCCGGGTGCAGTGCTCGCTAACCAAGGTTGCCAGGTGCACGGTGTTTCCTCCGACACATTGGTGCGGCTGGCTTCCGGGTTGGATGCGCGCTGTGTTAAGAAGCAGTGCGGTTGTGTATCAGAGGACGCATGACTTTCAACCTTCGTCTCTCCCGAGCCCGTACGGGTGTTGTAGCGATGAGACAAGATAGGAGCTACTAAAACAATTGGATACCACGAAATTGGGGAGAAAACAGGGTAAAATTTTAATAATAATAATTATATATATTTTTTTAAATAGCCTAATAGAAGAGGAGTTGGAGGCCCCGGTGCACAAGAGGACAACACATTAGTTTGAAAAACAGATGCCTCACAAATCCTCAACTGGCAGCTTCATTAAATAGTACCCGCAAAACACCAGTCTCAACGTCAACAGTGAAGAGGCACCTCTGTGATGCAGGTCTTCAATGCAGAGTTGAAAAGAAAAAGCCATATCTCAAACTGGCTAATAAAAATAAAAGATTAAGATGGGCAAAAGGACACATACACTGGACAGAGGAACTCTGCCTAGAAGGCCAGCATCCCCGAGTCTCCTCTTCACTGTTGACAGTGAGACAGTTTTCAGCCATGCTAACATAATTGCAAAAGGTTTTTCTAATGATCAATTAGCTATTTAAAATGATAAACTTGGATTCGCTAACACAATGTGCAATTGGAACACAGGAGTGATGGTTGCCGATAATGGGCCTCTGTATGCCTATGTAGATATTCTATACAAAAATCTGCCCTTTCCAGCTACAATAGTCATTTACAACATTAACCATGTCTGCACTGTATTTCTGATCAATATGATATTTTAATGGACAAAAAAATGTGCTTTTCTTTAAAAAATAAGGACATTTCTAAGTGACCGCAAACTTTTGAGTGGTAGTGTGTGTATGAATGTATGTATGTATATATTATAGTCTCAATTACTAATTTATTTATTACTTATCTATTTGTATCAAGACGTTATCAAGAAGTTAGCCTATTATTGATTTAATGCCCACAGTATGTCACTCCAATGACTAAATAGGTGAGTTATTAACACTTCTGTCACCATTATGGAGTGACATAGTGCTTGCAAAATCTCTAACAGTGGGAAGTGTGTGTCTGTATCTAGGGATCTCTGCTGGGTTGTGTATACACCAAGCAGTCAGCCAGTCAGTCAGGAGTTTGAGCTCAGCCTCACTCTATATCCTGTAAAAACACTTAACACCTAGCTTTGGTTACATAATGTTAGCTAGCAGCCCTGCTGACCTTTGTAGATTGACTTGACAATGACAGAGTAGGGTGAAGTTGCCCCTAGATGCTGAACTTGGGTCAGTTTTGGATTTCCCCCCACTAATAGTTAAGGTTAGGTTTGGGGGAGGGGAAGCTGTGTCCGCATCTGCGGTGAAAAGTGACAGAGCTAGAGCTGTGTTTGTCAGACCATGAGACATCCAGAAAATCGGTGTTCTCACAAAAACTTTCTTTTTTTTTGTTTGATACTTCAAGGGGTTTTCAAATTCAAAATAAAATAGCTAAATGATCCTTGGTATGACATACTTAAACAATTACATATACCAGGGGTTCTTAAACTTGTTCAGCCTGAGATCCAAATGAGAAAGTCTGTGTTTTTCCTGGGACCCAAGCTTATGAAAACATGCAAATATTGGTACATTTCATTGCCTAAAACAAATGCAATATAGACAAATAACAATGAAATGAAATACCCATTTAATTAACTATTTATGTTTGTTTTTCCCCATTAAAAAACACTCTTACATATCTGTCTAGGTTGGAACTGTTGCTATTAAAAACAAAGAAATCATTTTCTTTCAGAAACTGGAATAAACTGATTGAAGCCAGATGCTTTTTGAGGCCTCACACAGATATAGACTAGAAAACACACACGCGCACACAGTTCTAATGAGAGGTGTGCGACTGGTTGAAGTTTTCAACAAGCGTGTCTATTCTGGGCTTAGTTTTTGACAGTGCAACCCTGAGGTAATGCTCAGCATTGGATCTGTTTCTGTGCTGTTTTTTTTTAAGTATGCCAGAATCCAGAACCCTGTCTCACATAAGTATGTGGTGCCAAACTAGGTCAGAACATCTACTGCTTTCTCAGCCAGGCAGGAGACCGCTTCCTGCTGTAGATCAGCAACCCAGAACTGTGTGTGTTTGCCTCAAAAACCACCTTGCAGTTTATAGCAGTTCAGAATAAAAAATATGACTTGTATTTAAACAGCAACAGTACCAACCTAGACTTGTTTTCAACAATAATTTATACAGTAGGCCTGATCATGTTTCATCTTCATATGTACTGTTACTTATGATTTCACTATCAGTAGCTAGCTAGCTTGCTTTGGCTAACGTTAGCCAGCTAGCTATTAGCTGTGTACAAGGAGATTGTTTGAAAGAGAAACTCACATCGACTACTATGAGAGATAGTACTCCCTTATTTCTGCTTACCATCACCTGATTTTGTCATCCACTGTCGAAGCACTGTTTCCTGAAGCATTCTGCCCTGTCCTGAAAGAACTCCCTGGGTTGACCGTCATGCTGTGGATGTTTGGTCGGGACGTGTCGTTTTAATTTGTTCCATTTTGAGACTCATTCAGCACTAACCCGCACAAAACACATTGGGCGCTCCTCGTTATTTCTCAAAGTGTGTATTAAACCAAGAGAGAGAAACTCATCGCTGTATTTGCGTTTCATGACAGTTGGGCTCAGTCAGAACTTGTTGCTAGCTTGAGTCCATTTGATGACAGCGGTGAGGGATGGCGAGTGGGAATGACAATTCAGTTGCCGCTTCAAAACAACCAGGAACTCGGAAATCTCCCACATTCAGCTTCAGTGTGTTCAAATATAACTGGGAACTCTGAGGGGAAAAAAACAAGTTCCAACTGGGTCAAATCAATTTTAACGGTCATCCAACTCGGCCTCTTTCTATAGCTACAACTTTCCAACCTGAAGATCACTGAAATCATGATTTGACCTCGTATTTTTCCGAGTTCCCAGTTGTCTTGAACACGGCAAGTGGCTGATGGCGCACCATCATCTGCTGCTGTATGACAGTACTGCGGAGTGATCTTCAAAAAAACTGCAGAAAAAAACATCAGGTAAACCTCGAAGCACACTGGGATCTCCCGTCCACTGACGCAGCTGCCAAACTGAGTAGAGAAAACGCTGCTAATCAGAGCGCACTGAACAAAGAGTGCAGTTGCACTTGGCCAAATCATTTCATGAAATAATTATACATTTACTCTGACATGTCGCAACCCATACTTTAAGAAAGGCTGCCATATAGCTTAGTAGAACCCCCCCCACACACACACATACACACACACACACATACACACACTCCCCTGCCAGCTTAGACAGGATTTTGACACTTATGGGTTAATAACCCTTTTGAAAAACATTAATCTGACCATGGTTGTTGGCCTTAGGGCTGGTATAATTACTGTATAACTGTGTAACCAATGATTATGGAACGAACAGCTGACTGAAGACGGGTCAGCGGGACATTCCTGCAGTTGAGTCCATTTCTGCGGTAACGTGGAATCTTAACAACGTACTAACACTCTGTTGCTCCGTGCTGAAATGTAGAATGTTAATTCTAATTATGTTGACTTATGAGGCTCATGCAATGGAATGTATTTTTTATAATGTCTAAGTTGAATCAACAATATTATCAGCACATATTGATGGATACACTTCCTTCTTTGACTTCCTGCTTTTAATTTCCTCTTTGCTCCTATAGATACACTCGCAATGGTCCACCCAATTATGCCATTATACCAATTACTGTCATCCAAAATTCTATGACCGTCACAGCCCTACTTATTGATTCAAATTATAATAATATATTTAGTGAATTCCATGTTTTGACCCCGGATAAATCCCAATAAAATATAACAATTAGCCTATTTATCTTTACTGAAGTCCATTTCCATTGGCACTATAACGGAGTGCTCTGTTTAGTCTGAAATCAGGGAAGAGTGGAGAGGCTCCCTTAGTGCTGTGCTGGTTATGTGGTAGCTGGCATATTCATTCACATATGGGAAGCTACACACACATGCCCGTCAGAGCCGTGCCTCAGAGACACTAGTGGTTGAGAACAGCCTTAAGTCCTGTTGTCCGCCTGGCCCATCGCACTGACTGGCTGAGGAAGTAAGTAGCTGATGCTGCACTGTAGCTATTGTTTGTGTGTGTGTGTGTGTGTGTGTTGCTCTATTATTAGCCACTTTCTGTGGCATTGGCAGCCTTACAGCCTTAGTGGGCTTACATAAGAGAGAGAAAGGGGCTTCATAGCCCACCAGCCTCAGAGGCCTGTAGACATGACACACACACACACACAACCCTATGACCTCACACCCCAGCCCGCTCAGTGTCGCCATCCATATTCACTGTGCCTAGCAGCACTAGTGCAGACTCTTTTCAGACATGTTTTTGACCTCCAGGAATGTACTTCCATCTCTCTCTCTCTCTCTCTTACCCCCTCCCTCCTTTCCCCAACTATCTCGCCCTCCTCTCTACCTCTCTTATTTGTGTGTGGCACAGGTCTGACGTGGTGGTGCTGTGTTTCTCCCTGGCCAACCCCAACTCCCTGCGCCACGTCCGCACCATGTGGTACCCTGAGATTAAGCACTTCTGCCCCCGCACCCCTATCATCCTGGTGGGCTGTCAGCTGGACCTGCGCTATGCCGACCTGGAGGCTGTCAACCGCGCCCGCAGACCCCTAGCCAAGTAAGACCACAATCACCCTGGTCTTCCTGAGACGGGTCCATGTCAGACCTGGGTTTAAAATCAAATCGTATTTGTCACATGCGCTGAATACAACAGGTGCAGACCTTATCGTGAAATGCTTACTTACAAGCTCTTAACCAACAATGCAGTTCAAGAAATAGAGTTAAGAAAATATTTACTAAATAAACTAAAGTAAAAAATAAAAAGTAACACAAGAAAATAACAGTACAGAGGCTATGTGCGGGGGTACAGGTTAGTCGAGGTCATTTGTACATGTAGGTAGGGGTGAAGTGCCTGCATAGATAATAAACAACAAGTAGCAGTATGCACTACCCTCTAGCGCCTTACGGTCGGATGCCAGACGGTGATTCAATTGGTCAGGATCCTCTCGATGGTGCAGCTGTAGAACTTCTAGAGGATCTGGGGACCCATGTCAAATCTTTTCAGTCTCCTGGGGGGGGGGGAAAAGGTTTTGTCATGCCCTCTTCACGACTGTCTTGGTGTGTTTGAACATGATAGCTTGTTGGTGAAGTTCAAGGTGAGTAATCGCTGATCTGATATCCAGAAGCTGTTTTCGGTCATAAGAGATGGTAGCAGCGACATTATGTACAAAATAATGTACGAAAAAACACACACAATAGCACAGTTGGTTAGGAGCCTGTAAATCGTCACCCATCCCCTCCGGCGCCATTATAAGCATATTTACTTTCTTATTTTATGTTTTTATTTTCAAGTAATGTGCCCGAATCCAACTACTTTTATTTGAAGTATTTGAAAGTATTTTCAAATCATTTCCTAGAAATAGACCTACTATTTGAAACTATTTTCAAATAGCCAACAATATTTGTTTCCAAATATATCTCAAGAATCCCCTAGGACAAAACAGAGCAGGGTACAAATGCAGTATTTAAATATTTGTGTTTGAAAATACACTTGTCTGTGTATTTCAGTATTTTCAAATACATGGCAATGTTTGACTCTTTGAAAGTAATTGAAATACTTAAAATAGTTTTTGAACCCAGGTCTGGACCACCTTGACCGCAGCAGTCCCATCACATCCATTGGCTGGATGTTTGGCATTTGATTGAATCGCAAACATACCTGTCCAGCCTTCTGTCTGTCCATAGTTTCTTTCCTTGTTACTCTAACCCTCTCCCTTTGTCCTCAGACCCATCAAGCCAACAGACATCCTACCTCCAGAGAGAGGCCACGAGGTGGCAAAGGAGCTGGGCATTCCCTACTTTGAGACCAGCATCGTGGCCCAGTTTGGGGTAAAGGATGTGTTCGACAATGCTATCCGTTCTGCCCTTATCTCCCGCCGCCACCTCCAGTTCTGGAAGTCCCACCTGAAGAGAGTCCAGCGGCCCCTCCTCCAGGCACCGTTCCTGCCTCCCCGTCCCCCTCGCCCTGTGGTTGGCATCCCCGACCCCCCTCCCATCGATGGAGAGGCCCCTGATTCCCTCTTCTGCCAGTCGCTGTGCGCCGACGTCCTCTTCCTTCTCCAGGGCGGTGCCACGCGCGTCTTCGCACACAAAGTCTACCTGGCCACATCCTGCTCCAAGTTCTATGACCTCTTCACCCTGGACCTGCTGGCTACTGAGTCAGATTGGGAGGGAGAGGAGCGAGCCGAGAGCGGGGAGGAGGACGAGCAGAGCAGGAGAGGGGCCAAAGAGCAGGCGGGGCGCACGAAGAGCTTGGACATCGATAAGGAGGGGGAGGGGGGCGCCAGGGGACTCAAACGGCCACCCATGCTCCAGCAGGGCTCCCTGAGGACTTCCAAAAGTGATAACGCCCTCCCCGCCAGGAGCCAGTGCCCTCTGGGGCCCCTGGGAGCTGGCCGTGGCCTCTCGGGATGGGGGAGGGGCTTCCTGAGTGTGTACCTGGAGCACATAGCTGACCCTGAGACGGGGCGACTTCGCCTCATGACTGTGGTCTCCATGGACGGCCTCATACAGGAAGAACCCTTCCAGGTAAGATCAGATACCAACAAAACAAGTCTTGCAAGATGCTTTGGATAATAGCGTCTGCTAAATCACTATATTAAATCATGCAAAACCAGCTACGCCGTGAGGTTCCCATTCCCATCACTGTTCCAGGGTTGCATAATCATTTTAGTTCACTGTGAAGAATGTCCCCTACTGGTCATTCCAACCATAACACATTTTAGGGCAACAAAGACATTTTAAAGGAGAATTAAAGGTCATTAAAGTGAAGTTAATCTAAACACATCAAATGGTGTTTATTAACTTAATTTATACCACTGCTTGGCTTAATACTCAATTCCGAGAGGGTGTTGATTATTTTTTCAACTTTGCTGTGGTTCCAGGCGGTGCTGCAGTACCTGTACACAGGCAGTCTGGACGAGAGCCGAGGGGGCCTGATGCAGGTGGCCACCATCGCCGAGCTGCTGGAGGTGTTTGACCTGAGGATGATGGTGGCCAACGTGCTGAACCGTGAAAGCTTCATGAACCAGGAGATCACCAAGGCCTTCCATGTCCGCCGAGCCAACCGCATCAAAGAGTGCCTCAGCAAGGGTACCTTCGCCGGTAAACACACTGCCCCCACTTGCCTTGACATACTGCGTTCTCAGAGCTAGTGTGCATGCGTTTGCGTGCGTTTGTGTGTGTGTGTGTGTGTGTGCACAGCACGTTTAGCATTCCCACTTTATTCCAATATTCTCCCATTGAATTCAGACATCTGGATCTGTGGCCAAGATATTGCTTTTCCTATCTGCAATATTTTGTTTGTGTGTCCTGTCCTTCATTTGGTGTCATCGATCTAAATATGTGTCGCTGAGATTCTCTGCTTTCTCCGTATGTGTGCCGTGCCCATGTGTTTCTTTACGCCACTTATTTCTGGTTCGTGTGTGTGCATGTTGGCTATAGCGTTTACCTCAAGGTGAGAGTCCTATACCATCTCTAAAGTAACTGTTGACTTTTCTACCATCAGCTGGCATACCACAATCCTTATTTTATAGTCATTGTGTCTGTTTCCGTGGGTATTTATTTTTCAATATACACAGAAGTCTGTGGACACCCCTTCAATTTAGTGGATTTGGCTATTTCAGCCACACCTGTTGCTGACAGGTGTAAAAATAATAAAAAAAATAAATGCACACAGCTATGCAATCTCCATAGACAAACATTGGCAGCAGAATGGCCTTACCGAAGAGCTCAGTGACTTTCAACGTGGCACCGTCATAGTATGCCTCCTTTCCAACAAGTCAGTAAGTCAAATTTCTGCCCTGCTAGAGCTGCACCGGTCAACTGTAAATGCTGTTATTGTGAAGTGGAAACATCTAGGAGCTTCAACGGCTCAGCCGCGAGGTGGTAGGACGCACAAGCTCACAGAACGGGACCTCTGAGTGCTGAAGCGCATAGCGAGTAAAAATTGTCTGTCCTCAGTTCCAAACGTCAGCACAAGAACTGTGCGCCGGGAGCTTCATGAAATGGGTTTACATGGCCGAGCAGCCACACACACGCTTAAGATCAGCATGCGCAATGCCAAGCGTCGGCTGGAGTGATGTAAAGCTCGCTGCCATTGGGCTCTGGAGCAGTGGAAACCGCTCTCTGGAGTGCTGAATCCCACTTCGCCATCTGGCAGTTTGGCAGACAAACCTGGGTTTGGCGGATGCCAGGAGAATGCTACCTGCCCCAATTCATAGTGCCAACTGTAAAGTTGATTTTTGTATTTTTAGGGAGCAGATCATTGTAGCAAATAGATTGTGGCTTCCATCTGCGTGAACGTGCCTTAGGCATGCTTCAATGAGGAATGAGGACTGCAGATGTGGTCAGGGCAATAAATTGCAATGTTTGTACTGTGAGACGCCTAAGACCGTGCAACAGGGAGACAGGACGGACAGCTGATCGTCCTCACAGTGGCAGACCACGTGTAACAACACATGCACAGGATCGGTACATCCAAACATCACACCTGCGGGACAGGTACAGGATGGCAACAACAACTGCCCGAGTTACACCAGGAACGGACAATCCCTCCATCAGTGCTCAGACTGTCCACAATAGGCTGAGAGAGGCTGGACTGAGGGCTTGCAGGCCTGTTGTAAGGCAGGTCCTCACACCAGACCTCACCGGCAACAACGTTGCCTATGGACACAAACCGACCATCGCTGGACCAGACAGGACTGGCAAAAAGTGCTCTTCACTGACTAGTCGCTGTTTTGTGTCACCGGGGTGATGGTGGGATTCCCGTTTATCGCTTAAGGAATAAGCGTTACACCGAGGCCTGTACTCTGGAGCGGGATCGATTTGGAGGTGGAGGGTCCTTCATGGTCTGGGGCGGTGTGTCACAGCATCATCGGACTGAGCTTGTTGTCATTGCAGGCAATCTCAACGGTATGCGTTACAGGGAAGACATCCTCTTCCTTCATGTGGTACCCTTCCTGCAGGCTCATTTTGACATGACCCTCCAGCATGACAATGCCACCAGCCATACAGCTTGTTCTGTGTGTGATTTCCTGCAAGACAGGAATGTCAGTGTTCTGCCATGGCCAGCGAAGAGCCTGGATCTCAATCCCATTGAGCACGTCTGGGACCTGTTGGATCGGAGAGTGAGGGCTAGGGCCATTCCCCCCAGAAATGTCCAGGAACTTGCAGGTGCCATGGTGGAAGAGTGGGGTAACGTCTCACAGCAAGAACTGGCAAATATGGTGCAGTCCATGAGGAGGCGATGCACTACAGTACTTAATGCAGCTGGTGGCCACACCAGATACTGACTGTTACTTTGATTTTAACCCCCCCTTGTTCAAAGACACATTATTCAATTTCTGTTAGTCACATGTTTGTGGAACTTGTTCATTTTATGTCACAGTTGTTGAATCTTGTTATGATCATACAACTATTTACACATGTTAAGTTTGCTGAAAATAAACGCAGTTGACAGTGAGAGGACTTTTTTCGTTGAGTTTATATCAAATCCAGTTGAAGTCTGAAGTTTACATACACTTAGGTTGGACTCATTAAAACTCTTTTTTTTAGATCTCCACAAATTTCTTGTTAACAAACTTTAGTTTTGGCAAGTCAGTTAGGACATCTACTTTGTGCATGACACAAGTAATTTTTCCAACAATTGTTTACAGACATATTATTTCACTTGTAATTCACTGTATCACAATTCCAGTGGGTCAGACGTTTACATACACTAAGTTGACTGTGCCTTTAAACAGTTTGGAAAATTCCAGAAAATGATATCATGGCTTTCAAAGCTTTTAATAGGCTAATTGAACTAATTTGAGTTAATTGGAGGGGTACCTGTGGATGTATTTCAAGGCCTACCTTCAGACTCAGTGCCCCTTTGCTTGACATCATGGGACAATGAAAAGAAATCAGCCCCCCAAAAAAATTGTAGACCTCCACAAGTCTAGTTCATCCTTGGAGCAATTTCCAAACTCCTGAAGGTACCATGTTCATCTGTACAAACAATAGTATGCAAGTATAAATACCATGGGATCATACAGCTGTCATACCACTCAGGAAGGAGACACGTTCTGTCTCCTAGAGATGCACGTACTTTGGTGTGAAAAGTGCAAATCAATCCCAGAACAACAGCAAAGGACCTTGTGAAGATGCCTGAGGAAACAGGTACAAAGGTATCAATATCCACAGTAAAACGAGTCCTATATCAACATAACCAGCAAAGAAGAAGCCACTGCTCCAAAACCGCCATAAAAAAGACAGACTACGGTTTGCAACTGCATATGGGGACAAAGATCGTGTTTTGGGGGAAAACGTCCTCTGGTCTGATGAAACAAAAATAGAACTGTTTGGCTATAATGACCATCGTTATGTTTGGAGGAAAAAGGGGGAGGCTTGCAAGCCGAAGAACACCATCCCAACCGTGAAGCACGGGGGTGCAGCAACATGTTGTGGGGGTGCTTTGCTGCATGAGGGACTGGTGCACTTCACACATAGATGGCATCATGAGGCAGGAAAATTCTGTGGATGTATTGATGCAACATCTCAAGACATCAGTCAAGAAGTTAAAGCTTGGTTGCAAATGGGTCTTCCAAATGGACAATGACCCTACGCATACTTCCAACGTTGTGGCAAAATGGCTTAAGAACAACAAAGTCAAGGTATTGGAGTGGCCATCACAAAGCCCTGACCTCAATCATATAGAAAATTTGTGGGCAGAACTGAAAAAGCTCTGTCAGGAGGAATGGGCCAAAATTCACCCAACTTATTGTGGGAAGCTTGTGGAAGGCGACCCAAAACGTTTGACCCAAGTTTAACAATTTAAAGGCAATGCTACCAAATACTAATTGGGTGTATGTACATTTCTGACCCACTGGGAATGTAATGAAAGAAATAAAAGCTTCTCTACTATTATTCTGACATTTCACATTCTTAAAATAAAGTGCTGATCCTAACGGACTTAAGACAGGGAATTTTTACTAGGATTAATGTCAGGAATTGTGAAAAACTGAGTTTAAATGTATTTGGCTCAGGTGTATGTAAACCCCCGACTTCAACTGTACATACAGTACCAGTGTGGACACACCTCATTCCAGGGTTTTTCTTTATTTTACTATTTTCTACATTGTAGAAAAATAGTGAAGACATTGAAACTATGAAATAACACACAGAATCATGTAGTAACCAAAACATTGTTAAATAAATCAAAATATATTTGATATTCTTCAAAGTCGCCACCTTGATGACATCTTTAACCATACTATTTGTTGTAATAAATGTTCTGTATTTTCTGGTGGATTAAACTGAAATTGCAACCAACTTTCTATGTCTTGTTTTAAAAATAGCAATATTTTGGAGATTATTACATTTTCAAATAACAGAAAGTGAGAGGTTGTAATCTGAATCAAGGGCATTCTTGAACATGGGGTGAGACATTCTTTCTAGTCTGCTAAAGAACCAGGTCGGATTTAATTATAACTTTTGGATGACTGAAGCCTTTAATGAAAGGTATAATGCTTTAATATTTAATCGTTTCTACCCTCATATTCATATTCAATATATACAGTGCCTTCGGTAAGTATTCAGACCCCTTGACCTTTTCCACATTTTGTTAGATTACAGCCTTATTCTAAAATGGATTAAATAATTAAAATATCCTCAGCAATCCACACACAATACACCATAATAACAAAGCGAAAACAGATTATTATAATTTTTTTGCAAATGTATAAAATACAAAAATTTACATAAGTATTCAGACCCTTTGCTATGAGATTCAAAATTGAGCTAAAGTGCGTCCTGTTTCCATTGATCATTCTTGAGATGTTTCTACAACTTGATTGGAGTCCACCTGTGGTAAATTAATTTGATTGGACATGATTTGGAAAGGCACACACCTGTCTATATAAGGTCCCACAGTTGACAGTCCATGTCAGAGCAAAAACCAAGCCATGATGTCGAAGAAATTGTCTCTATAGCTCCGAGACAGGATTGTGTCGAGACACAGATCTGGGGAAGGGTACGAAAACATTTCTGCAGAATTCAAGGTCACCAAGAACACAGTGGCCTCTATCATTTTTAAATGGAAGAAGTTTGGAACCATCAAGACTCTTCCTAGAACTGGCTGCCCGGCCAAACTGAGCAGTCGGGGGAGAAGGGCCTTGGTCAGGGAGGTGACCAAGAACCCGATGGTCACTCTGACAGAGCTCTAGATTTCCTTTGTGGAGATGGGAGAACCTTCAAGAAGGACAACCCTCTCTGCAACACTCCAGCAATCAGTCCTTTATGGTAGAGTTGCGAGACGGAAGCCACTCTTCAGTAAAAGGCACATGACATCCCGCTTGGAGTTTACCCCAAAAAATTATTTTCCTTTCGACTGTAGCAAGACCTATTTTTGCTAACTTTCTATTCAAATGTATTGTATTGAGATTGAATGAGTATTTCCACTTCACCATCAGACCATTTTATTGGTAAACTACAAGCTAATGTAAAAGTTGTATTTTTTTTGTGATCCAATGCATATTATAAACTGGGTGGTTCGAGCCCAGAATGCTGATTGGCTGACAGCTGTCGTATATTTATGCAATAAGGCACGAGGAGGTGTGGTATATGGCCAATATACTGCTGCTAAGGTCTGTATCCAAACACTTTGCCTTGTGTCTTGCATAAGAACAGCCCTTAGCCGTGGTATATTGGCCATATGCCACACCCCCTCGGGGCTTATTGCTTAAATATAGTACACTTATCATACTTTTATTGTAATCCAGAGAGGTTTGAAAAATTGTCTAGATGCTCTATGAGGCTACAGAGGGATCCAAATAGTAGATTTAAAAGAACCTGAATTATCAGTGTGCAATGACACTTTTTGTTTTTAAGCCCAGGATTTCTAGGCACTTGATATTATTGTTGGATCTGGAACTGTAAAGTTTGGTTGAGGAGGGATAATGGTCTGTGGCTGGCTAGGCCGCTTAGTTCCAGTGAAGGGAAATGTTAATACCACAGCATACAATGACATTCTAGACGATTCTGTGTTTACAACTTTGTGGCAATAGTTTGGGGAAGGCCCTTTCCTGTTTCAGCATGACAATGCCCCCGTGCACAAAGCGAGATCCATACAGAAATGGTTTGTAAAGATCGGTGTGGAAGAACTTGACAGGCCTGCACAGATCCCTAACCTCAACCCCATCGAACACTGTTAGATGAATTTAGTTCTTATGCGTTCATTAACCAATTCAATTAAAACACTCTGTCCGTTTCTAAGAATTTGTAAGGTTCTTATTTGCATAAAATGGACAAAGACCAGCCACCAAAATTAGCCAATAGCGTTTATTCTCGAGAGCTCTGCTCATAATAGCATGTACATTGGTTTATATACCTCACATTTCATTATAAATGTCCCTCCTCCTCTCAGATACAATTGCAATATAGTTCACAAGCCTTCTCACATTGTCTGCCACCTGTTAAACAATCTACTACAAGCCCAAGGTCTCTCCCCTCCCTGGGTGGGGACAGAATGTCCTGTAAGGAACACAGTATTCCAGCCGGTCTGACGATAGCTCCATTCGTTTCTAACAAGGAACAGAAAGTCCTTGTTCTAATTCTTGACTAAAACTACACACATTATATTCAGTGTTATGATTATATTAAGATTCATACATTCATACAGTGACAGAGTAGTATTCTGTTTAGTTATAGTTCTACGTTAAATGTATACATCATTTAGTCATTATTCATAAAAATCCCATAAAACACTTTTGGGATTAATTGGAACACTGACCGCGAGCCAGGCCTAATCGACCAACATCAGTGTCCGACCTCACTAATGCTCTTGTGGCTGAATGGAAGCAAATCCCAAAGCAATGTTCCAACATCTAGTAGAAAACCTTCCCAGAAGAGTGGAGGCTGTTTATAGAAGGAAATGTGGGACCAACTCCATATTTAATACCCATGATTTTGGAATGAGATGTTCGACGAGCAGGTGTCCACATACATTTGGTCATGTAGTGTACCTCCTGAATATAAATTATTTACACGCTCTAGTGGTTTCTATGCCCTATGAAGATTGGCGAGGCCTATAGGTCTGCCCTAGGGATTGGTCTAGATTTTTTTATAGAATGCTTCTTCTTTAGAAGGACATCTTTCGGCCTCCAACAGAATAAAGGGACAGTTCAAGCCCTTCAAGTGTGTGTATATATAGGTTTCAAACTTAGTATCTAAACTCTGCTTGTCACTGTGTGCCACCCTATCCCTCCCGTTTGTCGATTTCTGTCATGCTCTGTCTACCTCTCTCTATGTCTCTGTGTGCATCTGTCTGTCTGCGTTTGTCTGTGTTTGTGTCTGTCCATCTGTCTTCCCGTCTTTCTGTAGCCTCGACTCTGTGGCTCACTCCGAGATGAGTGCTCAGTCTTTTCCCTCCCCCTGGTTTTAGATGTGGTGTTCCACCTGGACGATGGATACCTGCCGGCCCACAAGCCCCTGCTCATCTCCAGCTGCGACTGGATGGCGGCCATGTTCCGGGGATCCTTCATGGAGAGCTACATCGAGGAGGTGAGTCAAGAGTCAGACTGCACAAATAATCCAAATGCTCATCGAAATTGCAATCTTGATATACGCAATATCCATATCGCAAGAGATCCATATTGCATGCAATATTTTCAAACGCCACTCAGCCATGTGTAACGTCCATTTTTATGGTTTGCTCTTTTCGACGTCTCCCTCTCTCCTCTTGCGGCTGCTCCCCACACACACCAAGCCTCGCCCCCTGTCACTCGAGCAACACAGTTCAAGTCCAATCGCAATATTTGGTCAAATGAAATCACAATTCGATTTTTTGCCCTTAAGAGAGAGAGATGCTGGGGTTACAATGTCAAACCAGACACACATTTCCCAGTTGAACCTAGCAGTAGGAGAAATATCAAAGTGTTAGCTAAAGCTAAATGTGTGGGGAACTTATTATTGTGTTGGACACATGAGCTGGTGATTGTCAAGCAAATAACTGCCGGTCTCACGGTAATTGACCTGTTAATTAGCTTAAACATGTTTAGCATCTCCTGGCTTCCACACATAGCCTACAAGCTACTGATCCAGACCTTTGGAACATCTACATTTTAAAACGTAGAATAAATCCATTTGATACAGCCTACACCATCACAATAAATCCATTATTTATTTTAGGCAGGTCTAAAGAAACATGGCATGAAGAAAATGTAGTCTATTTCAGAAGAACAGAATCGCATACTATGAGTTGGCCTTATGTTAGGTCCTGATATGGCGATGCCATCTGGCTGTGGGCTACACTGTTTCATTTAGCAGACAAGATTTGCTTAGAATTCCGTGCCATTATTTGCTTATTTTTCTACTGGTCAACTTCTGTGCAAGAAATACAGTGCCTTGCGAAAGTATTCGGCCCCCTTGAACTTTGCGACCTTTTGCCACATTTCAGGCTTCAAACATAAAGATATAAAACTGTATTTTTTTGTGAAGAATCAACAACAAGTGGGGCACAATCATGAAGTGGAACGACATTTATTGGATATTTCAAACTTTTTTTAACAAATCAAAAACTGAAAAATTGGGCGTGCAAAATTATTCAGCCCCTTTACTTTCAGTGCAGCAAACTCTCTCCAGAAGTTCAGTGAGGATCTCTGAATGATCCAATGTTGACCTAAATGACTAATGATGATAAATACAATCCACCTGTGTGTAATCAAGTCTCCGTATAAATGCACCTGCACTGTGATAGTCTCAGAGGTCCGTTAAAAGCGCAGAGAGCATCATGAAGAACAAGGAACACACCAGGCAGGTCCGAGATACTGTTGTGAAGAAGTTTAAAGCCGGATTTGGATACAAAAAGATTTCCCAAGCTTTAAACATCCCAAAGAGCACTGTGCAAGCGATAATATTGAAATGGAAGGAGTATCAGACCACTGCAAATCTACCAAGACCTGGCCGTCCCTCTAAACTTTCAGCTCATACAAGGAGAAGACTGATCAGAGATGCAGCCAAGAGGCCCATGATCACTCTGGATGAACTGCAGAGATCTACAGCTGAGGTGGGAGACTCTGTCCATAGGACAACAATCAGTCGTATATTACACAAATCTGGCCTTTATGGAAGAGTGGCAAGAAGAAAGCCATTTCTTAAAGATATCCATAAAAAGTGTTGTTTAAAGTTTGCCACAAGCCACCTGGGAGACACACCAAACATGTGGAAGAAGGTGCTCTGGTCAGATGAAACCAAAATTGAACTTTTTGTCAACAATGCAAAATGTTATGTTTGGCGTAAAAGCAACACACCATCCCCACTGTCAAACATGGTGGTGGCAGCATCATGGTTTGGGCCTGCTTTTCTTCAGCAGGGACAGGGAAGATGGTTAAAATTGATGGGAAGATGGATGGAGCCAAATACAGGACCATTCTGGAAGAAAACCTGATGGAGTCTGCAAAAGACCTGAGACTGGGACGGAGATTTGTCTTCCAACAAGACAATGATCCAAAACATAAAGCAAAATCTACAATGGAATGGTTCAAAAATAAACATATCCAGGTGTTAGAATGGCCAAGTCAAAGTCCAGACCTGATTTCAATCGAGAATCTGTGGAAAGAACTGAAAACTGCTGTTCACAAATGCTCTCCATCCAACCTCACTGAGCTCGAGCTGTTTTGCAAGGAGGAATGGGGAAAAATGTCAGTCTCTCGATGTGCAAAACTGATAGAGACATACCCCAAGCGACTTACAGCTGTAATCACAGCAAAAGGTGGCGCTACAAAGTATTAACTTAAGGGGGCTGAATAATTTTGCACGCCCAATTTTTCAGTTTTTGATTTGTTAAAAAAGTTTGAAATATCCAATAAATGTCGTTCCACTTCATGATTGTGTCCCACTTGTTGTTGATTCTTCACAAACAAATACAGTTTTATATCTTTATGTTTGAAGCCTGAAATGTGGCAAAAGGTCGCAAAGTTCAAGGGTGCCGAATACTTTCGCAAGGCACTGTAAATACTCCAAACATACTCTGGGACAGTTGTGGGATGTGATAGATGCCAAATTAATACAACCACTCGCATCCCAAAAACATTTAAAATCAATGAGGTTGATTGTTTAGCTTAAAATGTTGATGTATTATTAGCCATTTTTTTTCCCACATTATAAGCGCAGCAATATGCACTAGGCTAAAGTAGGCTAAAAGGGCTAATGTTCCAAAATACTATCAATTACCGGGAAAACACTGTTCTGAAAGTGATTGCAAATGCCATTATGCATGTAATGCTTTATTATAAAGGTGCATTTTTATGGTGAAAAAATTCTCCAAATTTGAAACTCATGCACAGCCAGTTAAGCTTTACACTGGTTATAAAGCGGATTAATGTGCTTAATTTTAAGACGTTTTTTGGCCATTTAGTTGTGATATAAAACATATAGGCCTATGGGCGAGTATGATTTGAAAAATTTCGTGCCTTAATAATGCGCAAGCTGGGCATCATTCACAAGTGATAGGCTAATATTGTCACCCATCAAACTGTTCTTAATTTAATTTAATTCACAATAATATGTCTGAAATTTGTTTTGATTTAGATTGAACCATTATCATGCATCTGTCTCGGAACAGGGGCATGAGAAAAAATTACATGTCATCTATGCACTTAAATAGCGAATAGAGGACACTTTTCCCATGGTTCGTTTTCATGCCAGCCAGGTACGCTGTGTTCCTGTGTTAAAGCGAATCAATGTGCTTAATATTAGAAAAGTTGATGAATAATATTTTGTAAACCTAGCCTATAGAAAGCTGATGGGAAACCCCCCCTTTTTAATAGAGGCCATCAAAACTCTGTTTTCTCACACAATTACATAGCCTATAGAAGTGTTTGATTAAATTTGCATTGATGTCACAGTGATTAGAGGGACAATAGAGTGCGGAGTTCCAGGCAGTTTGGTAGGCTACTAATGACCATCAGCAGCATCAGAGCTTGGAGAAGCCTAATTACTGTGACTAAACGTTATGGCGGTAATACGGTCACCGTAACAGCCTTATTCTGCACTCCGATCTATTAACCTATTTCACCTCTAAGGGCTCACAGAGTTAGCTGCCACGCTAACTGACAATACATAGAGTACTGGCCTGGAGTACAGCCAGATGAGTGGCTTAAAGCAGCAGGCAGACAGGGTTCCGCGTCTGAGCAGAATCACCTCTGGACTTCCTGTTTCATTTCCTGTCTACACATACTTGCTGGACAAGAGGAATCGTGAGAATATCATATCACAGCACTAACCACACATACCGCCTGCATTCCTGCCTGGTATCAACATACTGTCATTTTACAGCCTCATCTGATCAAGAAGAGGCTATTGAGGGAGGCTGAGAGAGATGGTAGAGTAGCAGACAGTATGTATCGCAAAGGGAGCTCTTTTTCCTTTGACATTTGCCCCCAAGACAACGGTGTAACATGACATGCATTCACTTTATAGAGCTACCCATGAGCAGTACATGAGAAACAATCCAGGAACACACAACAGGCTATATATAGTAGAACACTAGAACAGCTAGAACACAGGTGTCGTGTCTTTGGCTATGCTGGATTAAGTGATATGACATGCTATTCTATAAAGTAATTTCTCCGTAATTAATATTACCTGATTGAGCTAATAATGTAAATGTAATTAACTAGAGAGTCGGGGCACCACAAAATAATATTTATAGAGCTGTTATCTTCCGAATAAACTCTTAAAGACCTAGTAATATTTTACATCAATAGCAGTCAATATTAATCGTCATCTTAATTCAGTCTCATCTGAAAGGGTGAAGTTGTGCTATCGTAAATACAGAATCTTATGCATTCTAAATTACCGCCCATTTGGAAAAGGAAAATGCAATAAATATTTACTCTGAGCTGCGCTTCGGTAGGTTGGTGGTAGATGGAAGGCCGTGTTTCCCAACCGAGTCCTTTAAAGAATGTCTCTGCTGGTAAATTAGATACGTTGTAGTAACGTCGTTGTGTGGTAGACGGAATACTCTGTCTGTTCCTTCCTAACCTGCGTTTGCAGCTGCTGTTGCTAACTAGGAGGTATCACTTCTGTAGTGAATAAGAGTTCAACGTTCATACCATTCGCAACCAAAGCTCACGCTGATGTTGGCTTCGTTCTGTAGTTCTTATCTGAACCATTCTGACATCAGACCGTCGTCCTCACATCCTCGGAACAGGAGGTTATATTATCGCCTATAACAATATAGGAAGGGAGAGGAGGGCGTGTTTGACAAGTTTTATAGCCCATGTCCCTTCACAGGGGCGGGCCACTGATTGAGCAGACCTTATGAAAACCCAAATCTCACATTTTAGAAGCAAAAATCACATTTCATCCCATCACGAATAATTTCATATTCAAACATTTAAATTGAACAACAATTCCATGTGAATCCGATAACTCTGATGTGTAGACTTTCCACTGTAGAGTTTATGTCATCTTATCATTGATGAGAATGTCTCAGATGACAACCGAACTGACATCATATTCATTAAGTACAAACGCATATGTTCAATTGGTCGGATTACCAGAATATAGTTCATTTCGCCCCACCTTCTGATGTTCCCAGAATCTCTATGTTAACCAAGGTGTTTGCAAATGTAACATCAGTAGGGTAGAGAGAGGAAAAAAGGGGGGAAGAGGTATTTATGACTGTCATAAACCTACCCGCAGGCCAACGTCATGACACAGGATATTGTGGAACTGATAGGTGAGAATTGTCTGTTAATTGAATGATTTGAATATTCCGCCCTGAAACATATAATTGTATGGAATTGATTAGAATGTATAAAATCATAATCAATAAATGTGTAGTCCTAGTCAGAATTAGGGTAAAACAATATGTCTTTATGGTATTTTACACACAGACTGTCTGAGCTTGGTGCCGACCTGACTAGAGATTTGGGAGAGAACTGGGAGTACGTCTCAAGGACAAGGTCACTATCTCTGTCGGCTGGGTAGTGAGACAGACAGTGTGTGCGTAGCAGGACATGTGTGTGCGTATGTTTGTGTGTATGTGGGTGTGCATGTTTGTGTGTATGTGTGGGTGTGAGAAGTCAGTATAAAATGAATTGTTTTGTATTCTTGACTTTAGAACGTTCCGTGAATAAACCTTTTTGACCATTTAGCTGGACCTCTGTCTGTTTTCATTTCCATCCGTATCTTACAAATCCTGATATAACAGACTGAGAGTAATATAATTGAATTGGGTAATGAACAGGAGAACATAATTCTCTTATCAGGAACTGTGGCCCGGATGGTTCCGGATTCTCCGAGCCCCATATCCAGGTCAGTATTCCCTGTACGGGGTGTCCGGTTACCCCCAGTTTCTCTCTGACGGCTTGGTTTCTAGAAACACTACTCCTCCAGGACAGGGCTACGGACCGGGCCAACCCACCCCGGGAGAGGAACGCCTGTCTCTGAGTATATCGGACTCTGTGGGCGTCTGCTGCCTGTGTCCTTCTGATGAACTAGATCCCCCAGGTATGGTTACAGGCTTTGGGTTACAGCCCTTCCAGGAAGCCGGCAGCCCCAGGACGCTGGCATGGTCCGATAGATGCTCTTACAGCCAGAATCTACAGGGAGGGAGGGTTGGGGGTTAAGGTGGAGTGGACAGGGTCATGGTGCAGGGTGGGGGTCATTTTGTCTATAAGGACATTTGTAAAACACTAAAAGCAGTGAGGGTTGGGGTCGACAGTGGAGGCTACCGGGATGCTTGCCAGTATCCATGGTAACCCTGAAAGCTTCATGTTTGTCCAATTGTGGCACTCTTTATGGCGTTTCGCTGGCACAGTACAGTGGCCAGGTGCACATCTAACAAAGACTGAGAAACTGGACAATGTGAAGCTGTCATTGTGTGTGCATGTGAGATTTATATAGTGGAGCAGCCTAGGAGCAGAGTCCTAGATGCTTACGGTTGCACACTCACCTCAGTTTGAAATCTCGGGCACAAAAACCCTCACACATCCCTCTTTTTCACTGCTTAGCTGGCAGGCCCTGCGGTGCATGGACAAAGCCTCTGTTGGAGTGGCACCAATGTGGCTGTGGTTGTGAGCAGTGCCATTGTGCCTGATGCAGGCAGATGGGTCACCTTGTCACTAATGCATTTCCACGTGCTGTCTGAGACACATCTCCCGAAGCAAGCACCAGTTAGCCTGGAACTAGCCTCGTGCTAGGCCCATCTCCCGGCTAGCTGAAGAGGTCCATCAGATACTCCTTAGGCTACAATGCCTATTTTGACAATTGGCCTGTATCCCTTTTACTGCTGACCATGAGCCTCGTCGATCCATCATGACTGGTCTACCTACGTAATCCGCCCGAGGGGGTTTCAACAGGCTTCTCCGTCGCAACATCCCCTGAAGGCCCATCCGCTAGCCTGCTAGCCACGGCCCGCTAGCTGTCTAGAGTATATCGGACTGTTAGCTGAAGAGGTCCATCAGTTAATTTCTTGGGCTAAAATACCTATTTTGTCAATTGGCCTGGACCCTTTTACTGCCTACACGGAGCCCTGCCGATCCATCACGACTGGTCTGCCGACGTAACCGTCCGAGGGGGCTACAACAGACTCTTACGTCGCGACGTCCCCCTAAGGCCCTTCTGCTAGCCCCGGCATGCTAGCTGTCTGAATCGCCGTGTCTCCAGCTCGCCTAGCTACTCACTGGTCCCTATGATCACTCGGTTACGCATGCCTCTCCCTAATGTCAGTATGCCTTGTCCATTGCTGTTTTGGTTTGTGATTATTGTCTTATTTCACTATAGAGCCTTCAGCCCTGCTCAATATGCCCTTTTGTTCGACCTCCCACACATGCGGTGACCTCATCTGGTTTAAAGGGTGTCCCTAGAGACAAAACCTCTCTGATCGTCACTCAATGCCTAGGTTTACCTCCACTGTATTCACATCCTACCATAGTCTTGTCTGTACATTATGCCTTGAATCTATTCTTCCGCACCCAGAAACCTGCTCCTTTTACTCTCTCTTCCGAACGCACTAGACGACCCGTTCTTATAGCCTTTAGCCCTACTCCTTCTCTGGTGATGTAGAGGTTAATCCAGGCCCTGCAGTGCCTAGCTCCACTCCCATTCCCCAGGCGCTCTCATTTGCTGACTTCTGTAACTGTAAAAGCCTTGGTTTCATGCATGTTAAAATTAGAAGCCTCCTCCCTAAGTTTGTTTTATTCAGTGTTTTAGCACACTCTGCCAACCCGGGTGTCCTAGCCGTGTCTGAATCCTGGCTTCGGAAGGCCACAAAAAAATCCAGAAATGTCCATCCCTAACTATAACCTTTTCCGACAAGGTAGACCTGCCAAAGGGGGTGGAGTTGCAATCTACCGCAGAGATAGCCTGCAGAGTTCTGTCATACTATCCAGGTCTGTGCCCAAACAATTTGAGCTTCTACTTCTAAAAATCCACCTTTCTAGAAACAAGTCTCTCACCATTGCCGCTGCTGCCTACCATCGCTCAGTCAGACTGCTCTATCAAATATCAAATCATAGACTTCAAATCAAATCAAATTTTATTTGTCACATACACATGGTTAGCAGATGTTAATGCGAGTGTAGCGAAATGCTTGTGCTTCTAGTTCCGACAATGCAGTAATAACAAGTAATCTAACTAACAATTCCAAAACTACTGTCTTGTACACAGTGTAAGGGGATAAAGAATATGTACATAAGGATATATGAATGAGTGATGGTACAGAGCAGCATAGGCAAGATACAGTAGATGGTATCGAGTACAGTATGTACAAATGAGATGAGTATGTAAACAAAGTGGCATAGTTTAAAGTGGCTAGTGATACATGTATTACATAAGGATACAGTCGATGATATAGAGTACAGTATATACGTATGCATATGAGATGAATAATGTAGGGTAAGTAACATTATTTAAGGTAGCATTGTTTAAAGTGGCTAGTGATATATTTACATCATTTCCCATCAATTCCCATTATTAAAGTGGCTGGAGTTGAGTCAGTGTCAGTGTGTTGGCAGCAGCCACTCAGTGTTAGTGGTGGCTGTTTAACAGTCTGATGGCCTTGAGATAGAAGCTGTTTTTCAGTCTCTCGGTCCCAGCTTTGATGCACCTGTACTGACCTCGCCTTCTGGATGATAGCGGGGTGAACAGGCAGTGTCTCGGGTGGTTGATGTCCTTGATGATCTTTATGGCCTTCCTGTGACATCGGGTGGTGTAGGAGTCCTGGAGGGCAGGTAGTTTGCCCCCGGTGATGCGTTGTGCAGACCTCACTACCCTCTGGAGAGCCTTACGGTTGAGGGCGGTGCAGTTGCCATACCAGGCGGTGATACAGCCCGCCAGGATGCTCTCGATTGTGCATCTGTAGAAGTTTGTGAGTGCTTTTGGTGACAAGCCGAATTTCTTCAGCCTCCTGAGGTTGAAGAGGCGCTGCTGCGCCTTCTTCACGATGCTGTCTGTGTGAGTGGACCAATTCAGTTTGTCTGTGATGTGTATGCCGAGGAACTTAAAACTTGCTACCCTCTCCACTACTGTTCCATCGATGTGGATAGGGGGGTGTTCCCTCTGCTGTTTCCTGAAGTCCACAATCATCTCCTTAGTTTTGTTGACGTTGAGTGTGAGGTTATTTTCCTGACACCACACTCCGAGGGCCCTCACCTCCTCCCTGTAGGCCGTCTCGTCGTTGTTGGTAATCAAGCCTACCACTGTTGTGTCGTCCGCAAACTTGATGATTGAGTTGGAGGCGTGCGTGGCCACGCAGTCGTGGGTGAACAGGGAGTACAGGAGAGGGCTTAGAACGCACCCTTAATTATACTTAATTATAACATAATGACACACAGGAATACGAGCCTTTGGTCATTAATATGGTCGAATCCGGAAACTATCATTTCGAAAAATAAACGTTTATTATTTCAGTGAAATACGGAATCGTTCAGTATTTTATCTAACGGGTTGCATCCCTAAATCTAAATATTCCTGTTACATTGTACAACCTTCAATGTTATGTCATAATTACGTAAAATTCTGGCAAATTAGTTCGCAATGAGCCAGGCTGCCCAAACTGTTGCATATACCCTGACTCTGCATGCAATGAACGCAAGAGAAGTGACACAATTTCACCTGGTTAATATTGCCTGCTAACCTGGATTTCTTTTAGCTAAATATGCAGGTTTAAAAATATATACTTCTGTGTATTGATTTCTAGAAATGCATTGGTGTTTATGGTTAGGTACAACGATTGTGCTTTTTTTGCAAATGCGCTTTTGTTAAATCATCCCCCTGCGTTGCATTGATTATATGCAATGCAGGACACGCTAGATAAACTTGTAATATCATCAACCAATGTGTAGTTAACTAGTGATTATGATTGATTGATTGATTGTTTTTTATTAGATAAGTTTAATGCTAGCTAGCAACTTGGAGTGCAATGAGAGGCAGGTGGTTAGGGCGTTGGACTAGTTAACTGTAAGGTTGCAAGAAAATGACAAGGTGTCATTCTGCCCCTGAACAAGGCAGTTAACCCACCGTTTCTAGGGCCGTCATTGAAAATAAGAATGTGTTCTTCACCGACTTGCCTAGTTAAATAAAGGTGTAAAAAAAAATAATTAGGGCCAAACCGATTTCCGATTGTTACGAAAACTTGATATCGGCCCTAATTAATCGGCCATTCCGATTAATTGGTCGACCTCTAGTATTGACCTCATTCCGTCAGTAGAGGATGCATGGTTATTCATTAAAAGTGCTTTCCTCACCATCTTAAGTAAGGGTGCCCCATTCAAAAAATGTAGAACCAGGCACAGATATAGCTCTTGGTTCACTCCAGATAAGACTGTCCTTGAACAGCACAAAAACACCCTGTGGCGTACTGCATTAGCATCGAATAGCCCCCGCGATATGCAACTTTTCAGGGAAGTTAGGAACCAATATACACAGGCAGTTAGGAAAGCAAAGGCTAGCTTTTTCAAACAGAAATTTGCATCCTGTAGCACTAACTCCAAAAAGTTCTGGGACACTGTAAAGTCCATGGAGAATAAGAGCACCTCCTCCCAGCTGCCCACTGCACTGAGGCTAGGAAACACTGTCACCACTGACAAATCAATGATAATTGAGAATTTCAATAAGCATTTTTCTACGGCTGGCCATGCTTTCCACCTGGCTACCCCTACCCCGGTCAACAGCCCTGCGCGCCCCACAGCAACTTGCCCAAGCCTCCCCATTTCTCCTTCACCCAAATCCAGATAGCTGATGTTCTGAAAGAGTTGTGAAATCAGATGGGCTAGACAATCTGGACCCTCTTTCTAAAATTATCCTCTATAATTGTTGCAACCCCTATTACTAGCCTGTTCAACCTCTCTTTCGTATCGTCTGAGATCCCCAAAGATTGGAAAGCTGCCGTGGTCATCCCCCTCTTCAAAGATGGAGACACTCTAGACCCAAACTGTTACAGACCTAATTATATCCTACCCTGCCTTTCTAAGGTCTTTTGAAAGCCTAGTTAACAAACAGATCACCAACCATTTTGAATTTCACCGTACCTTCTCCGCTATGCAATCTGGTTTCCGAGCTGGTCATAGGTGCACCTCAGCCACTCTCAAGGTCCTAAACGATATCATAACCGCCATTGATAAGAGACAATACTGTGCAGCCGTATTCATCGACCTGGCCAAAGCTTTCGACTCTGTCAATCACCACATTCTTATCGGCAGACTCAACAGCCTTGGTTTCTCAAACCAAGACTGCCTCGCCTAGTTCACCAACTACTTCTCTGATAGAGTTCAGTGTGTCAAATCGGAGGGCCTGTTGTCCGGACCTCTGGCAGTCTCTATGGGGGTGCCACAGGGTTCAATTCTCGGGCCGACTCTTTTCTCTGTATACATCAATAATGTTGTTCTTGCTGCTGATCCATCTCTACGCAGACGACACCATTCTGTATACTTCTGGCCCTTCTTTGGACACTGTGTTAACTAACCTCCAGACAAGCTTCAATGCCTTACAACTCTCCTTCTGTGGCCTCCAACTGCTCTTAAATGCAAGTAAAACTAAATGCATGCTCTTCAACCGATCTCTGCCCGTACCTGTCTGCTTGTCCAGCATTACTACTCTGTACGGTTCTGACTTAGAATATGTTGACAACTACAAATACCTAGGTGTCTGGTTAGACTGTAATCTCTCCTTTCAGACTCACATTAAGCATCTCCAATCCAAAATGAAATCTAGAATTGGCTCCTATTTCGCAACAAAGCATTGTGCACTCATGCTGCCAAACACCCTCGTAAAACTGACTATCCTACCGATTCTTGACGTCGGCGATGTCATTTACAAAATACCCTCAACACTCTACTCAGCAAATTGGATTTAGTCTATCACAGTGCCATCCGTTTTGTCACCAAAGCCCCATATACTACCCACCACTGCGACATGTATGCTCTCGTTGGCTTGCCCTCGCTTCAAATTCGTTGCCAAACCCACTGGCTCCACTGGCTCCATATCTCAGCTCACTGGTCACCATAGCAGCACCCACCCATAGCACGCGCTCAAACAGGTATATTTCACTGGTTACCCCCAAAGCCAATTTGGCCTCATTTCCTTCCAGTTCTCTGCTGCCAATTACTGGAACGAATTGCAAAAATCACTGAAGCTGGAGACTCATATCTCCCTCACTAACTTTCAGCATCAGCTGTCAGAGCAGCTCACAGATCATTGCACCTCTAAATAGCTCATCCAACTACCTCATTCCCATATTGTTTTTGTTTTTTTTTGCTCCTTTGCACCCCAGTATCTCTACTTGCACATTCATCTCCTGCACGTCTTTCACTCCAGTGTTGAATTGCTAAATTGTAATTACTTCGCCACCACGGCCTATTTATTGTCTTACCTCCCTATCTTACCTCATTTGCACACACTGTATATAGATTTTTTTTCTATTGTGTGATTGACTGTACGTTAGTTTATTCCATGTGTAACTCCATGTTGTTGTTTGTGTCGCACTGCTTTGCTTTATCTTGGCTAGGTCACAGTTGTAAATGAGAACTTGTTCTCAACTAGCCTACCTGGTTAAAAAAAGGTGAAATAAAAAATACAAATCTGCCTGGTGAATGTCTGGCTATTTTCTGAGCCAGCCTCAATGGAGCAGAGGCAAGACACTTGATGTAGCACTTAACACAGACGCTCAAACGGAGTTCAATTCTTTGTTGTTGCTTTGCTTAGCAGCAAGGCCCTGGAATGACCGTTTTTCAGGCTCCTCTCTATTCAGGAGGAAAATAACTCGGAGTGGTGGTCAGGGTTGAAAAGAAGAAAGAAAAAGTGAAACTCGACTAGTGAAAGGAAAACAAAACGAGAGAAAGGTTGAAAAGAGACTTCTGAAAAAGGGCGTGGGAGGCGAGAGCACTTGTCAGAGCGATGGGTGCGCGTGAAGAAGCGTGCGTCTTTGGAGTCTCTGACCAAACCGTGTGCTGTACCGTGACTCATCTTGCGCCTCTGTTTCAAAGTGTGTCGAGTTTCACTTCTTCTTTCTTCTTTTCAACCCTGACCACCTCTCTGAGTTATTTTCCTCCTGAATAGGGCGGAGCCTGAAAAAACGGTCGTTCCACGGCCTTGCTGCTAAGCAAAGCAACAACAAAAAAATTGTCCTCCGTTTGAGCGAGACTGGATATCTATCTGTCTGCCATCAGCCAGCACAGTGCCTTCTTTAACACCTTTCCCTTTGAGTTGACTCGCCACACTCCATTCTCACTTCCTTCACACATATTTTTAGACTCACTCTTCGTGTTCATGCGGTGCTGTGAAAACACTGCTATTCTGGTCCTGCGAACAATAAACTCAATAAGCCCCTCCCTGATTGGATAGTTTGGTTTGAATGCCCTTCTGATGATGAGTAAGGAGTTCATCAAAGTTCATCTGAACTGCACTCACAAAGAATCATACAAACAATTTCAGGATAAAGACATGGTAAGACAGCCAACAGCTATCCAACAGCTATCTAGTAGCTGCATGTCAGGACAACCAACGTTAGCAGTTTGCATTAAAAGAGCAGAAACATGACAACCTAATTCAAATGAGTTTAAAAAAGAGAAGCACTGGTTAATTTATTCTTCCAGTCTGGCAAGTCCACAAGATTAGCCAGCCTTCAGAAGATTCTACCAAACACTTGATCCCAAATGTAAAAGTCCTGTCACTGCTAGAGTAAACGAGTTGATTGTTTTGCAAATGGATACAGCAACTCAGGAAGTTAATGAGATTCTTGAAAGAGCCATGAAAAATAACCCTGTGTGTAGACCGATGGATCAAGAAAGGACTGACTGTTTCGCTTATGGGCATATCAGCCTGCTTCTATCATCCCTTCTCCAACAAGGCACAGCATGCGTTGCTCAACCTCCAGGGCTGGCCATAGCTTTGAACGGCGCGGAAGAAATGTCTGAATCTGAGTTGGACAATGACGATTATCCTTTTAAATCCAAGTCACGTTAAGATTGATTTATAATTTAAACCTAACTGGAAAATAGGGGTAGGTTGTAGAGAGTCGAAGGGCCATAAATGGAATAAGAAACCTTAGTTGCTGGCTTAAGGCTGGTAGCAACCACTACAGAATGTCCAGTCAGAATAAGGATGAGTCATCCATTAAAGAACCATTATCTGTAATAAACCTTTTCTAACGACATCTGGACTTGTTCTTGCTGGACAGACCTGTGGCAGTGAAACCATATACACTGGTACCTACTGCTCATTGTTCATGGTCAGCTCTTAGTATATTTTACTAACCAAACGAATGACTTGACCCATCACCCAGTGGCAAGAAGTGACATCCCAAAAAACACAAACTATAAGTCTACGACACATAAATGACTCCTAGCCTCCCACACGTAAGGCTACTTTCTGTCCATAACACTAAAAATATCAAAACGAAATAGAAATGATTTTATTAAACTCAAACTAAATAAAAATGAGTGAATCAAGTTTGAAAACTAACTGAAACTCAACAGAATTTAAAAATCAAAAAAACGAATAGAAATGAAAGCTAATAGAAAAATCACAAAACTATAATAACCGCTGTGGTTTTCCATGCGAGTGTGTGTGCCCCAGTGGCTTATCTCTGACTAGTTGAGTGTGAAAGCCTGTCACGTTCCTCTCACACAAGACTAACAGTGACAGGAGACACGATGGAAGGGGTGAAGGGAGGGACAGTGTACGTTTGCAACAGAAGTTTAATGGTAGGAGGTGTTACTGCCACCACTCTCCAGCTCCTCTTGCTCTCTTTCTTTCAATCTTTCTCATGGTGGTAACGGTGGTTTGCTTTTTGACGACATGCTGTTGACATTTTGACACCGCTTACTTCAACTTTTTTCCCCCTCGGCTACCTTTTCTCTGTCGTGTTCTCTAAAGTTACTTGTCTCCATTTCCTTTTTTTCTGTCAACCAATCACTTCCTAAACCAACGAGGGTGAGTTGGGAAAAGATGCTGAATGACAGGAAAATCCCTAAATTGCCCTGGGCCCCCATAACGTTCCCTATGTCTCCCTGTCTCTGGTGACCTAGTGCTGTGTCCATACATTCCCCCGCTCCTCTGTCTGGGCGAGAGAACTTTGAACAGGAGCGTCTACCTGTGTCTCTACCTTGATCTTTCCTCCATAATAAAGGGTCACTGCCATGCTGACATTCTCCTAATTGGCACAGAGACAGGCAGGTGAGGGGCACCCCTGGGACTGAGGAAGGACCCCTGTGGTTCCCATAGCTCTACCCACCTCTAACCCTCTCCTGGCTAGACCACATGGCATTGCTCAATAGTGGTGTTGAGACTGCTCTGAGACTTTTTTTAAATGTCATGTTCTTTTAATACAACCGTTTGACCAACATATTGGGCTGAAAGGATGACATGTAAAACAAAAAATGTAATTGAATCACTACCTTGGTCAGAACTTACCCGACGCTAAGCACAGTTATAATGTATTATAAACATTTATTTTTCTAATTACGTTGATAACCAGTTTTTAATAGCAATAAGGTACTTCGAGGGGTTGTTGGTGTCAGAGGTTGTAAGTACTTTAAAGTAAACTCATGAGTGGCGCAGCGGTCTAAGGCACTGTATCTCCGTGCATGAGGCATCACTGTTTTCCTGGTTCGAATCCAGGCTGCATCACATCCAGCTGTGATTGGGAGTCCCATAGGGCAGCGCACATTTGGTCCAGCGTCTTCCAGGTTTGGCCGTGGTAGGCCGTCATTGTAAATAAGAATTTGTTCTTAACTGACTTGCCTAGTTAAATAAAATAAAACATTCAAAATACTCCTGTAGTTTATTTTTTTATATCTGTACTTTACTATTTATATTTTTGACAACTTTTACTTTTACTCCACTACATTCCTAAAGAAAATAATGTACTTTTTACTCCATACATTTTCCCTGACGTTTTTAGAAATGTATACTCTGTGTGTGCGCATGTGTGTGAGGGCGGGTGGGAGAAGATGAAGAGGTTACCATGGTCCGATGGTGCAATCTGCCGTCTCAGCAGTTTTGTTTCTATCCCTCCCAAAATCGCCCCCTGTAAAACTCCTTGGCCGTCACTGTGGCTGTGGGAATAAGTGTGCCTTTGTTTGCTCTCCTCTCAGGAGAGAAACACACTTGGATCCTCTCCAGGTTCTGAACAAGTTTCAAGATGGGGGGGGGGGGGGGGGGTTCTTGGCCTACCGTCAACTCATACACTGCACTAAGGATAGAGTAGTCTTCATGAATCTGGTATTTTCTTTTTCTTAACAGAACTTCTCCTCCGTCAATTTTCTTCAGTGGGGCAGTGATCATTTTGGCAGCTATTTTAGATTTAGTTTTAGTCTTAAAATACCTTTTTAGTCTTAGTCACATTTTAGTCATTTCATCCTTTGTTAGTTTTAGTCATTATCAGTCGACTAAAACTCTTGGCAATGTTTGGCTAGTTTTAGTCACAACCATTTTAGTCACATAATAATCAGTGTATTTTTTTCTATTAAATAATGAATATTTAGGCAGATGGCCTTGTCCAATTAGGCCTACTTTCCCCTCGTATAGATTGGCTGGCAACATTGATATTGCAGCTGATTGTAACTAATGCCAGCCATAATTAACCATATAGGCTTAAAGCCTTGGCTACAGGTTGTACAATTAACAGCTCTGATTTTCTCCCCGTCATAACCAACAAGGGGGTAAATAAGTTGGTTTCCTTAAAGGGTACAATTTGAGCTTTCCAAAAATCCCAAAAACTATTACTGTCCTCCTAATATTCAACAAATAGCATTCATTTCCCCAGTAGAATAAGGCAAACGCAACTCGCATTCAAGGACCGCGGCACGAGAGCAGGAAACACAGATTAGTGAATAGAAACACACATGGAAAAGTAGAACTTCAGATGTGATAAAAGCAAAAATAGCCTACGTGAAAGTAAGAGAGAGGTTTAACATCGCTTCTATACTGAACAAAAATATAAACGCAACATGCATCAATTTCAATGACGGATGGATTATCTTGGCAAACCAGAAATGCTCACTAACAGGGATGTAAATAAATTTGTCCACAAAATTTGAGCGAAATATACTTTTTGTGTGTATGTAAAATTACTGGGGTCTTTTTATTTCAGCTCATGAAAAATGGGACCAACACTTTACATGTTGCGTTTATATTTTTAAGTATAGTTGGGGTTAGTTACAAGTCAAAGGACCTGGCTTTGCATCAATTCAAAAGATTGACGAGTGACTGAAGTGACCACCTGGGGGCTGTGTGTAGGAGGGTTGGGCAGATCAGCTCAATCTGACCGTGCAACTGAAAGATGTCAATTCTGCCAATGAGATGATATTCTGCATGCATGTTTAGGATTGGACATAACTGTTGAAAAGCAGCTTCATGTCAAATTATAGCTCCATTGATCTCACATGGAATTCTCTTCTCGTTAGATGTTCGTCAACTAAAATGAGAAGGGATTTGTAATCGTTTTTTTGCAGGGCATTTCGTCTGATTATCGCCATAGTTTTAGTCAGGAAAAATAGGTTGTTGACGAGTATTTTTCACCATGGTTATTGTTGACAAAATTAACACTGATCCAGTGTTCCTGAGAGGTTAACTGTTTTCCTGAACCGAACTCTTCAAAGAACCACACAGCCACATGTCTATTGCACCTCAGCCCAGCCCATTCTGCCTGTATGGGTAGCTCTGGTCAGCCTGTGTGCTACTGCTCCAACAACAGACAATCTTATTGGAGCAGGACACAGTGAGAAGCAAACAGTGAGCGAATATTACCTTATTTTCTGTAGCTGTACTTTTGTACTTGTTTTATCCGTATATGGGGACGCATTAGCTTTTCTTTTTGTGTGTACTGTTCCGTTTTGGATGTGCTTACGTAAATGGTCCAGTCAGAGGTGTTTTCTCCTCGGTCCATCCCACAGCTCTGCTTCAAGCTCTGTCCCACAATGACATCCAAGCCTTCTATGACACGTGCAGCGACTGGCCGAGTGGGGTTATTCTGGGGTGCTTTGAGGCTGTTACCCTTAGCCACAGTGCTAGCTAGCGTCAACGCCTCCCTGGCGGGCCCGGAGCTTTCATCTCTGGCAGGATCAAAAGGTTCTACTCGACTGGAGACGGACTGCCCTTCACCTTGCACAACCCCATTCCCCCACGCCACTTCCTGTGACATCACTCTGACATCACTTTACTTACGTGATCCACCCACCCATGCCCTTACATTGAAGGTTGGTGTTAGAGTTTAATATTTTCCCGGTATTTTACAAATGTTCCATCCGGAGTATAAATCACTTTTCTCCCAGGGAACCCGGTATTTCCCGCCAAAACAGGAAGTGTCATTCAAAAGCATTAAAGCATGTAAATATGTCTGGATTTGATTAGAGCATAAAACAAATCTAACCTGATGCTACCTGTGCCTGATGAGACAAATATTAAATACATTTTATGAGCCCTACATTAATGACCTTTAATGAACCCAAGCCCAAAAAATACCAAATGCAGTACAGAGCCTACACATAATTCCCCATAACCAAAAACAGGTTTGTAGACATTTTTGCAAATGTAATAAAATGTTTAAACATATCTTATTTACATAAGTAATCAGACCCTTTGCTATGAGACTTAAAATTGAGTTCAGGTGCATCCTGTTTCCGTTGATCATCCATGAGATGTTTCTACGACTTGATTGGAGTCCACCTGTGGTAAATTAGATTGACTGGACATGATTAGGAAAGGCACACACCTGTCTATATACGGACCCACAGTTGACAGTGCATGTCAGAGCAAAAACCAAGCCAAGAGGTCGAAGGAATTGTCCATAGATTGTGTCAATGCAGAGATCTGGAGAAAGGTATCAAAACATTTCTGCAGCATTGAAGGTTCCCAAGAACACCGTGGCCTCCCTCATTCTTATGGAAGAAGTTTGGAACCACCATGAGCAATCGGGGGAGAAGGGCCTTGGTCAGAGAGGTGGCCAATAACCCGATGGTCACTCTGACAGAGCCGCAGATTTCTCTGCGGAGAAGGGAGAACCTTCCAGAAGGACAACCCCATCTCTGCAGCACTCCACCAATCAGGCCTTTATGGTAGAGTGGCCAGATGGAATCCACTCTTCAGTAAAAGGCACATGACAGCCTGCTTGGAGTTTGTCAAAAGGCACCTAAAGAGACTCTCAGATCATAAGAAACAAGATTCTCTGGTCTGGTGAAAGCAAGGTTGAACTCTTTGGCCTGAATGCCAAGTGTGACGTCTGGAGGAAATCTGGCACCATCCCAGTGATGGACATCTGTAATTATCATTTTTTCAGTTTTATTACATCTGCAAAAAAAATAACTTTGTTTTGTCATTATGGGGTAATATGTGTAGATTGAGGTGGGAAAAAAATGTAATCCCTTCTAGAATAAGGCTGTAACAGTAACAAAATGTGGAAAAAGTGAAGGGGACTGAATACTTTCCGAATGCACTGTAGATGATGTAGGCTACTGCATATTACGCACAACAGAAAAACATAAAATCCCATAGATGAGGCTATCTCTCCTGGGTAAATACATAACTTTCTCCAGTAGGCTAATATTTTTGAGTGTGAACTGTATTATACTGTATTGTATGGACTGGAATTTCGCACGTTGTTCAAACCATGATAAGGCAGAAGAAAACATGCGATTCTGGTTCAGCACATGCAGCCTACAAAGTCACAAGTTACAAGTATAGGCTATTGAATTTGATTTTAATTTTGAAATATAATAGGGCCTATTTGTTTAATTAGCAGGTTGACGCATATGTACCTTTATGTTTCCCCTAATGCTATTAGCCTACCTCCTCTTTCTCCCTCTTGTTGCTTCTTTCCTTCCTCGCTTTCAACAGTTAAATGGAATATGTTTTGTTGTCCTTTGTTTTCACCATTCTAATGACATTCTTATAATATAGTACTTGAATTAGATGCAGAAGTCTTCACAAATATTGAATGGTTATGGGTCTGAATAAATAACTGCTATAGCCTACTGCCATCGTGCGTTTGTTCTTCTTTCAAACTATCCATGAGTTCTATTGGGCTACTCTATTTAACATTCAGCAAAAAAAGCGCTTGCGTCCCTTGGATTTGTCTTGGTATAAGAAATGCAAAAAAAATGATGTCCCACAAGCTATTCTAGCCTAGCTTTCCCTGCAGGGGACTCCAAGAGTTAAGGAGCGTTTTTTTAAGGAACAGGTCAGCAGAGCACAGGTGCTTTTGTATTGTGCAAGAGATAGAGGTTATACGTTAGAAGCTTATTATTCATAACCAATCATGAATTAGCTAAATATAAGGCTAATACTGCATACAACAAAATACATTTAATAGGCCCTAATCTATGGATTTCACATGAGCCAATCAGAAGGAGTTTTTCCTTACAAAAGGGCTTTATTCCAGACAGAAATACTCTTCATTTTCATCAACTGTCCGGGTGGCTGGTCTCAGATGATCCCGCAGGTAAAGAAGCTAGATGTGGAGGTCCTGGGCTGGTGTAATTACATGTGGTCTGCGGTTGTGAAGCCAATTGGACATACTGCCAAATTCTATTTTAAAAAAACATTATGGTAGAGAAATTAACATTCAATTCTCTGGCAACAGTTCTGGTGGACATTCCTTCAGTGAGCAGGAATGTCCACCAGAACTTGAGGCATCTGTGGTATTGTTGTGTGACAAAACTGCACATTTTAGATTGACCTTTTATTGTCCCCAGCACAAGGTGCACCTTTGTAATGATCATGCTGTTTAATCAGCTTCTTGATATGTCACACCTGTCAACTGGATGGATTATCTTGGCGAAGGAGAAATGCACAATAACAGGGATGTAAACAAATGTGTACTCAAAACTTAGTCTCGGGCCTAACAACACCCGTGCCAATATATCCGACAAACACCGGCTTCTCTGGCATTATCACTTAAATAACTACTCAACTCAGCAATAAACTGCCCTTTTT
The DNA here is from genome assembly GCF_045791955.1 of Oncorhynchus clarkii lewisi. Classification (NCBI taxonomy): domain Eukaryota; kingdom Metazoa; phylum Chordata; class Actinopteri; order Salmoniformes; family Salmonidae; genus Oncorhynchus; species Oncorhynchus clarkii. Next base: position 2,719,135 of record NC_092176.1, on the reverse strand, counting down.
CAGGATCCTTTCTTTCAAAGATAATTTGTAAATACTGTTTCCCATGCTTGTTCAATGAACCATAAACAATTAATGAACATGCACCAGTGGAACGCTCGTTAAGACACTAACAGCTTACAGACAGTAGGCAATTAAGGTCACAGTTATGAAATCTTAGGACACTAAAGAGGCCTTTCTACTGACACTGAAAAACACCAAATGAAAGATGCCCAGGGTCCCTGCTCATCTGCATGAACATGCCTTAGGCATGCTGCAAGGAGGTATGAGGACTGCAGATGTAGCCAGGGCAATACATTTCAATGTCCGTACTGTGAGATGCCTAAGATAGCGCTACAGGGAGACAGGAAGGACAGCTGATCGTCCTTGCAGTGGCAGACCACGTGTAACACCTCCTGCATAGGATCGGTGCATCCGAACAGCACACCTGCGGTACAGCTACAGGATGGCAACAACAACTGCCCGAGTTACACCAGGAACGTACAATCCCTCCATCAGTGCTCAAGACTGTCCACAGTAGACGGAGAGAGGCTGGACTGAGGGCTTGGCTTGTAGGCCTGTTGTAAGGCAGGTCCTCACCAGACATCACCGGCAACAACGTCGCCTTTGGGCACAAACCCACCGTCGCTGGACCAGACAGAACTGGCAAAAAGTGCTCTTCACTGACGAGTCGCGGTTTTGTCTCACCAGGGGTGATTTGGAGGTGGAGGGTTCTTCATGGTCTAGGGCGGTGTGTGTCAGCATCACCGGCACTGAGCTTGTTGTCATTGCAGGCAACCTCCCTCATGTGGTACCCTTCCTGCAGACTCATCCTGACATGACCCTCCAGCATGACAATGCCACCAGCCATACTGCTGGTCAGGAATGTCAGTGATCTGCCATGGCCAGCGAAGAGCCCCGATCTCAATCCCATTAAGCACGTCTGGGACCATTTGGATCGGAGGGTGAGGACTAGGGCCATTCCCCCCAGAAATGTCAGGGAACTTGCAGGTGCCTTGGAGGAAGAGTGGGGTAACATCTCACAGCAAGAACTAGCAAATATGGTGCAGTCCATGAGGAGGAGATGCACAACAGTACTTAATGCAGCTGGTGGCCACACCAGATACTGACTGTTACTTTTGATTTTGACCCCCCCCCCCCCTTTGTTCAGGGAAACATTATTCCATTTCTGTTAGTCACATGTCTGTGGAACTTGTTCATTTTATGTCTCAATTGTTGAATCTTGTTATGTTCATACAAATATTTACACATGTTAAGTTTGCTGAAAATAAACGCAGTTGACGGTGAGAAGACGTTTCTTTTTTTGCTGAGTTTAGAAGACATCGTATTATTATTTTCTAATTCACAAAATTTGAATCTCTCTATCCAACTTTCTCTCCCCTCCCTCCCCCTCTCCCCCTCCTTCCAGGTGTCCATCCCTGACACCAGTAGCTCCTGTATGCGTGCAGTGTTGGAGTTCATGTACTGTGGGCTGCTTTCGCCCTGTCCTGACCTGGAGCCTATTGAGCTTATCGTCCTATCCAACCGGCTGTGTCTGCCACGCCTTGTTGCCCTCACAGAGCAGCATGCTGTGAATGAGCTGCTCCAGTGGGCGATGAAGGGAGTGGACATCGACGGACAGGTGCTGGCTTACCTGGAGTTGGCTCAGGTGAGTCTTTACATGTACCGTATACTCTGAATGACAGTTGTACTGATGACACTGTTACTGCAATACACATAATACACATACTACATTCTGTTGTTAGGAAAATACTATTTCACTGGAGAGAACATTCTAATTGATATCCAAGAAGGATCGGACCACCCTATAGCTCAGGCCTATATCAGATACCCAACTATAGAAAACTTTGTTCTACAATGGCAGGTGACATTCATATTTAAAAGTCATTTGTCCACTTCCCATTCAAGTTCATCTTTCTTATTTGTAAAGTAAGAAAGTTTGAGGTCTTTTTTTTCCATTGGACCTTTTTGATGGACTGATCACCTATTCATTCATCCCTTGCAGTTCCACAATGCCAAGCAGCTGTCTGCCTGGTGTCTCCATCACATCTGCACCAACTACAACAGCGTCTGTCGCAAGTTCCCTAAAGACATGAAGGTCATGTCTCCAGGTACAGACCGCATTCCCTCTCTCTTCTCTACGTCTGTGTGTGTGTCTCCTCGTCTGCTCTGTTCTACATTTTTCATCTCTTTTGTACCTCCGATCCCCAACTTCGCTCCCCATCTCTCACTTGTTTCTCACATTACTTTTTGGTCCCATGTATTCACGCTGTCTTTCTATGTCTGTTTATGCATCTCTTGTGTTCTCTCCCCCATCTCTCTCTCTGCTTGTAGAGAACCAGAGGCACTTTGAGAAGCAGCGGTGGCCTCCGGTGTGGTTCCTGAAGGAGGAGGACCGCTACCTGCGCTCTCAGAAGGAGCGCGAGCGCGAGGAGGAGATCCTACGCAAGCTGCGCACCAAGAGAGGCTGGTGCTTCTCGAGACACCCGTCCTCCTCGCCCCATGTCTCCTGAGGCTGTCACCCCTCCATGACCCCTCCTGCTTCTGACCTCTCCATGACGGGAGAGCCAAGTCTCTCTTCTGTACGATTGTGTGTGGGTGTATGGGGGGGGGGGGGGGGGGGGGGCTCAGTGACCAGTCCAGTTCTCTGTGCCCAAGATAGTCTCACCTAGCTGGGCCTCAATGACCAGTCCAGTCCTGCCTCCTCCCCCTGAGATCCACCCACCAGCCTGGGGGAGACGAGACTGGGAACAAAAGGGCTCTCTCTCTCTGCCCCTCAGTCACACAGAAGCTAAAGACCATTCCACAGACCACTGCTAAGACTCCCCTATGGGGAGGTTACCTCTGCCTTCACGTCTATTAGACTGTTAGCACACTGGACAAGACCAGAAGCCAGGGGGCGCCAGCTCTGCTTCAACACACATGGAAAGATGCTTTGTTTGGTTTTATTTCGCTTAGGGATTTGAAATTAGAGTAGAGCCCATCCCAGAGTTGGGTGTTTTGCCTCAGAGTCTCTGACCACCACCTATGCCTGTCTGACTTCTCTTCCACAGACTTTGTCATCCACTTTGGACAGGTTTGACACCATTTTGTTTCTCCCGGGTTTCATCCCAGTGAACCTCCGTGTTGGGGGTTCTGTTCTAGAATCAGCTGTGCAAGGGAGGGGCAGTAGAGGTGGTTAGTCTGGGTTGAGGTACCTGCTCAAGCAAAGGTGGTGGTTTGTGATTCAAGCACCCATCGTGATCCCCCACATAACACCAAGAGGAGAGGCCAACAGTGCTGAACAAATCCCCCTCAATGACATTCAAAGTGAACACTTGATAGCATTTCTGGATCAGAGGGCTATTTTATACCACTGCCATGGGAGGGAGTAAGAAGCCGAACTGAACAGATTTCTTTTTGCTCTGTCTTAATTGACCACTAGGGTGCCCCTCAGCCAGCCTGCCTTAACTCCCCCGTACCACAGGGGGCAGCACTGCTCAGGGTTCCATCATCAACCCTCACCGGGAGCAAACAGGAGTTTTCTCCCCTGCCTGCATATATCCTTAATTCTAGTGTCTTTTAACTTTATTTTATTACAGCTGTATTTGAAAGTCACCTGTAGTCTTTTGTCCTCACTGAGTGTTGAAAGCACATGTATTATACCAAAAAATTAAGCTGTGACATGTTCCCTCCCTCCTGTCTCCTTGCCTTCCTCTCCTTGCCTCCTACATAACATGGCAAATGTGGGGAGGAAGGGAATAGAGGAAGATAAACTTTTTGATCCCCCCCCAGTATGTTTTTATAAAGCTGCAATGTCAGGTAAAACCCAGGTGCCACTGCAGGACTTCCACTCCTTTAGCTGGAATTGAAAATGGCGCTCAGGATGTCCACTTAAAAGACAGTACGTTTATGACACACATACACACTCACATTTACACTTGTACCTGTCTTTTCGGTCCACTATTTTGAGGGATTTATGTCTGCTCAGCCCTTCATCAGTGTTAATATACGAAAACCTTTCAATCTACCCATATAGTGTTACATTCAGATGTGCTGCACTAGGGTTATTTTTTTCTTATTAAAAGGTGTCTGATAGACATTAACGTTAGTGAATATATTCATAGTATTATGAATTTCAATGTTGGTCTTTTCAGTATGAGCAGAGCTATGCTTTGAAGTTGAATCTGTCCATTTATTTAACGACATTCTGTCGTTTTCAATGCCGCGCTAGACCAAATATTTAACTTGCTTTTTTAAAAATGTCTTGCGCTGCAGAGTGCAGTTCTGTTTTCGTTGTGAGGGAGTGTGCTGCGTCAATCAATTTGTGAACAAAGGGAATGTGTAGTACTGTCTTTTAGTTGAGTGCTATGGAGATTATGGCTGCTGAGAACATGTTAATAACCCACGGCACCGTCAAGATCTTAATGTATCCAAGACATTGTGTTACAACAGGCAAGTTGGAAGAAGAAGGAAAACAATAACTAACAAAGCATTATTACTGTATTTTAATTGCCTTCTTTTTGCACAAAAGTGGTAGTTATGTGGGAAAAAAGAAGACTTTGTAACATGTTTCTCTTTACCACCTTCGTTCTATTTGTGGGTTTGAGATTTCCACCCCCGCCTTTACCCAGGTGACTGTGGGAGATAGATGGATGGCGTGAAACTTGTTTTTTTTTTTGTGTTTTTTTAGCTTTTCTTCACCGGATGCGTGTTCTAGTCATCAACAGCTACTGAAATAGCTATGCGATAGGATCTCATGAGACCCAAGTGAGAATTGGGCTGATTTTTACCATATTTGGAATTGGAACACTGAAATAGTCCTTCGGACTAGGATATTGGAACATTAATCTGGGGTTGACATAGGAACATAGAGCTATTTGACTTCCATGTCCCCTTTCAGTGCCAAAAAGGATGAGCTATTAAAGTTGTCTTACTAATGGTAGACATGCCCTACAAAGCCTTCCCTCATGGAAGTGCACATCCACTATTAGGAATCGGAGTATACTCAAAATGTACAGTGTAAGGTAGTGGTATACAGTTGCAGACAGGTTCTACAAAGGATAATAGTAGAGCTGATTGATTCAGTCTCTGGTTAATGACTCACACCCAGTCTCACCCACTTAACCAGGCCAGAGAGGCAGGCCTCTCCCTCGCCTTCCTCCCACATCTGAGTCTCCCTCTGGGGCTGCAGACCCCAGCGCTACTCCCGGAGAGTTTCTGGGTCTTCGGGTGGTCAGTGGAAACACAGGCCTTAAGTTAGTAGGCGAAGGGGCTGTTAGTATTGTAAGTTCTCTTAGTCTGTTTCGGTTTGGGAAACTGATTTAGTCTGCCACTACAAACTAGCCGATTACCCTCTGTAATGCCCTAGAGACCAAGGTTTAGACACCTGTGATCTAGGGGATGCGAACGCTTACTATGAGAATACTGGTTGCCTTGTGTGAATGCTGTTCAACACTTGTGGGATGTGGTTATTATTTTTGCATCATGGCCTAATTTTGGTTTTGTAAATGCACTTTTCTTCGTCTTTCAGTATCGGGTTGCACTTTCCTTCCTTTTGTGGTCTTTTTAGCTCTGACTTTTTTGTGCTTGGCATGGACAATTCTTTAACAAGGTTGTTTTAAAAATTTGATCTTTTGTAGCATGGGATCTTCCTTTCTCCCTTCAACTGTCCATGTGGCTTTCTAGGGCTTTGACTGAGTGTGTATCTATCTCGTCATGCTCACATACAAAGGCAACCCGGGCTCAGCTGTAGTATCGTGGTATTAGTGACTGAAATGAAAGCCTCTGTCCATTATGTGTGAAGCCTCTCAAGTCAGTCATACTATTGTAATTGTATATAATATCATCCTCATACGTTCAGTTGGCTTGAGTACAGCCTAAATGTAACGTCATTGGGGATCTCATCATGACATTGAGGGTACACAGGAATGTGTGTACATGTCAGTAACTAATGACAATGGTTATTGACGTTAGCAAGATGTGTTGCTTCTTGTACAGTGTTAAAAGCAGTATTTTACCAGGTGTGGGACCATGGTTTCCCCAGGATTTGACATCTCGGGTGCTGGTACAGTACGTAGGTTGTGTTCACGTTCTAAAGATTTATGAATTCATACACCTTGGGAATGTCCTATTTATACATCGGGCAGCCTTGGGAATGTCCTATTTATACATCGGGCAGCCTTGGGAATGTCCTATTTATACATCGGGCAGCCTTGGGAATGTCCTATTTATACATCGGGCAGCCTTGGGAATGTCCTATTTATACATCGGGCAGCCTTGGGAATGTCCTATTTATACATCGGGCAGCCTTGGGAATGTCCTATTTATACATCGGGCAGCCTTGGGAATGTCCTATTTATACATCGGGCAGCCTTGGGGATGTCCTATTTATACATCGGGCAGCCTTGGGAATGTCCTATTTATACATCGGGCAGCCTTGGGAATGTCCTATTTATACATCGGGCAGCCTTGGGAATGTCCTATTTATACATCGGGCAGCCTTGGGAATGTCCTATTTATACATCGGGCAGCCTTGGGAATGTCCTATTTATACATTGGGCAGCCTTGGGAATGTCCTATTTATACATTGGGCAGCCTTGGGACTGTCCTATTTATACATCGGGCAGCCTTGGGAGCTACAGTGAGAGGAATGCTTTGATTGGGCTGAAATGCATGTATACACAGGGAAACAAATTACGAAGTGGATCTTTGGCTTTGAACCGCCGTCAATAGTTGACCCACATTGCCCCCTATTGCCCCATTTCTGTACCTGTCATTTGAAACGTCACATTAAGTCCATACTCTTTTGATGTCACTTTCACATCACCTTAATTTGCATCAGCTCAAGAGTGTAGTATTGTCCAAAGAAAACATGAGTATTGCTGAGAATTCGAAGAATATTTTCGACCATGCCGCTTATTGACAGAGAACCCCTTGTTGTTGTTGTTTGCCCCTGGTCTGGCGTCTCCTGTGCCTTTTGAGATGACCTCATGCTGGCGCCCTCTTGTCGAGCATCTAGCGGTCAAACAGGGAAATGGTTCTGATCGTTTTTTTCCACCATTAATTTTTCTGTTAGGGAATTTTAGAAACACTTAAAATAAATTGTATCACTATATTTAGCTCTATTTACTTTCAGATTTGAACATTCTAATTAGCATCAAAGTAGACATCATGAAAGACTACAAATCCCTGCAAGCTCATGCCTGTCATCTGTAACACCTTTGCTAACTGGTTTTGTGTCAATTTAAAACATGCTAAACATTTTCGCCCAGATCATCAAAGCATTTGTAGTTCTTTATGATAGCCACATTAGCCTCTAATTAGCATTTCATCTTTTTTTTTTTTGGGGGGGGGGGGGGGGGGTAAATACAGGCAAATATTTTGATAAAAGTCACCTTGTCCTAGAGAGATTTACACGAAACACAGCCCTTATTTGAGGTGTTTCTAAAATCTCCTATGGTAAAAATGAATGGTGGAAAAACGATTATGACTCGTACCATGGTACTCTATAGGCTTACTGTACATATGAGGAGGGGCCTCTAAACCAATGCCTTCTGGGTTCAGGTTGGCACCCACCATGCAGGCTAAAAACACATGTGCACACACATTTGACCAGGCAGGTTTCCTCATTGTCTCTTAGTGCCTGTGGATTGACCAATTATTCCGCCATCCTATGCTGTGTACCAAAGGGGCTATGTTGTTGAGGCCTACAGTAGTCTACAGTAGCTGTGGGGTACACAGTGCATAAGGCCCCTGACTTGGAGCTTTACAAATATGTCACCCAAACCTTGTTGTCACATCGTCCAAACTAAGCTAGACTGTAGATACTAAATTGTTGAGAAGACATTGAGAACCAACAGATTTCAGATTCATGAACAAACTGATCTTTTGCACTTGGCAGTCTGTCAAGGCATGCCCTTTCTGTCTATTATGTAGCCTTAAGTTTACACCATGTGTGTACTAATGGATTATTAAACCCAGTTTTACCAGCTTGCCTCGGCAGTCACAAATGGCTTCAACCCAACTCTGGCTCCTGCTCTCTCGCTCTCTCTCTCTCTCTCTCGCTCTCTCTCTCCTTGTGGCAGAGATGGCACTAGTGTAGAACTGGGCTATTCATTAGAGATGTAGTGAACCGTCCCACGGTGTAGGGGCGGGGAGTCCCGCCAATAAAGAAGGGAGACAGTACCATAAAATGTGAAGTTGAGCACTACAGTGTCTACCTTTTTTTTTTTTTACACAAAATGGCACAACTGCTCCTCTGCTCCAACGATACTCTCCAGTTAATTTTGTAAACCTGATCTCCACTTGTTTGACCCAAAACTGTGTGTTACCTACCACTCGCTAGTCAGGAACTCGGAAATTTCCGACTTGCTAACTTGCTGAACAGGGCACGTGTATAACCACCAGCAGTTAGCAAGTCACACATTTATTTGAAATTTTAATAGTTCCAATTAGCACATGAATGCGTCATTCGCCCAGGACGGAGAGAGCTGGGAGGGACAGAAGCCTTGGTAGGTTGTAGGTGTATCTCTGCTCTGTGACATTTTCAGTGTGACTTATACATAGTATTAATATGCACTTCTGTTTCCCTCTTCTCATTTCAAATGAATATTGGTATTAACTGCTTGTGTTAATATGTTTCTGAAACAGAAAAAGCACACAGACACACACAACACACCACGTACACACCATATTAAGGGCTTTTTTAAAAGACAACTATCAGAATGTTTTGCTGCTTTTGCAAAAATGTTTTGAATAATCCTTTGTAATATTTTTTAACCACTGATTTGTAAAAAAGAAAAAGGAAACTAAATATAATTTTTTTGCCGTTTCAGTATTTTAATGTTTCGCCTGGCTTTTAATTAAACCCTAATAAATATTATCTATTTGTCCTTTTGTCTTTTGAGCCTATTGTTCTATATCAATTCTCCATGATGCTTCTTGTGCACAGAAATGTTTTAGAAACTGTGTGTGTGTGTGTGTGTGTGTGTGTGTGTGACAAGTGGGAACATTTCACTGGTACCCACAAGGAAACAGGCTATTTTAGGTTTAGGAGTTAGGGTTAGAATTAGGTTTAGGAGCTAGGATTAGGATTATGGTTAGGGATTAGGGAAAATAGGATTTTGAATGTGAATCAGTTGTTTGGTCCTCACTAGGATAGTAAAATGTGTGTCGTGTCTGTGTCAGGGGAAAGCGACTGCCCTCTCATTGAAACCACGGAGGTTCAAGGCCAACCGCAGGCACTGCAGGCATCTTTAGAACAAAACAAGATCCTATATTATAGTGAATTAAAAAAGGTGATCTTCGTGGTCAATCTTTGTGTAAATAAAATACATGTTTGAAAGACAATCATGTTACCAAAAGTTGCTTCTAATACACCAAATGTATGTCCTTGAATTGATTATTTTAAAATCACACGAAGAAGGAATCATTTAGTTCAGTTTGTCATTTATTGTCATGAGTAGGCAGAAATTAGCGGTTTCTGCTCGACGGAACAGCTGCAAAGTCAAACATGGCTATATTGGAAAACTTCATGAAAACGAAAATGTGCTTTCTGAACTTAATTTAAGGTACTGTAAGTGTTAGACATTAGGGTTAGCACTGTGGTTAAGGTTATGGTTAGGTTTAAAATCAGATTTTATGACTTTGTGGCTATGCAGCTTGTGACCACTGCATAGCTGCATCCAGTACATGAGTCATCTCAATAAATGCTAACCCGCTAATTTAGTTGCTAATTGTTGTAGAAAGATGGCACTTGGATGCATAGCCGCAATTATCGGGCTCCTAACCAATTTTGTTATTTAGTTTGCGCTGATCTTACATTTTTTTGTTCATGAGGTTTCTGCCATTTCCTATGACTGATAAAGATTCTGGACATCAGAACAGCAATCACTCACCTCAATCTGGACGAAGACTTCTACTTCAATGAGTGGCGCAGCGGTCTAAGGCACTGCATTTAAGTGCAAGAGGCAGTCCCTGGTTTGATTCCAGGCTGAATCACATCCGGCCGTGATTGTGAGTCCCATAGGGCGGCGCACAGTTGGCCCAGCGTCGTCCAGGGTAGTAAATAATAATTTGTTCTTAACTGATTTGCCTAGTTGAATAAAGGTTAAATAAATGAGTCTTCGGCACAGGACATACTGCGCTCACCTCAGAGCAGACCCTAATCCCCGACACTCGGAAGAGGAAAACACGTTGTTATCGAGGTCGCCGGACAGGCACATTGACAAGACTATGGTGGTGAGTGAATAAACTGCCCCTACCATTTTGTTCTATTGGCGAATGTGCAATCACTGGAGAACAAGCTGCACGACTATCCTATCAACGAGACATTAAGAACTATAATAAACTGTGCTTTTCGGAGTCATGGCTGAACAAGGACATGGATAATACACAGGGTTTGTCATGCATCGGCAGGACAGAACAGTAGCGTCCGGGAAGATCCGTGGAGGTGGGGTGGGGTGTGTCTCATTGTCAACAAAGACTGGTGCACAATCTCTAATATTAAGGAAGTTAGACCATGCTGTTTACCAAGAGAGTCTATCTATATTTTTTCGTAGATGTCTATTTACCACCACAAACCAATGCTGGTACTAAGACCACACTCAACGAGCAGTATAGGGCCATAAGTGAACAAGAAAATGCTTTCCCACAGGCGGCGCTTCCAGTGGCCAGTGATTTTAATGCAGGAAAAAAAAGTGTTTTACCTCATTTCTACCAGCATGTCACCTGTGCAACTAGAGGGGGGGGGGGGGGGGCTGTAGATCATCTTTACTACACACACAGATGCATACAAAGCTCTCACTCACCCCACATTTGGCAAATCTGACTATAACTCTTATCATCCAGATTCCTGCTTGCAAGTAAAAACTCAAACAGGAAGTACAAGTGACGCCCCAATACGGAAGTGGTCCGATGAAGCTGATGCTAAGGTACAGGACTGTTTCGCTAGCACAGACTGGGATATGTTCTGGGATTCATCCGATGGCATTGAGGAGTTTACCACATAAGTCACCAGCTTCATTAATAACTGCATTGACGACGTGGTCCCTACAGTGACAGTATGTACACATCCCAACCAGAAGCCATGGATTTCAGGCAGCATCCGCACTGAGCTAAAGGCTAGAGCTGCCGCTTTCAAAGAGCGGAACACTAATCCGGACACTTGTAAAAGAAAATCCTGATACGCCCTCCGACTAATGATCAAACAGGCAAAGTGTCACTACAAGAATAAGATTGAATCCTATTATACCGTCTCTGATGCTCGTCAGATGTGGCAGAACTTGCAAACCATCACAGATTACAAAGAGAAAACAAGCTGAAAGATGCCCAGTGAGGCGAGCAGACGAGGGAAATGCTTTCTATACTCGCGTCGAGGCAAGCAACACTGAACCATATGTGAGAGCACCAGCTGTTCTGGACGACTGTCTGATCACGCTCTCTGTAGCCGATGTGAGTAAAATCTTTAAACAGGTTAACATCCACGAGGCCGCAGGGCCAGACAGATTAAAATGATGCGTACTCAGATCATGCCCTGACCAGCTGGCAAGTGTCTTTCTTCACTGACATTTTCAATCTTTCCCTGACGCAGTCTGTAATACCTACATGCGTTAAACAGACCACCATAGTCCCTGTGCTGAAGAACACAAAGGTAACCTGTTTAAATGACTATTGCCCCTGGCACTCACATCTGTAGCCATGAAATGCTTTGAAAGGCTGGTCATGGTTCATATCAACACCATCATCCCAGAAACCCTGGACCCAGTCCAATTCACATACCGCCCAAACAGATCCACAGATAACGCAATCTCTACTTCCCACCTGGACAAAAGGAACACCTGCGTGAGAATGCTGTTCGTAAACTACAGCTCAGCTTACAACACCATAGTGTCCTCCAAGCTCATCACCAAACTAAGGTTCCTGGGACTGAACACCTCCCTGGAACTGGATCCTGGATTTCCTGAAGGGATGACCCCAAGTGGTGAGGGTAGGCAACAACACATCCGCCACACTGACCCTCAACACGGGGGCCTTTCATGGGTGTGTGCTTAGTCCCCTCCTGTACTCCCTGTTCACACACGACTGAGTGACTGCGCACGACTCCAACACCATCATCAAGTTTGCAGATCATTGTCCTATAATGGTCCATACACACCAACACAGTCATGATGAGGGCACAACAATGCCACTTACCCCTCAGGAGGCTGAAAAGATGGGCCCTCAGATCCTCAGAAAGTTCTACAGCTGCACCATTGAGTACATCTTAACTGGCTGCATCACTGCTTGGTATGGCAACTGCTCGGCAAGGCACTGCACAGGGTAGTGCGTACAGTCCTGTACATCACGAGGACCGAACTCCCTGCCATCCAGGACCTCTATACCAGGCGGTGTCATAGTAAGGCCCTAAAAATTGTCAGACTGCAGTCACCCAAGTCACAGACTGTTCTCTCTGCTACCGCACAGCAAGCGGTACCAGAGCACTAAGTCTAGGAGAAAAAGGCTCCTGAACAGCTTCTTCGCCCAAGTCATAAGACTGCTAAATAGTTTACCCTTTTTGCAATAACTCAGACAGTATGCACACATACTGGACTCTGCTCACACATACAGTACTTACACTGACACTCCAACACATTCTGCTGCTACTGTTTATTATCTATCCTGTTGCTTAGTCACTTTACCCCTAACTAAATGTACATATCTACCTCAAATTCCTAATAGCCCTGCACATCGACTCGGTACTGGTACCCCAAATACAGTGCCTTCGGAAAGTTTTCAGACCCCTTGACTTCTTGTTACATTTTGTTACGTTATGGCCTTGTTGTAAATGTGATTAAATTGTTTTTATTCTGATCAATCTACACACAATACCCCATAATGACAAAGCAAAAATAGGTTTTTACAAATGTTTGCTAATTTATAAGAAGAAAACAACAAACATTTTACTTACTTAAATATTCAGACCCTTTACTCTGTACTTTGTTGAAGCACCTTTGGCAGCAATTACAGCATCAATTCTTCTTGGGTAATGACCACAAGCTTGGCAGACTGTATTTAGGGAGTTTCTACCATTCTTCTCTGCAGATCCTGTCAAGCTATGTCAGGTTGGATAGGGAGCGTTGCTGCACAGCTATTTTCAGGTCTCTCCGGAGATGTTCGATCGATCGGGTTCCAATTCCAGGCTCTGGCTGGGCCACTCAAGGACATTCAGAGACTTGTCCAGAAGCCACTCCTGTGTTGTCTTAGCTGTGTGCTTAGGGTTGTTTTCCTGTTAGAAGGTGAACCTTCACCCCAGTCTGAGGTCCTGAGCACTCTGGAGCAGGTTTTCATCAAGGACCTCTGTACTTTGCTCCGTTCATCTTTGCCTCGATTCGAGTCTCCCAGTCCCTGACGCTGAAAAACATCCCCACAGCATGATGCTGCCACCACCATGCTTCACTGTAGGGATGTGCCAGATTTCCTCCAGACGTGATGCTTGGCATTCAGGCCAAAGAGTTCAATCTTGGTTTCATCAGAGGAGAGAATCTTGTTTCTCATGGTCTGAGAGTCTTTAGGTGCCTTTGGGCTGTTATGTGCCTTTTACTGAGGAGTGGTTTCTGTCTGGCCACTCTACCATAAAGGCCTAATTGGTGGAATGCTGCAGAGATTGTACTTCTGTAAGGTTCTCCAATCTTCACAGAGGAACTCTAGAGCTCTGTCAGAGTGACCATTGGGTTCTTTGTCACCTCCCTGACCAAGGCCCTTCTCCATCGATTGCTCAGTTTGGCCATTGGGCCAGCTCTAGGAAGAGTCTCGGTGGTTGCAAACTTCTTCCATTTAAGAATGATGGAGGACACTGTGTTCTTGGGGACCTTCAATGCTGCACACTATTTTTGGTACCCTTCCCCAGATCTGTGCCTCGACGCAATCCTGTCTCGGAGCTCTACGGACAATTCCTTCGGCCTCATGGCTTGGTTTTTAATCTTACATGCACTGTCAACTGTGGGACCTTATATAATCATGTCCAGTCAATTGAATTTACCACAAATTGTAGAAAAATCTCAAGGATGATCATTGGAAACAGGATGCATCTGAGCTCAATTTAGAATCTAATAGCAAAAGGTCTGAATAATTATGTTAATATGGTATTTCTGTTTTTGATTTGTACATTTCTAAAAACATGTTTATGCTTTGTCATTATGGGTTATTATGTGTAGATTGCTGAGGATTTTATTTTTATTTAATCAATTACGAATAAGGCTGTAGTGTAACAAAATGTTTAAAAAGTCTTAGGGTCTGAATACTTTCTGAAGGCACTTTATATAGCCAAGCTATCATTGCTCGTTGTGTATGTATTCCTTGTGTTACTATTTTTTTCTATCATTATTATTTATTGTGTTCTGCATTGTTGGGAAGGGCCCATAAGTAAGCGTTTCACTGTTAGTTTACACCTGTTGTTTACAAAGTGTGTGACAATTACATTTGATTGATTTGATTTATGGCAGCTTGCAGTAGCCCGGCTGGCCTTCAATTTGAGTTACTCAGTGAGAGGGGGCAGCACTGAGCTAGCCTGCAACGTCACTTCCTGGAGTAGCTCAAACTGCTCATGTTCTGTCTCAATGAGATGCCATCTTAACCAACTTTTTGGCTTCAATGGCTATTGAGTCTTCACAAAGGAATGAATGGTGTCATGTGATCAATGGCTTTGTGCATTCATATATACAGTCATTGGTCTGTGTCTGTGTCAGGAGACTCATCTATGTAACCAGTAGATGGGGCTAGAGATCAACGTTGCCTCCTGCTCTTTCTTCCTCATAGTTCCTGCCTCAGTTTATGACATAATAATGCCTCAATCATCACAACAAATCAAGATCCTTTTGAGAATTCAAGTTTGATGTATTTAAACTTAGACCTGTTTAGGTAAGGTGTATAGTGTATAGTTTTATAGGACACTGCATAACCACATCAACCACAGTCAACCATCACATCATTGTAGATATACTGGATTGAATTTAAAGGGTCAAGCATAGCCCTAACATCACGACATTTTATTGGTTTTGAACAGTGGTGTAAAGTACTTAAGTAGTACTTTAAAGTATTTTTACTTAAGTTGTTTTTTAGGGGTATCTGTACTTTACTTTACTATTTTTGACTACTTTTACATTTACTTCACTACATTCCTGAAGAAAATAATGTACTTTTTACTCCAGCCATTTTCCCTGGCACTCAAAAGTACTCAAAAGTTACATTTTGAATGCTTAGCAGGACAGGAAAATTGTCAATTTCAAGCACTTATCAAGAGGAACATCCCTGGTCATCCTACTGCCTCTGATCTGGTAGACTCACTGAACACACATGCTTAGTTTGTAAATTATGTCTGAGTGTTGGAGTGTGCCACAGGGTTATCCGTACATTAAAATAACAAGAAAACGGTGCAGTCTGGTTTGCTTAATATAAGGAATTTGAAATGATTTATACTTGAACTTTTACTTTTGATACTTAAGTATATTTGAGAAATTACATTTACTTTTGATATTTAAATACATTTAAAACTAAACACTTTTAGACTTTTACTCAAGTAGTATTTTACTGGGTGACTCACTTTTACTTTAGTCATTTTCTATTAAGGTACTGTATCTTTACTTTTATTCAAGTATGACAACTGGGTACTTTATCCACCAGTGGTTTTGAATAAGAACTGGCCTATCCTGTAACCTGACCTGGAAAAACTCTGGGTCCTAGCTACAGTCTATAAAAGTGGGGCCTACCTACACCTGATCCACAGCAGTACCCTGCTCTCCTTCCTTCACATAAGCTCATGTGATCTCTATGCTCTACCGGTTTTCCCTTGGAGTGAGGAACAACGCCAGAGTCTCAGTCAGCCTGTGGACCTATTGGAACGATCCCAGCCTTGGCCTATACAGAGGGAATGGAGTATGAAGACGTGAAGCTGTAGCACCACACACACACACAAACACACACACACACACACACACACACACGCACACACACACACACACACACACACACACACACTGGGTCTCTGTCTCTAGCGCCACAACATGCACACTGAGCAAGTCACCTCAAGCTCTGTTATTATTGCTGCTGTTATTGTCATAAAGGAGAGAGATTGTTGAGTGGAGAGAAGGCGGAAGAAGAAGAAAAGAGCGAGAACTCCAGTGAAGTTCCTCATTTGAGCAAGATGAAATGTGGGAGATCATCATCACAACCCATTGATATTGATCATCTACTCAGTTAACTGATCAGTAGACTATAGCACGTTTACCTATACAGTCGCGTCCAAAATAATCACCCTTGATAAAGATGAGCAAATAAGACTATAAAATACATAACACAAATACTGAGCTATATTTAACCATTTTGTTTAATAAGTTATCATGTATGTCCTTCGGTCTGCACTTATGGACTGCCCTATTCAATTCAAACCATAGCTTTTCAATGGGGTTTCGAGTCTGGGACTGAGATGGCCAATGCAAAATGTTGATTTTGTTGTCAATTAACCATTTATTTGTGGATGTTGATGTGTGCTTGGGGTTATTGTCTTTGTGGAAGATCCACTTAAAGCCAAGTTTCAACCTCCCGGCATAGTCAACCAGGTTGTTGACTAAAATGTCCTGGTACATGCTAGAGTTCATGATGCCATTGACCTTAATAACAAGGGCCCCATCACCAGTGGAAGCGAAACAGACCCATAACATCAAAGATCCACCAACATATTTTACAGTAGGTGTTTTCTGCATATGTATCCTTCTTTCAATGCCAAACCCCCCTAGTGTGTGTGGCATAAGGGCTCTATTTTTGTCTCATCTGACCATCGTACTGGTTCCAATCCAAGTGCCAATGCCATTTAGAAAATTCAAGGCGTTCACATTTTTTGGTCGCTCTCAATAAAGGCTTTTTTTCCACAGTCTATTGGCATGGAGGTTGAGTCTAATTGTAGATTTGGATACTTGTTGACCCGAAGATGTGACCGAGTCCTGTAATTCTCATATATTGGCCCTTAGATTTTTCTTTGCATCACAAACCATCTTCCTCACTGTACGTGGGGACAAGATACACTTGAGTCCAATACCAGAAAAGTTTACCACTGTTCCAGTGGATTTAAACTTCTTAATTGTTGCCCTAATAGTGATTAAGTGGTATATATATTTTTTTTTACCAATCTTTTCGTTTGTGAGTTCTTTGCCTTTTTCCATGGCAATGGATGACATAGGGATTTCACATTTGTGTACCTCAATTTCATACCCCAGTGAAACAGGAAGACATGGAAGGCCACAATACAGTTCCTTAAATTGAGAAAAAAGTAGAATGTCAATGCAGACATTTTTGTTTGATTTTATTTATACGAATCTTTAGGAGTGCCAACATTTTTGACACTTATCTTTTTGAAAGAAAAAAGTAATTACTCTTATGCTGAGCAATTTTATTAGTATAAAATAATATATTTTTTATAAAGTCCTTTTTGCTCATCTTTTGCAAGGGTGTCAATCATTTTGGATGTGACTGTATATCCCCATAATGGTTGTGGACTGTCTAATAACAATTCCCACACAAACCAAACCGTTACCTCATTTTGAAATGCCATTCCCCAGCTTGCTCTACTTGTTCCCTCCAACATGTAATGGCTTTCTGACAAAACATCTCGTATTCTGCCTGTATCCAGAATGGTATTCTACTTTCTAAGTTTCCTGAAAGGTTCTGGAAGTCAGACAGACAGACTGTATACTGAGTAAGCGCAAATCTTTGCCATTTTGCTCACTGGTCTATTCATAGCAGACATGAATCATTAAGATATAGTCTTTCCAACCGTCAGAGTTTTGTGTTTTAATAGAGGAAGTCTGGTAAGCGTTTAGTAAACGCCATGCAAACTGGGCTGGGGATTGCTGGGTTGCCATGGTTACTTGTAGTGATGTGGCTTATGGGTAATATTAGAAGGGCAGTGGGGGTGGGTGGGTGGTTACAAGTCATGGAGTTCTTGTACCCACGCCATCTCAATCCGGGTCTGTGTGTGTGTGAATGTGTGTGTGTGCCCGTGAGTGTGTAATTGTGTCTGCGTGCATGCAAAATTGTTTGATGGCAATAACAACCCTCACATGTGCCACAATGTTGACAACACCCCTGCATCACCAGTAACCGACTGCCACCCAAACTCCTTTATAACTGACGTCATTTCTCCTCATATTGTAGTAAATGGGGGGGATTTACAAACGTGTGTGTGTGTGGCGGTGTCCACTGGGTTGCTGTGTGTCGCCTGGCCAGAGATGTCAGTGAGGCAGTGATTACAGGCCTTAACCCTGTGTCCGCTGCTTTATCAGGGATGTGTTCAGCGTTCCCACTGAGCACCGCCGCCACAGCCTCGTTTAACGCAGTCTAAGAGCTAGTGACACACGGTGACATCACCACCACCACATGTGGCTCTCGTTTCAGAGCTTTCTCCAGGAAGAGGATGAGAGGATGTGAATCTGTGAAGAAACGAGGGAGAATATTGCCATGCCGCTAACAATAAATGTATTTGAGCTGACGTTTCAAGAGCAAGCACGTCAACTTGCAATGAAAATATTGATAATCGACTCAAGCAACCCATCTCTCAGAGAAATGGCAACTTTGTGATGGACGGGGGACTCTAAAGGCGTCCGCATGCTTCCCAGCCGAAACAGTTCAGTAGAGTCCTCCTCCTACATTATGATGACATTTTGCGACGTTTTTGTTTGTTTGGATTTCGGTGAGGGTTTTTTCGGGCTGTCCGGGCACCAAAAAGTATTTCTGGCGCCAAAGTCTACGCCCCTTTGTTGGTGATTGGTCAGTAGCAAAGATTCTTCAGTAAAGTCTTTGTCAAGCAGAGAGAGGGACCGGAAGAGAGAAAGAGAGGTGGCGAGAATGAGAGAGAGTTATACAATGTGTTTAGTAAGTAAGTATTTTGCCAGTGCGTGTGTGTAAAGTGTGTGTGCGTGCGCATGTGTGTGTGTGCATGCGTGTGTATGTAAGACACACTGGGGCTCCAGGGGAAGATAAGTCAGTCAGAGTAGCTGGGGAGGCGCATAGCTGAGGGGTGACCTCACCTGAGAGGCCAGGAGCTAAAACCCTGTCAGAGAGCAGACACATAATATATACTACTACAGGCCTGCATTCTCTTTCTCTCTCTCTCTCTCTCTCTCTCTCTCTCTCTCTCTCTCTCTCTCTCTCTCTCTCTCTCTCTCTCTCTCTCTCTCTCTCTCTCTCACAAGTTCCAAAAGAATAAAGAAATTTCAAATGTCAAATTATGTCTATATACAGTGTTGTAACGATGTGCAAATAGTTAAAGTAAAAAAGAGAAAATAAATAAATGTAAATATGGGTTGAATTTACAATGGTGTTTGTTCTTCACTGGTTGACCTTTTCTTGTGGCAATAGGTCACAAATCTTGCTGCTGTGATTGCACATTGTGTTATGTCACCCAATAGATATGGGAGTTTATCAAAATTGGATTTGTTTTCGAATTCTTTGTGGGTTTATGTAATCTGAGGGAAATGTGTGTCTCTAATGTGGTCATATATTTGGCAGGAGGTTAGGAAGTGCAGCTCAGTTTCCACCTCATGTTGTGGGCAGTGTGCACATAGCCTGTCTTCTCTTGAGAGCCAGGTCTGCCTACGGCAGCCTTTCTCAATAGCAAGGCTATGCTCACGGAGTCTGTACATAGTCAAAGCTTTCCTTCAGGTATTCTGCCACTGTGTACTCTCTGTTTAGGGCCAAATAACATTCTAGTTTGCTCAGTTTTTTTTGTTAATTCTTTCAAATTTGGTTGGGTCTAATTGTGTTGCTGTCCTGGGGCTCTGTAGGATCTTTTTGTGTTTGTGAACAGCCCCAGCTTGCTTAGGGGACTGTTCTCCAGGTTCATCTCTCTGTGGGTGATGGCTTTGTTAAGCCAGGTTTGGGAATCTCTTCCTTTTAGGCAGTTGCAGAATTTAACAGCTCTTTTCTGGATTTTGATAATTAGCAGGTGTCGGCCTAATTCTGCTCTGCATGAATTATTTGGTGTTTTACGTTGTACACAGAGGATAATCTTGCAGAATTCTGCATGCAAGGTCTCAATTTTGGTAATTGTCCCATTTTGTGAATTTTGGATTGGTGAGAGGACCCCAGACCTCACAACCATATAGGGCAACCGATTTTATAACTGATTCAAGTATTTTTAGCCAGATCCTAATTGGTATGTCATATGTTATGTTCCTTTTGATGGCATAGAAGGCCCTTCTCCTTCTGACATGCCTAGTTGAACAAAGGTTAAATACAAATTAAATAAACTATTCTTGCCTTGTCTCTCAGATCGTTCACAGCTTTGTGGAAGTTACCTGTGGCGCTGATGTCTAGATAGTATTAGTATTTGTGGTCCTGGCAACTGGACCTTTTTTAGAACACAACTATTTTTGTCCTACTGAGATTTACTGTCAGGGCCCAGGCCTGACAGAATCTGTGCAGTGTCTCTCTCTCTCCCTCCTTTCTCTCTCTCCTGCACACACATACACACACCCTGGTGAAGGGTGCTTCCAGAACACACCCTAGTATCAGGCTGCCAGTGTGTTAGCTCATCCCAGTTGGGTTAGGAAGCACAGTCCAGAGCAGTCATGCTGAAACAGGAAAGGACCTTCCCCAAAGTTGTAAGCACAGAAGCGTCTAGAATGTCATTGCATGCTGTAGTGTTAAGATTTCCCTTCACTGGAACTAAGGGGCCTAGCCCAAACCATGAAAAACAGCCCCAGACCATTATTTATCCTCCACCAAACTTTACAGTTGTCCTGGCATTCGCCAAACCCACATTTGTCCGTCAGATTGCCAGATGGTGAAGCGTCATTCATCACTCCAAAGAACGCGTTTCCACTGCTCCAGCGTCCAATGGCGGCAAGCTTTACACCACTCCAGCCGATGCTTGGCATTGCACATGATCTTAGGCTTGTGCTCAACCATGGAAAACCATTTCATGAAGCTCCCGATGAACAGTTATTGTGCTGACGTTGCTTCCAGAGGCATTTTGGAACTCTGTAGTGAGTGTTGCAACCGAGGACAGACGATTTGTACGCTCTTCAGCACTCTGTGGTCCCATTCTGCGAGCTTGTGTGGCCTACCACTTCGTGGCTGAGCCGTTGTTGCTCCTAAACGTTTCCACTTCACAATAACAGCACTTACAGTTGACCGGGGCAGCTCTAGTAGGGCAGAAATGTGACGAACTGACTGGATGGAAATCCTATGCCGGTGCCACATTGAAAGTCACTGAGCTCTTCAGTAAGGCCATTCTACTGCCAATGTTTGTCTATGGAGATTGCATGGCTGCGTGCACAATTTTACATATAGTGTATGATCACGTAGCTTGGAACTTCATACAAATCATGTGCTGATGTCTTTGAGAGATATGTGTAAAGATAAATATTTTTCAGCTAAGCCTGCATATCATTATTCATAATTGAACCTCAACATGGCTGTGAGCTTAATAGATCAGAATAGATGGAAAGACTACAGTAGGCATTGAATGCCTGAGAATGATTCCCTCTGCTGATTTGCCTATGGCAGTGTTTTCCTTGGAGGATAGATAATGCTGTGTAGCACGGTAATGACCAAATACACAGCACACAGCCTTCAAAGGTAGGACACATTACAGCAAGTAGTAAATTCACGAGACAACTAAACATGATAATGTCCTGGGAAAGGCTGTACTTATCGGTTCAATAAGCAGACAGTAAAGCATACTGAAACCCCCTCCACTGGTTCATTGCCAAGGCTATAGGACAGAGGGCAAGACAGAAAACCTCTGCTTATATACTACAAGGAAATACATCGCCGTGCAACAATGTACTGTGTAATCAACCATGCCTATAACCCTGCTTATAAACGTGAATGAGCCTACCATTTCTAGCAATGGATATACTGTACATAGTGACCAACAACAACCGCCTAGACACACAATCGAGAGAGCTGAGACAGAATGTTGCCTTTGGGATACTCATCTCAACACTCTGTTAGCCTGAACAAACTCAGTGTGGGTATTTCAGGACACAGGAAAGCAACCAACAGCAAATTCTCTTAAGCCAATTTAGAGAGAGAAATAGTTTCAGTAAAAAGTCAAATGAATACCCCCCCCCCTCGCCTCGTCAAACAGCCCCCCTCCGAATCTCACCTCCCCCTTCTCTCACTAAAAGCCACATCCAACAAAAACTGCCTGCCACCGCACCCAAGCAGAGGAAATGCCAGAGCCGTCTGAAGTGAAGCATAACAGCACAACAGTTCACATCCAGCCAGGGGCACCAGACAGGCCAGAGAGAAGCCCCTAATGACAGGAAATTGTAAGAATAATAGATGCATGGGGATATAGGGATGTCTTGCCCTCTGTCCTATAGCCTTGGCAATGAACCAGTGGAGGGGGAGGCAGGGGGTGGCTGGGGTGGGCTCCCGTGGAGGTTTAGCCTTTTAAGGAGCGATGCAGTGAAATCGACTGCAGAGGTGGCACAGGTGGATAGGAGTTTGTGGTAGCACTACTGTACATGCAGTAGTAAAGAGTGTGTAGAGAGTGCCTTGTCAGATTAAAGGGATTGACAGGGCCGGTTCCAGGCATAAGTGACATTGTCACGCCCTGACCATAGAGAGCCTTGTTATTCTCTATTTTGGTTAGGTCGGGGTGTGACTAGGGTGGGTAATCTAGTGTGTTTATTTCTATGTAGGCCTGGTAAGGTTCCCAATCAGAGAGAGCTGTTTATCGTTGTCTCTGATTGGGGATCATATTTAGGCAGCCATTTCCCCACTGTGTTTTGTGGGATCTTGTTTATGTGTATTTGCCTGTGAGCTATTCATTGACTTCAAGTTTCGTTTGTTCTTTATTGTTTTTGTACATTTCATTCATTTAACATGAGCAACCCATATTACGCTGTGCTTTGGTCTGAATATTCTTACGATGATCGTGACAGAAGATCCCACCACACCATGACCAAGCAGCGTGCCCAGGAGGAGAAGGTATCCTGGACTTGGGAGGAGATCCTGGATGGGAAGGGATCCTGGACTTGGGAGGAAATCCTGGCAGGACAGGATCGCCTTCCTTGGCGGCAGACGCAAGGAGAGAAGGGAGGACAGGGACCATGCCGGGGTTTGCGGCCACAAAGAAAGCCCAAAAAACAGCCCGACAAGATTTTGGAAGGGGCCACAAGGGGTGGTCGGCGGAGCCGAGGAGTGAACCAGAGCCAGTCTGGGAGAAGAGGGAGAAACTGGAGGAGAGTGAACGGAGAGAGTCAGAGACCATCAGTGAGTGGATGGAGATATTGGAGGAGAGAGAACGGAAAGAGTTCTTGAGTTGGTGGAAGATGCACAACATTTTCCCTAAGGAGCGTGTTATTAGTTTAATGCCACCTGAGTCAGCTCTCCGTACCACTCACTTGCCCTGAAGTGTGTGTCACCAGTTCGGTGCCACCTATACCGGCTCCACGCACTAGGTCCAGAGATTCCGGCGACGGTTCACAGTCCGGTACCTCCTACAACGGGACATATTCCGGAACCTCCTGCGACGGTACACAGTCCGGAACCTCCTGCGACGGTACACAGTCCGGAACCTCCAGCGGCGGTCCACAGTCCGGAACCTCCAGCGATGGTCCACGGTTCAGAGCTTCCAAACACGGCGTCCAGTCCTGCTCCATGGCCGGAGTCGTCTTCTGCGCCGTTGCTCAGACCAGATATGGCGTCCTGTCCCGCTCCATGGCAGGAGCCTTCCTCTGCACCGATGTCCAGGCCAGGGTTGGTGTCCAGTCCCGCTCCATGGCAGGAGCCTTCCTTGACACCGAGGTCCAGTCCAGGCACAGTGTTCAGCCCGGGTCCAGCTGGTGGATCCGCGAGCTGAGCGGGTTCTTCATTCCGCACCAGAGCCGCCCCCGATGCTGGCGGATTCCGCGGGTTGAGCGGGTTCTTCGGCTCGCACCAGAGCCGCCACCGATGCTGGTGGATCCGCGAGCTGAGTGTGTTCTTCGCCCCGCACCGGAGCCGCCACAGACGCTAGATGCCCATACGGACCCACCTATAGAGTCAGGTTTTGCGGTCAGAGTCCGCAACTTGGGGGGTGGGGGGGAACCCATATCACGCTGCACTTTGGTCCGAATGTTCTTACGACGATCGTGACAGACATAAATGTGTAGAGTTTAAATTAACTTTAAGACTGCAAAAATATCTCTCCACCCCATGTCAAAATGGGTAGAATTGCAAGAAATTATCTGTAAAACTGGAGAAAATAAATAATTTCTGCCCCATGGCAAAATTAGTAGAAATGCCTGACATTTGTTAAACGTTTTCTCTCAATCCCATGGCATAGTGTGTAGAATTGCAGAAAACATTCTTCAATTGTCCAATGTAGCTGTATTTATTTCAATATCAAATACATTTTTGGTAACAATTAAGTTCCTGACTGTGATTGTTTTCAATTAAAATTGTAAAAAAATATATGCTCTTATTGGCAGAGAGGTTTGGAACTCTCTTTCTTATTGGTCAGATAACTCATTTGTTGCAAGGGGATATCACCATGGAAAGCCAAAACTCCATCCCACCAAAACTGGTAGAGATTTCAGGTGGTCTTTTCAAAATAGCTCTTAAACTAAAATAGCATTATCATCATGTTAGTAATTTCACATTATTATTTCAGCCTCAGTGTGGCAATATAAAACGTTTTTCCCGGCACTGGGCCTTCAAAACTGCAACATTTGATCTACTCCCCATGGCAAATGTATAGAAATTGCAGAAAATGAACATTAAAACTTCAATTCTTCTCTTCACCGTCAAGAGGGGGGCCATTAAAATGTTCTGCCGCGAGGTAGGGGGCCCTCCAACCAAATTGCGCTTAGGGTCCCCAAAAGCCTGGTGATTGTACAAAAAAAAGAGGAAGATGGAGAAAGCATGGTTCCGTATTTTTTATTTTAAGGTGGTTATGGTTTGATATGCCAGAGTCTGATGAGCAGATATTCACTGGGGCTTAGTCACTCTCTGTCTGTCCACTGAATCTCTGAAGATCTAAGGGGAAACTCTGGATTGGCACACCAAAAACAAAAATAACATCTATCAAATGACACATCTGCACTGAATTATCACAAAATTACAATGAAGAAAACGCTGAGAAACTTTCCTAAACGTAAGGTCTATGCATACCCCCTCCCCTAAACTCAGATAACAGAGAACTGAGTCTGAAAATGTGTGTGTGTGTGTGTGTGTGGTGTGTATGTGTGTGCGTGTGTGTGTATGTGTGCGTGCGTGCGTGCGTGCGTGCGTGCGTGCGTGCGTGTGTGTGTGTGTGTGTGTGTGTGTGTGTGTGTGTGTGTGTGTGTGTGTGTGGTGTGTATGCGTGTGTGTGTATGTGTGCGCGCGTGTGTGTGTGTGTGTGTATGTGTGTGTGTGTGCGTGCGTGCGTGTGTGCCTGTGTATGGCACTGGGCATGTATTGTCCAGACCCCCAGCTGTTCTCAAACACAGAAAAAAGCCCCTGTACTTTTTTTTTTTTTACATGCTGGCTACCTCAGACACAGTTCCCATGAAATTGGTCCCTCTGCTTCTTCAAGGGTCTTGATGGAGATGGCCCTCACTGTAAATGGCTTCTCTGGCAGCTGCCAAGGACTGCTTGGGGCCTACTCAAATGGCTGGGGGGACAAAGAGAGAGTGACAGCTCCATACCTGCCCCCACACCCCCACCTCCATGCCTCCTCTAAACCTCAGCAGCATCACCACCTCTCCTTCACTGGCACTCCTCACACGGACGTTTTCCCCATCCCTCCGAATGCCAATATAAAGTGGTGTGTTTTCCTGTGTCTTTTTATGAACCTGACATAAACCATGCCAGACAGATACACATCATCAAATCAAATGTATTTATATAGCCCTTCTTACATCAGCTGATATCTCAAAGTGCTGTACAGAAACCCAGCCTAAAACCCCAAACAGCAAGCAATGCAGGTGTAGAAGCACGGTGGCTAGGAAAAACTCCCTAGAAAGGACAAAACCTAGAAAGAAACCTAGAGAGGAACCAGGCTATGACGGGTGGCCAGTCCTCGTCTGGCTGTGCCGGGTGGAGATTATAACAGAACATGGCCAAGATGTTCAAATGTTCATAAATGACCAGCATGGTCAAATAATAATAATCACAGTAGTTGTCAAGGGTGCAACAGGTCAGCACCTCAGGAGTAAATGTCAGTTGGCTTTTCATAGCCGATCATTCAGAGTATCTTTACCGCTCCTGCTGTCTCTAGAGAGTTGAAAACAGCAGGTCTGTGACAGGTAGCACGTCCGGTGAACAGGTCAGGGTTCCATAACCGCAGGCAGAACAGTTGAAACTGGAGCAGCAACACAGCCAGGTGGACTGGGGACAGCAAGGAGTCATCATGCCAGGTAGTCCTGAGGTATGGTCCTAGGGCTCAGGTCCTCCAAGAGAGAGTGAAAGAAATAAAGAGAGAAAGAAGCCAGTGTAGGGAGGCTAGCACTGGAATAATATGATCAAATGTTTTGGTTCTAGTCAGGATTCTAGCAGCCGTATTTAGCACTAACTGAAGTTTATTTAGTGGTTTATCCGGGTAGCCGGAAAGTAGAGCATTGCAGTAGTCTAACCTAGAAGTAACAAAAGCATATATTAATTTTTCTGCATCATTTTTGGATAGAAAGTTTCTGATTTTTGCAATGTTACATTGATGGAAAAAATCTGTCCTTGAAACAGTCTTGATATGTTCGTCAAAAGAGAGATCAGAGTCCAGAGTAACGCCGAGGTCCTTCACAGTTTTACTTGAGATGACTGTACAACCATCAAGATTAATTGTCAGATTCAACAGAAGATCTCTTTGTTTCTTGGGACCTAGAACAAGCATCTCTGTTTTGTCCTTATGTCTGAAACACAGGCTTCTAGCGAGGGCAATTTTGGGGCTTCACCATGTTTCATTGAAATGTACATCTGTGTGTCATCCGCATAGCAGTGAAAGTTAACATTATGTTTTCAGATGACATCCCCAAGAGGTAAAATATATAGTGAAAACAATAGTGGTCCTAAAACGGAACTTTGAGGAACACTGAAATGTACAGTTGATTTGTCAGAGGACAAACTATTCACAGAGACAAACTGATATCTTTCCGACAGATAAGATCTAAACCAGGCCAGAACTTGTCCGTGTAGACCAATTTGGGTTTCCAATCTCTCCAAAAGAATGTGGTGATTGATGGTATCAAAAGCAGCACTAAGGTCTAGGAGCACGAGGACAGATGCAGAGCCTCGGTCTGACGCCATTAAAAGGTAATTTACCACCTTCACAAGTGCAGTCTCAGTGCTATAATGGGGTCTAAAACCAGACTGAAGCATTTCGTATACATTGTTTGTCTTCAGGAAGGCAGTGAGTTGCTGCGCAACAGCCTTTTCTAAAATTTTAGAGAGGAATGGAAGATTTGATATAGGCCGATAGTTTTTTATATTTTCTGGGTCAAGGTTTGGCTTTTTCAAGAGAGGCTTTTATTACTGCCACTTTTAATGAGTTTGGTACACATCCGGTGGATAGAGAGCCATTTATTATGTTCAACATAGGAGGGCCAAGCAGAGGAAGCAGCTCTTTCAGTAGTTTAGTTGGAATAGGGTCCAGTATGCAGCTTTAAGGTTTAGAGGCCATGATTATTTTCATCATTGTGAGATATAGTACTAAAACACTTGAGTCTCTCTTGATCCTAGGTCCTGGCAGAGTTGTGCAGACTCAGGATGTTAAGGGAATTTTTTATCAATGATGACTAATTATGTATACATTTCAATCAGGACTGACTAGTCCAAATGCTATTATGTACTGTACATATATGAATTTTCTCTCTTGTTCCCATTCCCAATTGTATATAATATAGTCAGGAGTTTAGTAACAATGACGGTCTGTTCCTTTGTACAAATGAATGAACTATCTCCAGATGGCAGGGACGGACTATCTCCAGACTGTCTAGAATGCTGATTTACAGTTACTGACCTTGGCTTTAGGAGAGGAGGGAAGGCTCGAGAACTATAGGGCCTCTCTACCGGTGTCATGAAAGAGATAGAACATTTAGAAAACGCTGACGTCATTTTCAGTTTATAACCTGTGGAAAAATGTGTATGTAACCAGTACTCTCTTGAAATAAACGCTGTTACCTGAGTTTAAGACTGGGGCTCTGTCCATTCCTATAATAATAATATGGGTTTTACGATCCCATAGAATGCATTGACAGAGTAATTAATTCTGATTGGGAAATAATACAGAGGAATTTAGAATTCCACTAACACAGGACAACTGAGCTTTGGAGGAATACACAGATTTAAAGAGGAGTCCCTAATTTGCTTTCTAGTGATCATGATCTTTTCCTCAAAGAAGTTCATTAATTTATTACTGCTGAAGTGAAAGCCATCCTCTCTTGGGGAATGTTGCTTTTTAGTAAGCTTTGCGACAGTATCAAAAATACATTTCTGATTGTTCTTATTTTTCTCAATTAAGTTGGAAAAATAGGATGATCTTTGATACTGCACGGTACTGACTTTCCAAGCTAGTCGGAAGACTTCCAGTTTGGTGTGGCGTCATTTCCGTTCCAATTTTCTGGAAGCTTGCTTTAGAGCTCAGGTATTTTCTGTATACTAGGGAGCTAGTTTCTTATGACAAATGTTTTTAGTTTTTAGGGGTGTGACTGCGTCTAGGGTATTGCGCAAGGTTAAATTGAGTTCCTCGGTTAACTGATTTTTGTCCTCTGACGTCCTTGGGTAGACAGAATGAGTCTGGAAAGGCATAAAGGAATCTTTGGGTTGTCTGAGAATTTATAGCACGACTTTTGATGCTCCTTGGTTGGGGTCTGAGCAGATTATTAGTTGGGATTGCAAACGTAATAAAATGGTGGTCCGATAGTCCAGGATTATGAGGAAAACATTAAGATCCACAATATTTATTCCATAGGACAAAAATAGGTCCAGAGTATGGCTGTGACAGTGAGTAGGTCCAGAGACATGTTGGACAAAACCCACTGAGTCGATGATGGCTCCGAAAGCCTTTTGGAGTGGGTCTGTGGACTTTTCCATGTGAATATTAAAGTCACCAAAAATGTGAATATTATCTGGGTCCGATAGGAATTCAGGGAACTCAGTGAGGAACGCTGTATATGGCCCAGGAGGCCTGTAAACAGTAGCTATAAAAAGTGATTGAGGAGGCTGCATAGATTTCATGGCTAGAAGCTCAAAAGAAGAAAATGTCTGTTTTTTTGTTGTAAATTTAAATTTGCTATCGTAAATGTTAGCAACACCTCTGCCTTTGCGGGATGCACGTGGGATATGGTCACTAGTGTAACCAGGAGGTGAGGCCTCATTTAACACAGTAAATTCATCAGGCTTAAGCCATGTTTCAGTCAGGCCAATCACATCAAGTTATGATCAGTGATTAGTTCATTGACTATGACTGCCTTGGAAGTGAGGGATCTAACATTAAGTAGCCCTATTTTGAGATGTGAGGTATCACAATCTCTTTCAACAATGGCAGGAATGGAGGAGGTCTTTATTCTAGTGAGATTGCTAAGGCGAACACCGCCATGTTTTGTTTTGCCCAACCTAGGTCGAGGCACAGACACGGTCTCAATGGGGATAGCTGATGGGGACATCATGGGGACATCATCAGCTGTCTTGTGTAGCCGTTGTTTTCTGGATAATGTTAGCTCACAGAAAGTGAGAGATGATGTACATGAATGGCTCTCAAAATAGTTCATTGTGGTTGTATGCACATCACTTGAAGATACTTTATGGAAGATTTTCATACATTCTAGCCAGTAGTTCTGAAAGTAAAGCTCAAGAACCAAAACTGGTCCCCGAAAATGTCCTACTACATCAAATATGTGCAGATATGTGCAGTACATCATTGCTCTCTCTCGCTTTCTCTGCTGTCACTCAGCCATTGGGCCCGCTATGCAACCTCAATGGATAATGCTGGGCAGGCCTGGCCCAGCCTTCTTCTTTCACTGTGTAACTTGTCCAATGTGCATGTGCATCTTGTCACTCAAATGGCCAGGGGCTGAAGGTCATTGGCTGGAACTCAAATTGCTAGGTGCTGGCCCAGAAGGCCAAGTTCACAGTACTCAAAATTGCGATACAAAACTTCCAGAAAACAGTCACTTTCAAGCTAAAGATTTCGTGGCTAGTTGAGGTAAGACAGTAATTCTGCTCATATATAATGCAAGTATGAACTACACATTGACACAAAACGGGAGGTAAAAAAATGACTTTACCCCTAGTCAGCAAAGTTCCAGAATGTCTCTTTAAGGCAAGTTAATGCTAGAACCCTTAGTTACTTCCAATTTTGGACCTATAAATTAATGATACAGTATATACCGATTGATTCTTGAACTTAGTCCAACTGTTGTACCCCACCAGAAATATAAGCTTGTTTTACTCCAATGTTCGTAAACAATGTGAATGTAAACAAACACTGTATAGCTTCAAAACATCGATGGTCAGTCCTTGCATCCATAGCTCTGTCTATGAATTTGAGAGTGATTACATTTCTCCATAGCCAATCCCTTTCTTTGCTTTATACCAAAACAGAGGTGTGGTGTCAGCTTTGTTATTGTTTCACTTAAGGATTCTAGCTTTAATTATAAAAATATATATTTTCCACAATTCCACCTTATTATTAAAGTGCGGAATGGAGGTGAAGAGAATGGTGTGTGAAGTTGAAGTTTGGACCAGGACCAGCTAGAATGTAACTCAGCTTCCCCCCCATTCGTCAGGAGGAGGTGGGGCTTTGAGTGAAAACGTATTTCCATCTCACTGCAGAAAGTCTGCAACAGCCTCAACCACCCAGTGTGTGTGTTTGCAGCCTGTATAGCTTGCTGGCGGACTGTCACCTTCTTCTCCACTTGAAACTTCCATTACTTTGCATGAGATAAGCCTACTTACTAATCGTTCTCCCGGCCGTGAAAGCGCGTCAGTGTGGCCGTGTTCAGTTTCTAGTACGTTTCTAGTGCGACTTGCGAAGTGAAGAAATCTTCGGAAGTGGATTGTAGAAAACTTCACCATCACGATGCGAGCGATTAACCTCGATACCTATAGCCTGTCACTGCTCACGGCCAAAGAGGACATTCTCAACACCCGCTCATCAACCAACTGGTAGGCCTAAACGTCCTTATTTGTTCTTAAGTGCCTGAATATAGTTGCAAGCTCAAGTTGAGTATACCAAGCATAGCATTTTTATTTAGGTTTTAGTCGCATTTTAAACTCCCATAAGGAAGTTTCTAAATACTTATTTGATAGTTCGTTACATAAATATCCGGTTTCATTCAGAGCTACGTAAACGGTCCCAGCATTTGGATCTTGTTTTCTCGTGTACAAGAAGAAAGGGTGTTGTGTAATTCAAACTTGATTGAATTGGTTCCAGGAGTGGAAAGATTATGGAGGTAGTCAAAGGATAACATAAAACGGTGCTCTAGGTCTAGATATAGGCTAGGCATAGAGGAAGTGATAGTGATAGTATCAGTGATAGTCAGGGCAACTCAGGTGGCACAGTTACGCCTCGATCACACCGATAGTGTTTGTTGCACCCTAGCTACACCAGAAGAACATGCAATTCCAATGGAACGGAACGCTGCGTTTGCCGTGCAACATTGCAGTGCAGAGGCAGTTGCCGTGCGTTCTGTGTGGCGCATACTTTGGATTTATCGAACGTAGGTTATGCATCACACTGTATGCGTTGACAGCTTGCCAGAAATATTAAAGGAAGGTGAATGTTGAACTTTTGTTGCACACATCCAGGTGATGCTGCGTACCATTTAGCGCAAAATTCACTGTAGGTATTATTGAGGCGTTAGTGCAGGTAGTCTGCAGAGTGTCCTTACCATACAACCAACGGAGGTTAGTGCGCGTGCCAAACTGTTGGCTACCTGTGTGGCGTGCACGTCTTGCTTCTAGCACCTGGCCTGCGCTTTTTCCGGCCTCGCGTGGAGTGACTCGGTTATTCTCCCCAGGGCTCTTTGACTTTATTCTTTGTGCTCAGCGCACAGCTCGGGTGTCTGCCTACATGGCGATCTTTGAGATGTAATTCAACACAGAGAGGTACTAAACAGTACACGCACCCACAGACATAGAGACACACACGAACAGCATTGACGCATAGAATACCATGCATTGTAATGGAGAATAAATAGCCTATTTATTTCCCCTCCTGAATTCTATTAGTGGGCAAATATTTGCAAATCCACTTTAATGGACCCATTTTTCCCTTTGAACCCAAAGCTCCGAGAAGTTTGAGGGCTGAGGGTGCTGCAGCACCCCCTGAAAAATCGGATTAAAATAAAGAAATAAAGAAATAAACACAAAAGTAGTGCACTGGGCCTTTACTAGTCTTGTATTAGCTACCGATATAGGCCTCTGTAGTGCAGGCAGACAAAAAATAATCTTGAACCCTGTGGCAGATAGCTCAGACACATATTTAGGACACCTTCAATTATGCCCAATTAGTGCCATGTTCCTTTGATGAACTTCTGAATGTGGGTGATCCCTCTGTTATGTTGACTGTGATCCCACACAATTATAGATAATGGAGATATGTTGCCATGGTGATGCCATAATGATCTATGGGATCCGCTTTGTGGTTTACCACCCATCTATCACCCATCCGAGGTTGTGTGGCTGTGTTTTTCAACAAACTGTTATAGGTCGTATGATGTTGAACGTCATAGAAAATACGTTGATGATTCATGAATGCATAATAACTGCTCTATTGATTCAGAAACCTCTTGACACTCTCAACCAGAGTAAGTATGCTTTCTCAAACAGTGAACTAAGAAAGTCTCCCTCCGACAAAGAGTAGGTTGACAGAGAAATGTACGCGTGCAGGAGTACATTGTGTCATTGCCAAGTACCTCAACTCCATGATGATTTCATCCACAGAGTTGAGCACAGACTAGAGTTTTTGAAATGAGGCTTGGCAGCTCTGTCGTCATGGTGACTTAGCCAAACAGCGTTTGGCTAGGAATGGCAGACATACCGTCCGTCATTGGCTGCCAAGCTATCCCCACAGGAACTGGGCTGTTACCATCACTATGCTGTGTCCACATACCCTACTGATGACACATGTATTCACAATCCTTGACTTTTTATGTTACAAAGTGGGGATTAAAATTTGGGCGGCAGGTAGCCTAGTGGTTAGAGTGTTGGACTTGTAACCGAAAGGTTGCAAGATCGAATCCCTGAGCTGACAAGGTAAAAATCTGTCCTTCCGCCCCTGAACAAGGCAGTTAACCCACTGTTTCTAGGCCACCATTGAAAATAAGAATTTGTTCTTAAACTGACTTGCCTAGTTAACTAAAGGTACAATAAAACAAAATACAGGCAGCAGCTTTAGTGGAGAAGGTAAACCTTGTCAGCTCGGGGATTTGCTGGTTTTCACACTCCTCTCTGTTTCTCCAACCTGGTCTGTCTCTGTGTCTCTCACTCATTCCTGAGCTGAGCATCAGTGTAAATCAATAGGCCATAGTGCTCCCTCAGCATTAGTTCTTGTCATCACCAAAATAGAGCATGCTGGGAGCTGAGAGAGACCAGTGAGGCCAAACACTCAGTAGTGTTCTCACTATCGTTGAATATTGTTTTTGTTTTTTCTCTCTCTTGAACTATGTCTATTGATGTCATTTTTTGTTGTGATGACATTGTATTCATCCCCCATTTTGGTTGTTCTCAATTCAATTCAAGGGGCTTTATTGGCATGGGAAACATATGTTAACATTGCCAATGCAAGTGAAGTAGATAATAAACAAAAGTGAAATGAACAATAAAAATCAACAGTAAATATTCCACTCACAGAAGTTCCAAAAGAATAAAGACATTTCAAATGTCATATGTTGTAGCGATGTGCAAATAGTTAAAGTACAAAAGGGAAAATAAATGTGGGTTGTACAATGGTGTTTGTTCTTCACTGGTTGCCCTTTTCTTGTGACAGTAGGTCACATTATCAAATCAAATCTAATTTATTTCTAAAGCCCTTCTTACATCAGCTGATATCTCAAAGTGCTGTACAGAAACCCAGCCTAAAACCCCAAACAGCAAGCAATGCAGGTGTAGAAGCGTATATTGATGCCCTGTCTCTAATAACAGACACCGAGAGAGCGGAAACCCACACTGAAAGGCTGAATAACACTGGACTGAATTGAGAAGGGGGCGTAATAATGACATCATCATTCGTGTGTGTGTGTTGTGTGTAGAGAGACCGAGAAGGGGGAGTTTGAGTCGGGGAAAAGGTTGTTTTGTAGCGTGGCCCCCACCGTGTTGGTCTTGAGGTCCCACTGTGTATTATCTAATGACCTTGTGTTGTGAATGGGGAACCAGCCTCTGTATGGGAAGGCACCTAAGAATAGAGGGGCTGCCTATTCAACAACACAGCTTCGGAGGTCTCTCCTTGTTCCCTTTAATGACTGTGGACTCTAGACTGTTTCACACACAGCCTCCAAACTGGTGTGTGTTATTTATGTGTGTGTGTCAGTGTCTGAAGCAGTAGTCAAAATGACATGAACATACACCCTACTACTGTAACTTTGTAAACCAGACACTTATTGTAAGTCCAAAGAGACATATATATTATATATGGCAATGTACAAGGCTGCAAATGGAAATGGTTGTAAGCTGTCTCACGCACACTATTAACTCACATACTACTTCATTCTGATTGTAACCCTCATAAAAGTACAGCTACAGCTTATTTTAGCAACAGCACACTAAGGGCTGAAAAATTCCCCTTTCTCACTTTTCATGACTCCATAAAATACCTCAGTCAGTAGCCATGCTCCTAATGCTGATCAAAGGCAGACACACTTTAATTTACTTTCCATCCAAAAGGACTGGGCACTGTGTAGACTTGAGGAATGTTTATGCCAGAATTTCACGATCTAAATGTAATTTCTCTGCCGACGTTTTTGGGTGTACTCTTGTCAGGCAGACTGCATATATGGGCAGCAGTGTTGTTGGAATACCAAATAGACAGAGTATTGTTGTACCAATCCAGTATAACTGGGGTTGCAAAGCTACCAGTAATTTACCAAAGTTACCAGCATCTTCAATAATTTAGGTAATTAACAGAAAATCAATGCCAATCTATCGTAACTTTGGGTAATTTATACTTGAATAACTTTTTTAAAAATTATTCAGAACAATGACGACAAATAAAGTGCCTTCAGAAAGTATTCACAATCCTTGACTGTTTATGTTACAAAGTGGGAATAAAATGTATTTAATTGTCCTTTTTTGTCAACGATCCACAACAATGTCAAAGTGGATGAAGAATTTTCTGATTTAAACAAATATTTGAAAGATTAAATGCTAATATATCTTGCTTAGATAAGTATTCAACCACCTGAGTCGATACATGTTAGAATCACATTTGGCAGCGATTACAGCTGAGTGTTTTTGGGTGAGTCTCTAAGAGCTTTGCATACCTGGATTGTACAATATTTGCCCATTTTGTTCTTTAAAAAGTTCTTCAAGCTCTGTCACATTGGTTGTTGATCATTGATAGATAGCCATTTTCAAGTTTTACCATAGATTTTCAAAACTGTAACTAGGCCACTCAGGAACATTCAATGTCGTCTTTATAAGCAACTCCAGTGTATAGTTGTCCTTGTTTTTTAGGTTATTGTCCTGCTGAAAGGTGAGGTTTGTCACCCAGTGTCTGTTGGAAAGCAGACTGTACCAGTTTTTCCTTTATGATTTTGCCTGTGCTTAGCTCTATTACTGTAATTTTTATCCTAAAAAACTCCCCAGTCCTTGCAGATGACAAGCATATCCATAACACGATGCAGCCACCACCATGCTTGTAAATATAAAGAGTGTAAAAAGTGGTACTCTGTGATGTGTTTTGTTGGATTTGCCCCAAACTTAACACTTTGTATTCAGGATAAAAAATTTTTTTTGTAGTATTACTTTAGTGCCTTATTACAAACAGGATACATGTTTTGGAATATTTTATTCTGTACAGGCTTCCTTTTTTTCACTCTGTCATTTAGGTTAATATTTACAATGCTGTTAAGGGCTGATCCCATTTAGTTGATAGGCTGTTGGTCGGCCGAGATTTCTTTAGTCGAGCAGTAGCAAAAAATATATAGAATTTCATGGTGTACAAGACACTTCTCTGATTCGCGCCTGTCTGAGTGGACTAATCCATTGTGGAGGCCGTGGGGATGGCACAGTCCATCACTAAGACGTGCTACTAAAATTGTATATGTTTATATTACGTAAAAACATTGGTGCAACACTCGTAAAAATAATATTATTTTTATTCGTGTTGCTTTCTCCCGCATTGGATCGCGGTTGCTGACCGTGGTTCTGAAATATCAGTGCAATGAATTGCCGTCTTTTCTTAGATCATGACACTATGTGCATAATAGCAAAGTTAACCAGCATATTGATGTTGAGAAGAATGCGGCGGAGGCAGAAGCCGAGTTAGGAGACAAGAAAACAGCACTTGCCATACTTTTCTAAGAAAAGTGAGGAGAGCGGAAACGGCAATAGGTCTATAATCAATAGCCTAATTGTTAAACGTGCCTGGCTTTATACTGTAAATCATCCATATAATGTATATCTAGAGAAATAAGACAGATCCTGCTTCTGTTTGAGTGCTTGATCAATAGCCTACTGATTCTGTGAGCACCAAGCCTCACGCAACCACATGTGGGATAAACAATTTCACAAATTCAGCTGTTTTTAATCTTTGCAATGCTGTAATAAAGGCTTTACACTTTTGTATATATTAGAACAGCCTCTCTGGTATTACTTATAAGTTGTTTAGTGTTGTTTACTCTTCCCAATTGTCAGAAAAATAAAATGTATAATAATAGCCCTCCTTTTTCTTGATCTCCTTGTTATTATTACTTATTATTATTATTATTATTATGATGATGAACATCATTTATAATAAGTCATATTGTTATCATTAGTAGGCTTAGTATAGCAGCCTTGTAGAACCACCATCGTGTTCTAGGCCAAAGAGTGCATACTGTTTAGTTTTAATACCGTAACTTAAGCTTATATTTCAAAACGTGTGTATATAGGCTACTGTATCATTCATTCATGTCATCACACAGCATATGAGTAATTTATGATTTGAAATGCAATCAAGCATTTCCGTTTGAAAATAAAATAAAGCTACCCTTGAATAAATAGCGTAAACGATAAATAAACTGCGTTCATGAATGAATGCAATTGTTTTTAGTTTGTTTGCTGTAATAAAGGCTTTACAATCATTTATTTTTAACTAAACATTGCAACAGACTCTCTGGTACGCTTATCATTTATTTAGTGTTGTGTACATTGTTACAGATGGTCAGAAAAATGATATTGTAATCTAACAGCACCTGTTTGGCACACATAATATGCACGCTGTAAGAACCGACGCTGGAGATGAGAGTGCAGGTACGGAGAGTTGAACATTTTAATTTAGCACAGACATGAACAAGACAGGAAGAGCATCATAACCGGGTATACAAGACATATAAACATTAATGCAGAAGCGGGGAACAGAGCTGGGGAACAGACAGATATAGGGGAGGTAATAACACGCCGGTTGAGTCCAGGTGAGTGCAATGAATCGCTGATGCGCGTAACGAGGGAAGCAGGTGTGCGTAATGATGGTGGCAGGAGTGTGTAATGCAGGGCCTTGAGTGCCAGGGAGGGAGAGCGGAAGCAGGCGTGACACACGCAAGACTTGCGCCTTACCTTCTTTTTCTTGATCTCCAGGATTTTCCACAGCTAGTCAAATTGATTCCACACATCCAACTTCTCCTTTACCTCCTGAGCAACAAGTAAACATTCCCCCATTTCAAGTTTATTTGTCATGTCCTCTGCAGCCATTTTGCTGTCACATGTTCAGGGTTTATTTGTGATTATAATATACTATAGGTCAGGCCCTATTGGTCACTTACATGCGATGCATACATGTGTAGTGTGAAGAGAGCAAGGGTTGAGGGAATAGGGAATGTTTTTCCTAAACAAATGAGGGATTTCGGTAACAGAACTTTTCAGTAAGAAATGGCTGTAATTACATGTTGCAGCTTCAGCAACATGGACTGCACGATTAACACAATTGAAGTTCTGTAGTGGTCGCTGCAAAATGGAGGAAAGAGAGACAACAGCTGCTAGTCAGTCACTTGCTGTCATTTTTTTAACACAGCGCAGCAATCAAATCAATTGCAGCGAGACTACCTCTAGTAATACAGTGCTTTCGAAAAATATTCAGACCCCTTGACTTTTTCCAGATTTTGTTACGTTACAGCCTTATTCTAAAATGGATTAAATAAAACAATTTCCTCAGCAATCTACACACAATACCCCATAATGACAAAGCGAAAACAGGTTTTTAGAAACATTTAGCAAAAACCAGAAATACCTTATTTACGTAAGTATTCAGACCCTTTGCTATTAGACTCAAAATGGAGCTCAGGTGCATCCTGTTTCCACTGAACATCCTTGAGATGTTTCTACAACTTGATTGGAGTCCATCTGGTAAATTCAATCGATTGGACATGATTTGGAAAGGCACACACCTGTCTAGATAAGGTCCCACAGTCGACAGTGCATGTCAAAGCAAAAACCAAACCATGAGGTCGAAGGAATTGTCCGTAGAGCTCCGAGACAGGATTGTGTCGAGGCACAGATCTGGGGAAGGGTACCAAAACATTTCTGCAGCATTGAAGGTCCCTGTGCCCTCCATTATTCTTAAATGGAAGAAGTTTGGAACCACCAAGACTTTTCCTGGAGCTGGCCGCCTGGAAAAACTGAGCATTCGGGGGAGAAGGACCTTGGTCAGGGAGGTGACCAAGAACCCAATGGTTATTCTGACAGAGCTCTAGAGTTCCTCTGTGGAGATGGGAGAACCTTCCAGAAGTACAACCATCTCTGCAGCGTTCCCCCAATTAGGCCTTTATGGTAGAGTGGCCAGACGGAAGCCTCTCCTCAGTAAAAGGCACATGACAGCCCGCTATGAGTTTGCCAAAAGGCACCTAAAGGACTCTCCGACCATGAGAAACAAGATTCTCTGGTCTGATGAAACCAAGATTGAACTCTTTGGCCTGAATGCCAAGTGTCACGTCTGAAGGAAACCTGGCACCGTCCCTATGGTGAAGCATGGTGGTGGCAGAATCATCATCAATCAATCACATTTATAAATCCCCTAGATGTCATAAAGTGCTTAACAGAAACCCAGCCTAAAACCCCAAACAGCCAGCAATGCAGATGTAGAAGCACGGTGGCTAGGAAATACTCCCTAGAAAGGCAGGAACCTAGAAAAAAAACCTAGAGTACCTAGGCTCTGAGGGGTGGCCAGTCCTCTTCCTGCTGTGCCGGGTGGAGATTACAAGTGTACATGGCCATTTAAGGCCAGATTGGTATTTGAGATGTTCATAGATTAGAGAGGTTGCAACAGGTCAGTACCTCAGGAGTAAATGTCAGCTGGATTTTCATAGCCGAGCATTCAGAGGTTGAGACAGCAGGTGCGGTAGAGGGAGAGAAAGTCAAAAACAGCAGGTCCGGGACAAGGTAGCATGTCCAGGGAATAGGTCTGGGTTCCCTAGCCGCAGGCAGAACAGTTGAAACTGGAGCAGCAGCACAATTAGGTGGACTGGGGAAAGCCAGGAGTCATCAAGCCAGGTATTCCTGAGGCATGATCCTAGGGCTCAGGTCCTCAGGGAGGGGAGGGAAGGGAGAGAGAGATAATTAGAGGGAGCATACTTAAATTCACACAGGACACCATATAAGACAGGAGAATTACTCCAGATATAACAGACTGACCCTAGCCCCCCAGCACATAGACTACAGCATAGATACTGGAGACTGAGTCAGGGGTGGTTCAGGGGACATTGTTGCCCCATCTGACGATACCCCCGGACAGGGCCAACCAGGCAGGATATAACCCCACCCACTTTGCTAAAGCACAGTCCCGATACCACTAGAGGGATATCAACAGACCACCAACTTACTACACAGAGACAAGTCTGAGTATAGCCCACAAAGATCTCCTCCACCGCACGATCCCAAACAGGCGCAAAACCAGACAGGAAGATCACGTTTTTGACTCAACCCACTCAAGTGACGCACCCCTCCTAGGGACGGCATGGAACAGCACTAGTCAGCCAGTGACTCAGCCACAGTAATAGGGTCAGAGGCAGAGAATCCCAGTGGAGAGAGGGGAACCGGCCAGGACAAGACAGCAAGGGCAGTTTGTCGCTCCAGTGCCTTGCCGTTCACGTTCGCACCCCTGGACCAGACTACACTCAATCATACCAAGTCTGCGTCTCTCACATCGATAGGCAGACCATTCCATAAAAATGTAACTCTATAGGAGAAAGCACTACCTGAATTTCAAAGGACAATAAGGAGGCCTGCGTCTTATGACTGTAGCGTACGTTTAGGAATGTACGACTGGACCAAATGGGAGAGATGGGTAGGAGCAAGCCCATGTCATGCTTTATGGGTTGGCAGTAAATCCTAGAAAACAGCCCTAGCCTTAACAGGAAGCCAATGTAGAGAGAAGTAATATGATCAAATGTTTTGGTTCTAGTCAGTATTCTAGCAGCAGTGTTTAGCACTAGCTGAAGTTTATTTTGTGCTTTATCGGGGTAGTCAGAGAGTAGAGCATTGCAGTAGTCTAATCTAGAATTGTCTAAAGCATGGATTAGTTTTTCTGCATAATTTTTTGACAAATAGTTATGAATATGGATAAAAAGCTGTCCTTGAAATATTCTTGATATCAAAAGAGAGATCAGGGTCCAGAGTAACGCTGAGGTCCTTCACAGTTATATTTGAGACGACTGTACAACCATCAAGATTAATAGATAGATCTAACAGCAGATCGCTTTGTTTCTTGGGACCTAGAACTAGCATCTCTGTTTTGTCCGAGTTTAAAAGTAAAACATTT
Organism: Oncorhynchus clarkii lewisi; assembly: GCF_045791955.1. NCBI lineage: Eukaryota > Metazoa > Chordata > Actinopteri > Salmoniformes > Salmonidae > Oncorhynchus > Oncorhynchus clarkii. The sequence continues at coordinate 2,678,265 of NC_092176.1, read as the reverse complement.
GCCGGCCATTCCACTTCCTTTTGTTTGAAACACAGGCTTCCAGGTTAGGCAATTGTGAGACTTCACCATGTTTCATCGAAATGTACAGCTGTGTGTCGTCCGCATAGAAGGGAAAGTTGCATTGTGTTTCCAAATGACATCACCAAGAGGTAGAATATATAGTGAAAACAATAGTGGTCCTAAAACGGAACCTTGAGGAACGCCAGAACGTACAATTTATTTGTCAGCGGACGAACCATCCACAGAGACAAACTGATATCGTTCCGACAGATAAGATCTAAACCAGGCAAGAACTTCTCTGTGTAGACCAGGGGTGGGCAACTCCAGTCCTCGAGGGCCTTATTGGTGTCACATGTTTTTTCCATCCCTAGCAAACACAGTTGATTTAATCAAATTGCATTCTAAACTGAAGATCATGATTATGTGATTATTGGAGTCAGGTGTGCTAGCTGGGGCTGGGGCAAAACTGGGATACCAATCATGCCCTTGAGGACTGGAATTGCCCACCCCTGGTGTAGACCAATTAGGGTTTCTAATCTCTCCACAAGAACGTGGTGCTCGATGGTGTCAAAAGTAGCACTAAGGTCTAGGAGCACTAGGACGGATGGAGAGCCTTGGTCTGACCATTTTAAAGGTAATTTACCACCTTCATGAGTGCTGTCTCAGTGCTATTATGGGGTCTAAAACCAGACTGAAGCATTTCATATACATAATTTGTCTTCAGGAAGGCAGTGAGTTTCTGCATAACAGCTTTTTTGGGGGGAGATGGGAGATTCGATATAGGCTGATTTAAAAAAAAAAAAAAAAAAAAAAAAAAGGTTTGGCTTTTTCAAAGAGAAGCTTTATTACTGACACTTTTAGCGAGTTTGGAACACATCCGGTGGATAGGGATCCATTTATATGTTCAACATAGGAGGGCCAAGCACAGGATACTTCCTGCTCTTTCAGTAGTTTAGTTGGAATAGGGTCCAGTATGCAGCTTGACGGTTTAGAGGCCATAACTATTTTCATGAATGTGTGACGAGATACAGGAATAAAAAACTTGAGTGTCTCCATTGATGCTGGCAGTTCTGTGCAGACTCATAAAAAAATGAGCTTTGGAGAAATTGCAGATTCAAAGTAGAATCCGTCATTTGCTTTCTAAGGATCATGATCTCTTCATCGAACAAGTTCATGAATTTATCACTGCTGAAGTGAAAGCTATTTTCTCTTGTTGAATACTTATTGAGGGCTCTTTGGTATTGCACGTTACTGTCTTTTCAAGCTAGTCGGAAGACTTTTAGTTTGGTGGAGCGATATTTCCGTTCCAATTTTCTGGAAGATTGCTTCAGGGCTCGGTATTTTCTGTATACCAGGGAGCAAATTTCTTGTAACAAATTTGTTTTGTTTTTAGGGGTGTAACTGCATCTAGGGTATTACGTAAGGTTACGTTTAGATCATCAGTTAGGTGGTTAACTGATTTTTGTACTCCGACGTCCTTGAGTAGGTGGAGGGACTCTGTAAGGGCATCCAGGAATCTTTGGGTTGTCCGAGAATTTATAGGACAGCTTTTGATGATCCTTGGTTGGGGTCTGAGCAGATTATTTTATGCAATTTCAAACTTAATAAAATGGTGGTCCCATAGTCCAGGATTATGAGGAAAAACATTTAGATCCATTCCATAGGACAAAACTAGATCCAGGGTATGACTGTGGCATTGAGTAGGTCTGGAGACATGTTGGACAAAACCCACTGAGTCAATGATGGCTCCGAAAGCCTTTTGGAGTGGGTCTGTGGACTTTTCCATGTGAATATTAAAGTCACCAAAAATGTGAATATTGTCTGCCATAACTACAAGGTCCAATAGGAATTTAGGGAACTCCATGAGGAATGCTGTATACGGATCAGGAGGCCTCTAAACAGTAGCTATAAAAAAGTGATTGAGTAGGCTGCATAGATTTCATGAATAGAAGTTCAAAAGACCAAAATGCAGTGAAAAAAAAAGTATTGTTAATTGAAATTTGCTGTCATAAATGTTAGCAACACCTCCGCCTTTGCGGGATGTGCGGGGTATATGGTCACTAGTGTAACCAGGAGGTGAGGCCTCATTTAACACAGTAAATTCATCAGGCTTGAGCCATGTCTCAGTCAAGCCATTCACATCGAGATTATGATCAGTGATTAGTTAATTGACTATGACTGCCTTGAAAGTGAGGGATCTAACATTAAGTAACCCTATTTTGAGATGTGTGATATCACAATCTCCTTCAATAATGGCAGGAATGGAGGAGGTCTTTATTCCATTGAGATTGCGAAGGCGAACGCCGCCATGTTTTGTTTTTCTCAACCTAGATCAAGGCACAGACATGGTCTCAATGGGGATAGCTGAGCTGACTACACTGACTGTGCTATTGGCAGACTCCACTAAGCTGGAAGGCTGGCTAACAGGGTGCAGGCCAGATAGCCTGCTGTCTCATTGTGGAGCTAGAGGAGTTAGAGCCATGTCTATGTTCATACATAACATGAGAGCACCCTTCCAGCTAGGATGAGGTCAGTCACTCCTCAGTAGGCCAGGCTTGGTCCTGTTTGTGGGGGAGTCCCAGAAAGAGGTCCAGTGATCTACAAATTCTCTCTTTTGGGAGGGGCAGAAAACAGTTTTCAACCAGCGATTGAGTTATGAGACTCTGCTGTAGAACTCATCACTCACCCAAACTGGGAAGGGGCCAGAGACAATTACTTGATGCCGACACATCTTTCTAGCTGATTTACACGCTGAAGCTATGTTGCGCTTGGTGACCTCTGACTGTTTCATCCTAACATTGTTGGTGCTGACGTGGATAACAATATCCCTATACTCTCTTCACTCGCCAGTTTTAGCCTCAGCCAGCACCATCTTCAGATTAGCCATTACGTCGGTAGCCCTGCCCCCTGGTAAACAGCGTATTATTGCTGGATGATTCTTTTTAAGTCTAATATTGTGGGTAATGGTGTCACCAATGATTAGGGTTTTCAATTTGTCAGAGCTAACGGTGGGAGGCTTCGGCAGCTCAGACCGGCAGCTTATACTACTATCTGGACTTACAGTGCCTTGCGAAAGTATTCGGCCCCCTTGAACTTTGCGACCTTTTGCCACATTTCAGGCTTCAAACATGAAGATATAAAACTGTATTTTTTGTGAAGAATCAACAACAAGTGGGACACAATCATGAAGTGGAACGACATTTATTGGATATTTCAAACTTTTTTAACAAATCAAAAACTGAAAAATTGGGTGTGCCACCTCAGCTGTAGATCTCTGCAGTTCATCCAGAGTGATCATGGGCCTCTTGGCTGCATCTCTGATCAGTCTTCTCCTTGTATGAGCTGAAAGTTTAGAGGGACGGCCAGGTCTTGGTAGATTTGCAGTGGTCTGATACTCCTTCCATTTCAATATGATCGCTTGCACAGTGCTCCTTGGGATGTTTAAAGCTTGGGAAATCTTTTTGTATCCAAATCCGGCTTTAAACTTCTTCACAACAGTATCTCGGACCTGCCTGGTGTGTTCCTTGTTCTTCATGATGCTCTCTGCGCTTTTGACGGACCTCTGAGACTATCACAGTGCAGGTGCATTGATACGGAGACTTGATTACACACAGGTGGATTGTATTTATCATCATTAGTCATTTAGGTCAACATTGGATCATTCAGAGATCCTCACTGAACTTCTGGAGAGAGTTTGCTGCACTGAAAGTAAAGGGGCTGAATAATTTTGCACGCCCAATTTTTCAGTTTTTGATTTGTTAAAAAAGTTTGAAATATCCAATAAATGTCGTTCCACTTCATGATTGTGTCCCACTTGTTGTTGATTCTTCACAAAAAAATACAGTAGAATATAATATTATATACATATTAAATTTGTAAACAAATTGAAAGTGACCAGTGATCCCGTGTCTATGTATATAGGGCAGCAGCCTTTAAGGTGCAGGGTTGAGTAACCGGGTGGTAGCCAGCTAGTGATGGCTATTTAACTGTCTGATGGCTTTGAAATAGAAGCTGTTTTTCAGTCTCTCGGTCCCAGCTTTGATGCACCTGTACTGACCTCTCCTTCTGGATGGTAGCGGGGTGAAAAGGCCATGGCTCGGGTGGTTGATTTCCTTGATGATCTTTTTGACCTTCCTGTGATATCGGGTGCTGTAGGTGTCCTGGAGGGTAGGCAGTGTGCCCCTGGTGATGCGTTGTCCAGACTGCACTACCCTCTGGAGAGCCCTGCGGTTGCCGTACCAGGTGGTGATACAGCCCAATAAGGATGCTCTTAATTGTGCATCTGTAAAAGTTTGAGGGTATTAGGGGCCAAGCCGAATTTCTTCAGCCTCCTGAGGATGAAGAGGCGCTGTTCCGTCTTCTTCACCACACTGTCTGTGTGGGTGGACCATTTCAGATTGTCAGTGATGTGTACTCCGAGGAACTTGAAGCTTTTCACCTTCTCTACTGTGGATTCCCGTCAATGTGGATAGGGGGTGCTTCCTGAAGTCCATGATTAGCTCCTTCATTGTGTTGACGTTGAGGGAGAGGTTATTTTTCTGGCACCACTCCGCCATGGCCCTCACCTCCTCCCTGTAGGCTGTTTCGTCATTGTTGGTAATCAGGCCTACTACTGTTGTGGAGGCGTGTTGGAGGCATGCGTGGCCACGCAGTCATGGGTGATCAAGGAGTACAGGAGGGAGCTGAGCATGCACCCCATTGTGGGTCCCCTTTGTTGAGGATCCTCGAAGTGGAGGTGTTATTTCCTACCTTCACCACCTGGGGGCGGCCTGCCAGGAAGTCCAGGACCCAGTTGCACAGGGCGGTGTTCAGACCCAGGGCCACAAGCGTAATGATGAGCTTGGAGGGTACTATGGTGTTGAAGGCTGAGCTGTAGTCAATGAACAGCATTCTTACATAGGTATTCCTCTTGTCCAGATGAAATTGGGCAGTGTGCAGTGCGATGGCGATTACATCGTCTGTGGATCTATTGGGGAGGTATGCAAATTGAAGTGGGTCTAGGGTGTCAGGTAAGGTAATGGTGAAATTATCCTTAACTAGCCTCTCAAAGCACTTTATGATGACAGAAGTGAGTGCTATGGGGCGATAGTCATTTAGTTCAGTTACCTTTGCTTCCTTGCGTACAGGAACAATGGTGGATATCTTGAAGCAAGTGGGGACAGCAGACTGGGATAGGTAGAGATTGAATATGTCCGTAAACAGTTCCAGCCAACTGTTCTGCACATGCTCTGAGAACGTGGCTAGGGATGCCACCTGGGCCGGGGTTAACACGCTTAGATGTCTTACTCACGTCGGCCATGGACAACGAGAGCCCACAGTCCTTGGGAGTGGCCCTCGTCGGTGGCACTGTGTTATCCTCAAAGCGGGCGAAGAAGGTATTTAGCTTGTCTAGGAGCAAGATGTTGGTGTCTGCGACTTGGCTGGTTTTCCCTTTGTAATGGTATTTTCAGAGGCTACCCGGAATATATCCCAGTCCGCGGGATCAAAATAAGCTTGAAGCATGGATTATGATTGGTCAGACCAGCGTTGAATAGACCTTAGCACGGGTGCGTCCTACTTGAGTTTCTGCCTATAGGAAGGGAGGAGCAGGATGGAGTCGTGATCTGATTTGCCGAAGGGAGGGTGGGAGAGGGCCTTGTAGGCATCCGGGAAGGGGGAGTAGCAGTGGTCAAGTATTTTAGCAGCACGACTACTGCAGTCAATGTGTTGATAGAACTTCATTAGCGTTTTCCACAAATTTGCATTGTTAAAATCCCCAGATACAGTAAATGCGGCCTCAGGATATGTGGTTTCCAGTTTGCGCAACGTCCAGTGTAGTTCCTTGAAGGCTGTCGTGGTATCGGCTTGAGTGGGAATATGCACGGCTGTGACTATAACCAAAGATAATTCTCTTGGGAAGTAATACGGTTGACATTTGATTGTGAGGCATTCTAGGTTGGGTGAACAAAAGGACTTGAGTTTCTGTACATTATCACAATCACACCACGAGTAGTTAATCATGAAACATACACCACCGCCTTTCTTCTTCCCGGAGAGTTCTTTATTCCTGTCTATCCAGTATATCTGGAGAGAGCCATGATTCCATTAAACAGAGTATGTTACAGTCCCTGAGGTCTCTCTGCAAGGAGATCCTCGCCCTGAGCTTGTCTACTTGTCTATTTTCCAGAGATTGAACATTAGTGAGTAATATTCTCGAAAGCAGTGAATGGCACGCCTCCTGAGTCAGACTAGAAGTCCTTGATCGTCTTGGAGCAGCCTCTGGCGTACGAACAAAGGATCAATTTCGGGAAAGTTGTATTCCTGGTTGTAATTATGGTGAGTTACCGCCGCTCTGATATCCAATAGTTATTTGCGGCTGTATGTAATAGCACAAAAACAACTTTCTGGGCTGATAATCTAAGAAATAACACCCCCAAAAAACGAAATGCTGCAAAGTTGCTTAGGAGCTAGAAGCAGAGCTGCCATGTATGTCGGCGCCATCTTGAATGTCCTTGAGTGGCCACGCCAGAACCCGGACTTGAACCCGATCGTACATCTCTGGAGAGACCAGAAAATAGCTGTTCAGCAATGCTCCCCAACCCAACCTGACAGAGCTTGAGATGAACTGCTGAGAAGAATGAAAGAAAGTCCCCAAATACAGGTGTGCCAAGCTTATAGCGTAATTCCCAAGAATAATTGTTACTGTAATCATTGCCAAACAAAGTACTTCAACAAACCACTGAGTAAAGGGTCTGAATACTTATGTAAATGTGATATTTCAGTTTTAGATGTTTTTTATAAATGTGCAAAATGTTCTAAAAAAAACAGTTTTTTCTTTTTCATTATTGGGTAATGTGTGTAGATTGATCAGGGAAAATACAATTTAAACCATTTTAGAATATGTCTGTAACATAACACTTTGACATTATGTGAGACACTTTGACATTATGGGGTATTGTGTCTAGGTCAGTGACACAACATCTCAATTTAATACATTTTAAATTCAGGCTATAACACAACAAAATGTGGGAAAAAAATCAAGGGGTGTGAGAACTTTTCTTTGTAAAAACAAATATATATAAAGGATATTTCATGCTGAAACCCTCATATTAATCACCAATGGTATTCACTAAATAAATGGTTTATATTCAAGATGTTTTACAGATTTGTCATAATAATAATAATAATTCTATAATTTGTTTTATAGTCCCATTCAATTATATGTGATAAAGCCACAGATTATTATAATAATCTGATCATCTGAAGTACCCAAAAGGGCCACCAGATGTCTTGTGATGGGTTACATAAAATCCTTGAAGGAAACCAACATTCTGGTAGTTTACTGGTAAATTTAGAAGGTTTCCTGTAATATACCCTCCTTTTCAACCCTAAGTAGACCAAATGAAAACGGATAGGAACATAAGCAATTCACTTCAGAGTGATGCTCTACAAATGCTTCGTCAAACTAGAAGTGTACAGCTCTTGGTTTGCACATTATCACATGGAATTCATTTAGAGCTCAATGGGGGCACGACCCCTATTCATCACCTTTGGGTGTGGGCTGTATCTAACCATCTGTGGGCTCTGGTGACTTTGAACACTGTCAAACACACCTTGTTCTTCCCACTGCTCTTGGCAGACTATGTGTTGACTGTGGATGGGCGTGGGTGGGGGAGCATTTTCACAATTAGTTGGTTTTGACTAGTTGCAAAGATCTAACCACTGCTGATTTGGATGGCGATACGGTGCACATTCGATAACTTCCCAAAGTAACATTTCAACCTTTTACATTTTTTTGTGATAGTGTTTTCAAATGAGAAGTGAGATTGGTTCGCTTCCAAAGCTAAACTGAGAATTTTGTGAGCAGTTGCAATTGTCATGACTTGATTTAAACATTAATCTGAAAACTGTTATTTATCTAATTAACTAACTATGTTTAATTGTTACCCAATTAAATTAATCATGTAACAATTATCTCATTAGGATCTGGGGCACCACGAGAGCAGTTCTTTAAAGAGTTACCACCTCCAGAATGAAATTCTGAAAGGTCTTTACTTATCACATCTATAAACAGTCAACGTACTAATCATAACCTCGTATCATATAATTCTGAACGGTCGTAACCTCCTTGCATCTGCAAGAACCTGGGCCTTACTTATGATTCAGTTAACGAAGAGATGGAGAGAGAGCGGGGCAGTGACACTTAACATTGGTACATTCGGAAACTACTTTCACGTACAGTAACCATATACTTTGAATACAAACCGCCACCTGCTTTGAATAAGAAATCATGACTGTATGTACGTGAAATGCCTGGGTTTGCCGGGGATCTCTCGGTGGACAGGGCAGCCTTGGAAAGGGGGTAGGGCCTGTTCGCGGCATGCTTGTAAGGCTCTGATTGTCCAAAATGGTTCCAAAAAGTATTCTACTGTTGTCCTCCTTTTGTAGGGCTCCTGTATCCAGTGACTTGTCGTGTAGTCCTGAACAGAACAACATCATTTATTTTCCTTCCATTTGCTCTTGTTAGATGCTTCTTTGAAGATAGGCTAGCCAGCCGTATCAATGGTTTGAGCAGAGTAACAGGACGGTCCTACCTAAATTAGTTTTCGAAGATACTTTACTTAGGACAGCTAATCAGCAGTACCAGTGATTGTCCTGGAGGTGAGTTTATTGTCTCCAACTCGTGTTGAGATTCAAAGGTCAAACCACTTTTAAACGTGTTTTTTTCTTAACCCACCATTCATACAGTTTGCTGGAAAGGGGTGGCAGGCTGGCACGCTCTCTGACCTCACTCCGGGCGGTAACTACTCACTGTGCAAAGTTAGGTAAAACTATTATCTCTTATAGCTTCTCTCTTATAGCTTCCCTCTCTTAACAAAATTACTTGAATCATTTTTCATATTACATGCACAACGCAGAGTATGGAAACTTCATATATGTAGTTAAAGTATTTTATTTTATATATATTTTTTAATGACATCACAAAATTACATTAGTGGTCTATAGATCACCTCTGGAGTGGATCACCTCACCACCATTCCCCATATTCTATGTTAGAAATATTGTCCCAGTATTCGCTTTTGAATGTGTTAGAGTTTCAGCCGGAATAAGTCTGTTGAAACATGCACATTCCTTTGGTGAATCTTGAGAGCGCTGAATCTTCTCCCTTGATTTACAACAGGGTGTGAGTTGTTAATCCCGACTAGTTCTTTCCTTCCCCCTAGGGGGAGAGGGGGTCTGGTTGAAGTTATTCATTGCAAACCTGATCTGACCTATTTGGATTCTCGTGGACAGTCATGACACAATGATTTGGTAGAATGTGTTATTATATTGTGTTAAAAGGGTCACAGGCTGTCCGAAGACAATCTGTGTTTTAGTGTTTTCTATCCTTTCTTGGCTTTGGTGTTCTCACTAAGGCTGTGACGGTCTTGGGAAATTTGGAAGATGGTAATTGGCCAGCCAAATGACTGTGGTCTCTGTAATAGCCATTCAAATAGCACATTTTCTCTTCTCCGCTCCTAACTGCATGTGCTGCCATAGAAATAGAATGAATAGAACGGGCATCCCCATTCAAGTCAATTATGGCATAACAGGCGGACTGGTGGCAATTGTGAATGTACCCATAGGAACAAAAAAAATTATGGTTATGACAGTTATTTTATTTTCATGCCGGTCTTCAACCATAACCATCGGTTAAACGGTAATTGTGCCAGCCATAGTTTTCACACACTCTTTGGTTTGAATCCGGCGTGACACACTCACTCATTCCCTCATTCCCTGTTCCAAGGAAGATGTTGTTTAAATGACATCTTGTTAGCAACAGGCAAGGACAACTCCTCAAGGATCTGACAGTGTAGGAATTTCCAGAGGATGCCATGTACATAGTAGGGAGAAACCTCAAAATGCAGTATTTGGATATATAACGAGTAGTGCATGTTATGTACAACTTCTTATAGTTTCATGAAAGGCCTGAATGAACAAGTCCCCAGCCCTCCAATTCTCACTACTCTTCCTCCCTTTTTCTGTCATATTATTTCCCTATGATGTTGCTTAACCTGTTTGAATTAGAATAACTTGTTATCCTGTGTATCCCCATCCAGTGGATTAGTCTTTGGGAATGTAATGCTGTAATGCAATTTATCTAAGTCATCAAACAACCCACTGAGCCCCCCCCCACCCCCCTCCCCCTGTCCTATCTGTCACATTAAGGCCTTTGATATTGTGTGAGAGGAATCACCTGTTGATTTGAAATGGTTTTGGTGATTTTATCCCAGGTGTTTGGGAGGCCTTCCGTCAGTGCATGATAAAGGGAGATCTTTAGGGTGCTGGTGTCTTAAGGTTACCTGGTGGAGGGGGGGGGGACTGTGTGTGTTTGTGCGCGTGCGTGCATGTGTGTGGGCGAGTGACTGCAGTGTGTGTGTGTGTGTGTGTGTGTGTGTGTGTGTGTGTGTGGTACTGAGAAGCCAAGGTGTGTTCTTATGCACTGTGTGATTATGACGCTGGTCACAGTCAAACATGCGTGAACCTAAACATCCATTATCTTTCTGGCTGCTATTTAGAGTTATCCCAACGTCTGAGCCACATAGATCTTCTAGTGTCGTTGCTGCTTATCGCAGCTGCAGACACACAAACTCTCTCACACACACACACACACACACACACACACACACACACACACACACACACACACACACGGACAGACGCTGTCCGTAGGCACACGCACACAAACACACACGTATCCATGGAGTTTCTCTAGCTATGCTTATTCACAGTTACACACCAGATTCCCACGGTGAAATGGATCCTGGAGATCAGATTCAATCTTTCTTAAAGGGGCAACGGCTTCATGTCCGTTATTCATAAAATGTTCACTCCCTGTACCTGCTTCTTGTCCCCGGCGTCTGTCCTTATACATTATTGGTGTCTCTTATTTTAAACACAGACGTCAAGTCCCACCACTCCATCATCTAACGTGAGTCAGCCTACCGTTATATTCATGCTAGAACTTCACACAAAGTACAACAAAAACTCAAAAAATACCCAAAGGTTATTCTGTGACTACCCCTTGTATTTTTTTTGCAGTGGTATCGTTTTTGTATCGAGCACTGTGATACTAAACCGGGTATCTGTATCCAAGTCAAAATGATTGTATCGTGACAACACTTGTCCTTATGGGCACGGACCCAGACCTCACTCCCTGTGTAGTTAGTTATCACTCTAATGATCATAAGTGGGGGGGGTGAGGGCTTTTTACAGTACCGGATGTGTTTACGTTTGGGTGGAGTGTGGGAGAGGGGTTAAAGAGAATGGGGGCTTGATCAATACACATTCAGGAAGAGATGGGGATCCCGTATGCAGGTTAGGTGCACAGCTCTGCCCTTGCACAATCACATCCGCTGCTGCTACTGTTTATTATCTATGCTGTTGCCTAGTCACTTTATTCCTAGTTATATGTACATATCTACTTCAATTACCTTGTACCCCTGCACATCGATTTGGTGCTGGTACCCTGTGTATGTAGCCAAATGATTGTTATTTATTGTGTATTTATGATAACCTTTTTATTATTTCTCTATTTTCTTTCTCTAGGCATCATTTTCCCAGGTGATGGCCTAGCAGGGTGCCATCCAGATATGTGTGTGGCAGGTTGATTGATGATGATGATAGTGATGGGGGTTGCTGTAAAGGGCATGGCTCCCGTGTCAGCTTTGAAACTGAAGTGATGTTAATCTTTAAACAACTGCCTACTGCTCTCTTAAACACTGTTTATGTGTGTAGGGTTGTTGTGGAGGCTGTCGGGTAATCTCAGGTCTGGCATGATGAGACATGACTCATCATGCGTGTGTGTGTGTGTGTGTGTTTCAAACTACAGAATATATGGGCAATTCTACGGTAATGATATTGCGCTGAGACTCAGATTATTCACTTAAAATATATGCTAGACAAAGACCATTTCAAAGTTTAACAAACCATACAAACCATACAACAATCGACAAGGACTACTTTAAAAATATATATATATTTTATTTCATTTTACCCCTTTTTCTCCCCAATTTCGTGGTATCCATTTTTTATTTTTTTTAGTATCTTGTCTCATCGCTACAACTCCTGTACGGGCTCAGGAGAGACGAAGGTTGAAAGTAATGCATCCTCTGATACACAACCCAACCAAGCCGCACTGCTTCTTAACACAGCTCGCATCCAACCCGGAAGCCAGCCGCACCAATGTGTCAGAGGAAACACCTTGCACCTGGCAACCTTGGTTAGCGCGCACTGCGCCCGGCCCGCCACAGGAGTCGCTCGTGCGCGATGAGACAAGGATATCCCTACCGGCCAAGCCCTCCCTAACCCGAACGACACTAGGCCAATTGTGTGTCGCCCCACTGGTCGCGGCCGGTTACTACAGAGCCTGGGCGCGAACCTAGGGTCTCTGGTGGCACAGCTGGCGCTGCAGTACAGCGCCCTTAACCACTGCGCCACCCGGGAGGCTGCACAAGGACTACTTTTAACAATTTACACCAGTGGAGGCTCCTCAGGAGAGGACCATCCTCAGTGAATTTCATAAAAATTAAAATAGTGAAACATAAACAAAGTTATCCTTTTTGTCACCAAATACTTGATTAAAACACACTGTTTTGCAATGAAGGTCTTCAGCAGCACTCTGTAGGGTTGCACCATGGTGTAGCCGGAGGACAGCTAGATTCTGTCCTCCTCTGGATACATTGACTTCAATACAGAACCTAGGAGGCTCACGGTTCTCACTTCCTTACATAGACTTACTGTCACGTTTGCTGTCGGAAGGAGACCAAGGTGCAGCGTCGTTACTTTTATTTTCAAAGATACCAAAAACAACAAAATGCAAAAACGAATGTAAAGCTCTATGCAGCGCAGAAGGCAACTACACACAAAACAAGATCCCACAACTGAAGGTGGGAAAAAGGGCTGCCTAAGTATGATCCCCAAACAGAGACAACGATAAACAGCTGCCTCTGATTGGGAACCATACTAGGCCAACAAAGAAATAGACAAACTAGAATGCCCACCCAAATCACACCCTGACCTAACCAAATAGAGAAATAAACAGACTCTCGAAGGTCAGGGCGTGACACTTACACAATAATTTGTTATTATGACAACTTCCCGGAGGACGTCCTCCAACCTATCAGAGCTCATGCAGCCAGTGTTGCCATGTTTGCGGTTTTCCAGCTAAATTGGGCTACTTTGAAGACGATGTCGTGGGTGAAAATGTATTGGTTGCGGGGTTTTTGGGTTATTTCTAAGTTTCACTGCGGCCGCCATGGCGTTTCTCTTTTAAATAATATATATTTCACTGTGACCTGCTGCTGAGTGACGGAGGGTTTTTGGCTGAGGCACGTGAGCGAGAGGAGCGAGAGCAGCACGCGTGCACTTTGATAGCCTACCTACAACTGGTAAAAAGTTATTTAGATTGTCATTATGTAGACACATATTTCCAACCCTTTTTCGTAAAACATTTTAATACGCTTGAACTGATGCACATCAAGAAATAATGGAGACAAAACACTAGAAAACAACTTTGGGCGGACTAGAGCGCATTAAATAAATTAGCTCGGATGTTGAATTACAATCGTAAACACAGATTTGAGTCTGTAGCCTATGCCTATTGAAATGACAAGTCAATTTCGCAAATGGGCCATTTTATAATGGTTTGTAGTCTTGACATCTGGCACATAATAACAGCACAATTGCCAGAAAATAGCCTAACAGTTTTTTGATGTTCGTCCAAGTGTTTCTTGCTCAGAGATTTTGAGATCCTCTGTCCAACTTTCATCACTCAGGATGAAAGTTTATCGGATTTATCTTTAGTTATGCACATGCACAAAGGGGATTTTTTCCTCGGCGTACACATCACGAAAAACTGAAATGGTCCACCCACACAGACAGTGTGGTGAATATCCAGCAGGCTGAAGAGATTTGGCTTGTCACCTAAAACCCTCAAACTTTTACAGATGAGAGCATCCTGTTGGGCTGTGTCACAATTGAGAGCATCCTGTCAGGCTGTATCACCACCTGGTACGGCAACTGTACTGCCCACAACCGCAGGGATCTCCAAAGAGTAGTGAGGTCTGCACAACGCATCACCGTGCCCTCCAGGACACCGACAGCACCTGATGTCACAGGAAGGCCAAAAAGATCATCAAGGACAACCACCACCCGAGCCACTGCTTATTCACCCCGCTACCATCCAGAAGGCGAGGTCAGTTATCTCAAGGCCATCAGACTGTTAAACAGCCATCACTAACAGAGAGGTTGCTGCCTACATACAGCCTTGAAATCATTGGCCACTTAATAAAGTGACTAGTGATCCAATTATTTAACTTCTTATGGTATAGGGGACGCTTGCATCCCACTTGGCCAAAAGCTAGGGAAAATGCAGCGCGGCAAATTCAAAGAAAATGATATAAAAATCAAACTTTCATTAAATCACACATGTAAGATCCTTAATTAAAACTACACTCGTTGTGAATCCAGCCAACATGTCAGATTTTAAAAAGGCTTTTCGGCGAAAGCATAAGAAGCTATTATCTGATGATAGAACAACAGTAAACAAATAGGGTAGCATATTTCATCCCTGCAGGCGCTACACAAAACGCAGAAATAAAATATAAAATATGCCTTACCTTTGACAAGCTTCTTTTGTTGGCACTCCAATATGTCCCATAAACATCACAATTGGTCCTTTTGTTCGATTAATTCGTCTATATGTATGCAAAATGTCCATTTTATTTTAGCGCGTTTGATCAAGAAAAAAAACAGCTTCCAAAATGTGCAACGTCACTACAAAATATTTCAAAAGTTGCCTATAAACTTTAGGTATTTTTAAACGTTAATACTCGATCAAATTTAAGACGGGTCTATCTGTGTTCAATACAGGAAGACAACAAACCAAGCTACTTTTCAAGTCTTGCGCAACTCTCAACAGTGTTATGCAGTTCCTAGATGGCCGTACTTCTTCATTGCACAAATGAATAACCTCAACCAAATTCCAAAGACTGGTGACATCCAGTGGAAGCGGTAGGAACTTAAATCAAGTTCCTAAGAAATATCGTTTGCCAATGAGAACTCACTGAACAGACAGAGACCTAAAAGAAAATCCTGAACGGTTAGTCCTCGGGGTTTTGACTGCTACATAAGTTCTGTTATACTCACAGACATGCTTCAAACAGTTTTAGAAACTTCAGAGTGTTGTCTATCCAAATCTACTAATAATATGCATATCTTATATTCTTGGCATGAGTAGCAGGAAGTTGAAATTGGGCACGCTATTTATCCAGAAGTGAAAATGCTATACCTTAAGTAGTTAATGCCTTTCCTTTCCTCTAATGTTTACATATCTTGCATCACTCATCTCATGTGAGAGGTATTTCATACCTTCTATTGCATCTTGCCTATGCCGCTCTGTCATTGCTCATCCATATATTTATATAGAAGGCATTTTTGCCCTAAAAGGCAGCTGTGTGTCAGTGTCTCGCTGTGTGTCAGGCTGATCAGTGTAAGACATGTGTCAGGGCTTGGCCATACTGACAAACTGCTCTGGCACTGATCTGGTCAGTATAAGATGTGTGTCAGCCCTACTGAGACATTGCTCTGGGGTGTCTGAACTAGACCGAGCATGACATCACTGTCCATATTTATTTTCCCTTTATTTAACTAGGCAAGTCAGTTAAGAGCAAATTCTTATTTCCAATGACCCAGTGGGTTAACTGCCTGTTCAGGGGCAGAATGACAGATTTGTACCTTGCTAGCTCGGGGGTTTGAACTTGCAACCTTCCGGTTACTAGTCCAACACTCTAACCACTAGGCTACCCTGCCACCCAATATGATGTAGTCAACATGCACACACACACAGCCTCACACACACACACACACACATTGTATTAATTCCCATACCCCCTATTGGGCCTCAATCCACCTCTCTTGTGGGACTGGAAACACTGTACGCTGCCATAAAGCAGACTGTGCCATTCCACTCTGCTGCTGCTGCCTGGGCTGAGGCTAAGTGTGGAGGCCAGATGACAGAAACACAATGTACTCTGTTGTAGCGTCTCCACTGTGCTCTCCAGTTCTGCTCCCACACAGATGGCTCATGTCAGAGGAACTAAGAGGTTATGGAAATGATGCTCTTACTAAAGTCTTCGCCTCAGCCAGAGCTCTGGAAGAGGGTCATCTTCTGGAGACATTTCAACTGTTCTGACTCTAAGCAAATATGATTCCAGTCCAGATATGACCCGAAAAGTTGATCACTGCTCAACTCAAATTCTTCCTTTTGTTAGACAGTTGCTGCACGAGGCAGCACACACATCTCTTGATCGTGTCAATGAGGTAGACCACATTACATAACATTGTTTGATAAATGATGAGCCAGGGTGAAGACTGACAGGAGTGACGCGAGGGATTCTAACCGAGGCGAGGCATGCTGGAACTTGGGAGGGTCTCCGTCTTGTTTTGTGTTGGTTTGGCTTGACTGGAGTGTTCTTTGTGCATGTGCCAAACCAGCCCTAGCACCGTTTGACATCAATAAATCTCTCCACAATGTTCAACGGGGTTATAATGTTCAATAATTACTGTTATAAAATCATCAGGCACATCCCTCTACTTCACCCCCCCCCCCCCCTTCTCTCTCCTTTTCTTTCCTTTCCTCTCCTTTCCTTTCCTTTCCTTCACTCAGCTCCGAGCAGTCTGGCGGTGTTAAGTAGCATCAAAGCTAAGTATGCTAACATACTAATTTAGCGCTGGAGTGGTAACAAAACAGACAGAGATTCCATAACAGTTTGAAGGCTAGCGAGCTAGCTGTGTGCTTCTGTGGTAGCCATGGCTTCACACTGGAACAATAGTTCCAGGGCACCATTGTCATGCTCACCCTTGCCGGGAGGTCCAAGGTTGTTGGTTGTGTGAGTAGAAGGGAAGAGGGGGAGTGAGGGACATGGAGAGTGGGAGATGAAGTGGTAGAGATGAGGAACACGGAGCAAGAGAAGAAGAGGCATTGTGGGAAGAAATGCAGAGGACAGTGTTTTACGAAAAGAAGCAGAAGAGATAGAGGGGAGAAAGGAGGAGAATGTGAGAGGTTGGAGATGAGCAGAGTGATAGAAGAGTAAGTAAGAGGAGAGTAAAGGATGAAAGAGATGAAACTGTACGCTACAGAGAAGAAGAGCAGCAAAAAGAGAGCAGGAAAGGTTTTGTGAAAGCGAGAAGTAGAGGGGCTACTTTGTGGGTGAGGGAATGAATCTTGCTTCGGTATATTTCGCTCTTAACGTTGTGCGTAATAGGGAAGTATGTGGCGTGTGCGTGCAATCGTGAGTGTGTGTGACTGCCTGGGCAGGAAATGCCAGAGCTGTCCCAGAGGAGTGCTAATTTAGAGGGGCCCATCTGGCCATCCAGCCTGGTCACATAGACTAGACGTAACATAGTAAATGTAAATACGGGACACTCAAATTAATATGATATGTTAAGTTTGGAATGGTTACTTAAAGCAAAAACTAAAGTAGGGAGGTTAGTCAGGGTGGATGGGTACAACGTGAACGTCCAGCAACCCAAAGGTTGTGAGTTTGAATCTTGACATTGACAAATAACTTTAGCATTTTAGCTAATTAGCAATTTTTCACTCCTGAACTTAACCTTAACACTAACTCCTGCCTAGCTAATACTAGCCAGCTAGCTAGAATTCGTAAACATGTCATACATTTGGCAAATTCATAACATATTATACTTTTTGCAAGTTCGTAACATATTGTACGATTTGGAAATTCATAACAAATAATAAGAATTGTAATTCATACGTATTATACGAAATGGGTGATGGACATCCACAAATGAATACCTACCATAACATATCATACTAAATGGAATGACACTGATTTACGTACAGAATAATACGAAATGCTCTGAGACCAGGTTGGGCCATCAGTCACCCCCCTTCCTCACCTGTCCCCCTCAGCTGTCCCATCATCTGTAGAGAGCGGGACCAGTACCCCCCTCTGAACACACACACCCTATCCCGCGACCACCCCATATAGCCTTCCCTGTGTGTCAACAGCAGCATGCAACCCCTGTATGCACTATGCACCCCTCTCAACCTATGCCTTTAGTGCTTGTTTGAATTCCCAGACCTCCTTAGCATTAAGCCCTCCCAGTGTGTAGTCTAGCCCCGCTTTGCCTTAACGCACCCCTGTCAAGGCACCCCTTCACACCCTCTTCTTAGCAACACACCCCTGTATGGGCCCACAATAGTACACTCTTATCATCAATGCCTGGAGAATAGGGCTGCATCGGTGTACTGAACACACAGGAAACGCACTTTCTTGAATTTAGTGTGAACATTTTGTACACTCAACAGTAGAACTCAGGGATCTTACTCTAGATCCATTGAATGCGGTAGACCGTGAATTCATATCAACATCCATAGGCTTTTCACCCAAAAAATCGAGATATTCTAATTGCCAAATGATAGCTCGTTATTCAGTATAGTGAATTCCCTCTATAGTGGTAATTTTAGTGTTGATTGATTCCATATAGCCATGCCATGTGTGTGTAAATGGGAGCTGGTCTGGTCCCTCTCTGTCATCACCTCCCGTTAACACACTGATAACGACACCAGGGGAGGCCTAGACGACTTCCCCTTAAACATGAAAAATACCTATATGCTTTCAAGGAAATATATTTCTGGTGTTGATTTCGAGGCGGACTGGAATATACTGATAAACTGCCTGCCCTCCACATGGCCATTTCTTATTACACTCACACACACACACCGTATAGATGAGGTTACAGAGTGAGGACTGTGGTAACTAAGTAATGACTGTTCTGTGACACACTTACACAATTAGAAGCTATAAAGTTATCTTGGGATTAGTAGCCACCCCCTGTAACAGCAGACTTTCTGTTGTCCTCTCAACGCTCGACTCCACTCCCTTCAGACAGAGCGCCCTTACAGTGAATGCTCCACTCACCGGTTTGGTCCAGGTTTAACTAGAGCTCAACTCTTCCTGATAATCTTGGTTTCCTGATAATCTTGGCAGGGAGAGATATATATTTATTTGTTTATTTGGTTTGTCATTTTTTTAAAGTTCTCTGGCTCTAGGTTTTGCTGAAGGCAGACATTTCCATTCCTCCCCTCCACATTCCATCCGCTCTCCCTCTAACCCTCTCCCCCTTTCCCTCTCTCCCACTCCCTAGCCATTCCTTTCTCTTTATTTGAAACTTTTTCTCTCTTTTCCCTTCCCATGCATGTCTTTTTGACACACTCTTGCCTCTCTCCATTTTCGGGTCTGTTTTCTTTCTTTTCTCCTCAATTGCCTCTCCTGCTTTTCCATTCCCTCCTTCTCTACCCTTGACGGAGCCTCTCTCTTATTTCTATCGTTCCTTTTCCTTCTCCGCAAATAGCTCTGCTGGCCTGTAATGGTCCTCCTTCGCCCAGCCAGATCCCAGCAGCCACTGCTCTTTCACGTATTGGGCGGCACAAGGTCCCCCTTCTGTTCTCTCTGTATGAATTTACAACCAGTGGGAAATGTGCAGGAAACACACACCATTTCAACTGTGGAGTTATGATTGTTAAATTGGAAATTTTGTTTTTCCCAACGAATTAGGAAATGTGTTTGAAAGTCAAAAGTTCAGAGCACAATAGGGACTTGCCTTTGGCGTCCGTCATATTCAATCCAAACATGAAGCACATCATATCCCAATGATACAAATGATAAATACAACACTAGATATTTATATGGGTAGTGTTGAGAGTGGCTTGTGTGCAGCAGACCAGTAGACCGGTCTCTTCCCAACAAGTACAGCGACATCTCCTGTGGGCCTCCCTGGTCGTCCATCTCCACTCTGTACGGGTTAGACTAGCATGCTAAATGCTAACCAGCAGCTGAGATGACAATAAAGGGGAGATTACAATGTGTTGGCCTGAGGCAGTTTGGCTTGCTCCTTTCTTGGCTACAGTATGTGTGTTCCTTTATCCCCCGTCCGTCCCTGTGTGCCTGTCCCCCTGTATGTACCTCCTCATGCATTCCCCCACCAGCTCTCATTATATTGGACGGCTGCTGGCTCTGTGAGGGGATCTCTGTCTGTGTGTGTCTGTCCGTCCCGTCCGTCCCTGTCTGCGGTGTACCTGAATGACTGTACTCACTATAGCTGGAGCGGGGCTCTCTACCCCTTTTTTTATCTCTCCCCCTTCATCTCGCTATGCACAGGTCATTTCCCCTATTGGGTTTCGATGAGCTCAGAGAGGTTTTCATGAACACCATGGCTCAGCCACAGTCTAAATCTCCTGACCTGACTTCCACCTGTCAACGCTTACTGAAGCGAAAGGCCTTTCTTATTGTGATGGTCTTCGGTCAATGTCGGAAGCCCTATTGGTAAAAGGGCTTGGTTGTTATGGTGTCCACATTCAGTGCAATATTGTCCAAGTGAATATAATTTTTTTTTTTACTAAGGCATTTGATATTTTTCCCCCGCCTTTTTTTCCCACTGCTCACAGTGCACTTAAGTCTTTAAGACTTATTTTTGTCTGCGCCCGACCCACTGTTAGAGGAATGTGTTCGCCCCATGGCGCTCCACCGCATCAGGTAAGTCGGTCAGGATGTTTATTCTGATACCCCATCACCTCACACGGAGGAGAAACAGAAGCAGCCCATAGCTACCCCTGTATACTGTACAGCCGTTCCACACAGACGGAGGCATTGACCGACAGGTTCACTGTGCTGGCACCAAGCCTGGTCTGGTCTGGCTGTTTTTGTCCGTGTTTGGAGAGAGGAAATGAGTACTGAGCTGAGCGACGTCTCCGTGTTCTTCCACACAGCTCCAGTCTGTCTCCACTCCAACACACAGTCAGACACACAGACCTGACTGACTGGCTAATGGCTATAAATAGTAGCCTGAGCCCAGGTCACAACTCCGACACGGAGCCAAGAGGGAGAGGAAGATTGGGGGGAGGAAAGAGAAAATGAACATGAAGGGGAAGATGTAGGGGGAAAAAAAAAAGAAGAGACCAATAGATGGCAACGAAAAGAACAGAGGAAAGTAGGGGTTGAAAAGATTGGGAGGACACAACACAACCTCTTATTCTCACTCCATAGTTATCACCAAAGAGATATACCTTTTGGGGGAAAAAGGAGGGAGCGCTCTTGACTGATGTTCTGTCATACCCAGAGCACAGATATATCATAAAAACAAGATGGCTTCCCCTAGATATCCCGTTAAGAGTTAGCTCTAAGTAGTATATCTTGGCGTGAAACCGAACCATCTGGTCCCCACTATCTCTGTGTCTACAGGAAGTTGTATCATGTACCCGAGTATGCACCCTACAAATCTCTCAACTCTCCGTCTTCAACGGAGGGGTTGTCTGTGACTAGGGATGTTACTATTGTTTTGTAGGCGAGGTGTAGGCTGGAAAGCGTGGAAACAAGGGAGTTAGAGTGGAAAGATATGCCATTTTGTGTAGGATGGTAGAGAGTGAGACAAAAGAAAAGGGTGATGATAAAACATTTTTTTAAATGATGCCGGTTGTTTTTTGGGGGTTATGTACCTGTTTGTTGTACAACGGCAGTATTTTGCAAGACATGGGGTTGCTGTTCTCATCATTCAAGTAAAGGATGTAAATGTGAATTTTAGAAACTTCACAAAACATTCTGGAATGATCTGACAATAAGCCACCGGTGGAAAGACAGTAATACAGTGTACATTTAGGATCCAAGTCTGTTTAGAGTTCGGAACAGGAAGATACCTTTGTTCAGTGTGGTGTGTCGCGCGCGTACACACGTACACACACACACACACACACACACACACACACACACACACACACACACACACACACACACACAGACAGTAAAATGGCTGAGGGGGACTAGGGAATGGTAAAAGCCTGACTATTAAGTGACATTCCAGTCTTTTCACCTCGTTTAACAGCTGATTTACCAGGTATGTCATGACAAAGCACATGTGGTGGTGGTGGGGGGGGGGTGCTTTTCCTCCATTGTTCCTCAAGCAAGGGGGGAGGCCGATGACATCACAAATTCCCATCAGCCTCAGTCCATGCATGCTCTACTCCTTTAAGTTTGCAGTCGTGTCAAAAAAATATATATATATTCTGCTCAAAATGTTTTAAAATGACCCTTTAGTGTGTGTACTTTTATTGTATTTATACTTGGGATATCACTTTTCCGCAGGAAACGTTCAAAAACCCCTGGAGTGTGTCTTTAAGTAAAATCTTAGCCCTCTCCTCTGTACTGCACCATCTGCTTATGTCATGTTCATCTTTGAACTCGTCGAGCAGAGCGTGTTTGGAGGTACTACAGGCTCTGCTGCTGTCCAAAATAAACGATTGGTGAGGTTACTGGCTTTCTCTTTCTCTCCCTCTGTGTGTGTGCTTGCGTGTGTATGTGTGTGTGTGTGTGTTGGGGCTGGGCGGTATACCGTGTTTTACGATATACCGGAATTGATGCACGGACCAGTATGGGTTTTTACTTTACCTTCTACAATGAAGGTAAAACAAAGAGGCATCGAGTTTGAAGGTAGGCCTTGAAATACACCCACAGGTACACCTCCAATTGACTCAATGATGTCAATTAGCCTATCAGAAGCTTCTAAAGCCATGACATCATTTTCTGGAACTTTCCAAGCTGTTTAAAGGCACAGTTAACTTAGTGTATGTAAACTTCTGACCCACTGTAATTGTGATACAGTGAATTATAAGTGAAATAATCTGCCTGTAAACAATTGTTGGAAAATGTACTTGTCATCCACAAAGGAAATGTCTTAACCGACTTGCCAAAATTATAGTTTGTTAACCAGACATTTGTGGAGTGGAAAAACAAGTTTTAATGACTCCAACCTAAGTGAATGTAAACTTCCGACTTCAACTGTATGAAATGAGTAAAGCAGTATGTAAACATTATTAAAGTGACTAGTGATGCCATGTCAATGTACATACTGTAGGGCAGCAGCTTCTAGGTGCAATGTTGACTAACCGGGTGGTAGCCGGCTAGTGATGGCTATTTAACATTCTGATGGCCTTGAGATAGAAGCTGTTTTTCTCTCTCTCGGTCCCAGCTGTGATGCACTGTGATGCACCTTGCCTTCTGGATGATAGCGAAGTGTACAGGCCTCGGCTCGGGTGGTTGATGTCCTTGATGATCTTTTTGGCCTTCCTGTGACATCGGGTGCTGTAGGTGTCCTGGAGGGTAGGCAGTGTGCCCCCTGGTGACGTGCATCTGTAAAAGTTTGTGAGGGTCTTAGGGGCCAAGTCGAATTTATTCAGCCTCCTGAGGTTGACGAGGCTCCTGTCTGCGTGGGTGGACCATTTCAGATTGTCAGTGATGTGTACGCCGAGGAACTTGAAGATTTTCACCTTCATGTGGATGGGGAGAGGGGCGTGCTCCTTCTTCTGTGACCTGAAGTCCACGATCATCTCCTGCATTTTGTTGACGTTGAGGGAGAGGTTATTTTCCTGGCACCACTCTGCCAGGGCCCTCACCTCCTCCCTGTAGGCTGTCTCGTCGTTGTTGGTAATCAGGCCTACATGAAGTAGCTAAGAGAGAACATTCAATGTAGCCGTGGTAGTGTGGAAAGGATCTCGAATGAGTGCAGGAAATGCAGAAATTGATTAAAATGCTGAAAATTATTTTTGGTTGAAGTTGAATTGAACAGTATAAAACAATCAGAATAGAGAAAGACCCATTGAAATCACTTTGTGTGTGTGTGTGTGTAAAAGACAACGTGCATGCTCAATCTTCGCCTTGTTTGTTTATGACTTCATTGAGGTTAGCTTGGTCGGCTCCAGTAATGTAATTACCATTGTTAATTGCTTCCACAAAAATATTTGACAAAGTTCCTAGTTATGACAGCATCTTTCTTGTTCTCTTCTCTCTTCCTTTCAAATCCTTCTCTTTTGTTCTCCCTATCCTCACTTTGTCTCCACTGTC
This sequence comes from Oncorhynchus clarkii lewisi, assembly GCF_045791955.1. Taxonomy (NCBI): domain Eukaryota; kingdom Metazoa; phylum Chordata; class Actinopteri; order Salmoniformes; family Salmonidae; genus Oncorhynchus; species Oncorhynchus clarkii. The sequence continues at coordinate 2,654,329 of NC_092176.1, read as the reverse complement.
CACCTTGGTAATGGTCCCCCCCCCTCCTTCTTTCTCCTTCCCAACATCCCCCTTTTTCGCTGTCCACCTTTTTCTTCTTATATCCCTCCCTCTCTGTCTGAGCTCATAGTTGGCTGGCGTTGAAGTGGGCTGCTGTACAGAGCTTGGTCTGTTATTCCAATCAGCCTGTACACGCAGGAAACCCACGTGTGTGAAGAGAAAGACAGGACACCTTTACATTACACGGCCTAGACGACACCAACTAGGTCCAGGGGAGATGCAGTACGTCGTGTAAAGAGGCGCATCTAGAATCAGATATCTCTCTAAGAGATCGTAGTGTGGGAGACATCTACACCACAAACCTTGAGTGGAACAGACAGACATTGCTGACACTCGCTGTTCCCCCCCCCTCCCCCCCCCCCCCATTTTTTTTCTTGTTCAATGAAAAGTGAATTAACGAAGTAGACCAGACCCAACTGATATTGCATTGCATTGCATTGAAGTCTATGGTTAAGTAGACCTAAATGAACACTTGTTTTATATGGTAAACAGCCTGAGTGAACAAGCTCAATTGATCTATCTTTGGTACAGTGTAAAGACGACGGCTCTTCCACTCCACGTGTCCCTGCGAGAAAAACCTTAATGCTAGCAGACAGTATTTTTTTCCTCTGTTAGCAAAATTTTAAACAAAAGGCTTTTAAAATCCCCACACATTTGTGAATCATTGCATTAATCAAGTGTGCAAAACTATGTGTAATATGGTTTAGATGAGAAGCTCCTGTATTGAATTGCGGTCGTTATTTTGTTTCTCTATATACGATGGTATTTACGGTATGCTAACAGCTGCACCCACACATGAAGTAGGACTGTGGCTTTGGCCACACCACATCCAGGGAAGTTGCAAATCTGATAGAGAGAGAGAGAGAGAGACTCGCTCTGGATCCTATTAGCTATCCCATATTTCTTCCCCTGCCCCATGGCAAAAAGTGTAGAATAGCAGAATATTAGCTTTAAAACGGCAACATTTTCTCTCTGCACCATGGCAAAAATGTGTTGAATCCACTGTATTATTTAGCCACACCCTATCGACGTGAAGTACAACATGAGTTATTATACATTGATTGTATCGTTAAATCTGTTTATTCACTTGTGGCGTTTTGATCTGGGAAGCATGTCTGTGGCCTGAATAAGCATCTCTATATGTGAGAGCCTGACTCCCACAGACCTTAACAAAGCAAGCCTGTTAAACACTGTGGACCCTCACAGCCAGCCAACTCCCTGTGGGTTGAGAATTTGTGCATGCAATCACGATTCCTTCCGTGCCTCTGTGACCTTTGAACCGGACCCTGTTGCAGACGGTGACCTCTGACCTTTGGGAATGCCTCTAGCACTAATTAGAGTGAAGCAGCCAAGGGCATGGCTTCCACCAGTTATTCACATTGATCTCAAGTGGGAAACTGAGACTTAGGTCACTCATATGATGAAGCTAGACAGACCGACACAAGGCTCAGTCAGACAGACACAATGGATGGGTGCATGGCTTTTGTGGTGGTTGTGCTTGGTAGAGATGAGCTGAATCTAAGCCAGGCTACTGAATGTGTTGTGTATGGTCATGTTCCCACCACAACCTCCAGAGAGAGCTGTGTCAGTCTGCCTTGTCCTAACAGGGGTTTCCTTTTCAGTCAGTCAACTTCGGTACATCATACTATTGGGAGTCGAACTCTCGCGACTTTGGTTGAATGATCTACAAGGCCAATGAAATCTGCGCCTCGCTGGAAGCCCCACCTTCCGCAGGCGAATAACCGCGAGGCTTGGATTCACTCTATCAATTATTACGCTCTTCACCTCGGTTTGAATAGGAACGATTCGTGGTACAAAAACAAACAATTGGAAAACGAGACTGTCTTACGTTGCACCAACTAAACTATCCCATAGTGGTAGAGCGTGCTCACCCCCTTGACATTATGTGCTGAAGTTTTTGTATTTGTTCTCACAAGTTTCCTAATCACAAACACTTAGTTATTCTTCAATTTGCTGGAGCAATGAGTAAGATGGCTAAGAAAGCAACCGAGACGACAATGGCTAAGCCGGGTTCGGGGTCGAGATCATGCCCCCAGTCGTGTGGTTATACTATTTCTCTTGAGAGATGTTCACACGCTTAGACGGCCCTCGCTCAAACCAGTCCATGTGCGCATTGTCATATGCTGCATGCAAACTCCCTGGAAAGGCGTGTAAGCATTCCTGAGGAAGCTTGGGGTTACCAATGGCGACTTTCCCGGATGCCCTGTTCGGCTGGTACAGTCGATATTTCCTGTTTCCGGAATGGGACAGGGGTTTACGCCTCATTCTAGACATCTGTGCCCTGAACAAACATCTCCGAGTTTGCAAGTTCAAAATGCTGACAAACCAGAAGCTGTTACGGTCCGTGCATCCAGCGGCTGTTAGGGTCAATATCATGGGATATCTTTATCAATTCTGAACAAAAATGTTCCAGATACGCATTACCCTTAATTCCTTGTATGGAGCTAGGATATTCTCTGTAATGGGACAGTTACTACATGCATCCAATCCGGACCTCCGAAATCTAGCTGCTACTAAATGAGTCCAGGGAGATATCTGGAGTGAGATTCAGTGCATTCGGAAAGTCTGCAGACCCCTAGACTTTTCCCACATTTTCTTATGTTACAGCCTTATTCTAAATTTGATTTAAAAAAATATCAATCTACACACAATACCCCATAATGACAAAGCAAAAACAAGGTTTTTAGGAAAATGAAAAAAAGTATTCAGACCCTTTTCTATGAGAATCAACATTGAGCTCAGTTGCATCCTGTTACAATTGATCATCCTTCAATTCAATTGATTGGACATGATTTGGAAAGGCACACACCTGTCTACAAAAGGTCCCACAGTTGACAATGCATGTCAGAGCAAAAACCAAGCCATAAGGTTGAAGGAATTGTCCGTACAGCTCCAAGACAGGCTTGTGTTGAAGAACAGATCTGGGGAAGGGTACCAAAACATTTCTGCAGCATTGAAGGTCCCCAAGAGCACAGTGGCCTCCATCATTCTTAAATGGAAGAAGTTTGGAAACACCAAGACTCTTCCTAGAGCTGGCCGCCCGGCCAAACTGAGCAGTTGGGGGAGAAGGACCTTGGTCAGGGAGGTGACCAAGAATTCAATGATCACTCTGACAGAGCTCCAGAGTTCCTCTGTGGAGATGGGAGAACCTTCCAGAAGGACAACCATATATGCAGCACTCCACGAATCAGGCCTGGATGGTAGAGTGGCCAGATGAAAGCCATTTCTCAGTAAAAGGCACTTGACAGCCCGCTTGGAGTTTGCCAAAAGGCACCTAAAGGACTCTCAGATCACGAGAAACAAGATTCCCTGGTCTGAAGAAACCAAGATTAAACTCTTTGGTCTGAATGCCAAGCGTCACGCCTGGAGGAAACCTGGCACCATCCCTATGGTGAAGCATGGTGGTGGCAGCATCGTTCTGTTGGGATGTTTTTCAGCAGCAGGGACTGGGAGACTACCCAGGATAGAGGGAAAGATGAATGGAGCAAATTACAGAGAGATCCTTGATGAAAACCTACTCCACAGCTCTCAGGACCTCAGACTGGGGCAATGGTTCACCTTCCAACAGGACCACAACCCACAGCACACAGCCAAGACAACGCAGGAGTGGCTTCAGGACAAGTCTCTGAATGTCGAGTGGCCGATCCAGAGCCCGGACTTGAACCCGACTGAACATCTCTGGAGAGACCTGAAAATACCTGGGTAGCGACGCTCCCCATCTAACGTGATAGAGTTTGAGAGGATCTGCAGAGAAGAATGGGAGAAAATCCCCAAATACAGGTGTGTACCAAGTTTGTAGTTTCATACCCAAGACGACTCAAGGCTGTAATCGCTGCCAACGGTGCTTCAACAAAGTACTGAGTAAAGGGTCTGAATACTTACATAAATGTCATATTTCAGTGTTTGATTTTGAATATATTTGCTAAAATGTCTAAATACCTGTTTTTGCTTTGATTTTTATTTAAATCCATTTTAGAATTAGGCTGTAACGTAACAACATTTTGATAGAGTATAGGGGTCTGATTACTTTCCGAATGCACCGTACAGGCAACAGGGCTCTTGATCCAGGAGGGGATTGAACGTCTCTGCTGTAACCAAGAAGTTTGCCCTTGACATCTAGCCACTTAGCTAGCAGGTTAGCAAACCAAATGCACAGCTGGAGGTCTGAGCTGGATATTATTTGTTACAGTTATAAGCAGTGGCGTACCACACACCTCCGTAGCCACCTGCAAGGCGGAGGTGCCCCAAACCAAATAATAATTTAAACATGTTTTATATATATATATATATACTCTACCTTTCAAAAGTTTGGGGTCACTTAGAAATGTCCTTGTTTTTGAAAGATTTAAAATGACATTGAATTGATCAGAAATAGAGTGTAGACATTGCTAATGTTGTAAATGTCTATTGTAGCTGGAAACGGCTAATCCAAGTTTATCATTTTAAAAGGCTAATTGATCATTAGAAAATTGCAAAAGGGTTATGTGAGCACAGCTGAAAACCGTTGTTAAAGAAGCCAAAAACTGGGCCTATTTTAGACTAGTTGAGTATCTGGAGCATCATTCTTACTTTTTTATTCTAGCCTACTTGGTAAATATTGTCTAATGATCAATTAGCCTTTTAAAATGTATAAACTTGGATTAGCTAACACAATGTGCCATTGGAACACAGGAGTGATGGTTGCTGATAATGGGCCTCTGTATACCTATGTAGATATTCCATTAAAAAAAACTGCCGTTTCCAGCTACAATTAGTCATTTACAACATTAACAATGTCTACACTGTATTTCTGATCAATTTGATGTTATTTTAATAGCCAAATAATGAGCTTTTCTTTCAAAATCAAGGACATTTCTAAGTGACACCAAACTTTTGAGTGGTAGTGTGTGTATATATAAACTCAGCAAAAAAAGAAATGTCCTTTTTTCAGGACCCTGTCTTCCTTTCTTTTTAATAGCGGTTTTGGAGCAGTGGCTTCTTCCTTGCTGAGCGGCATTTCAGGTTATGTCGGTAGAGGATTCGTTTCACTGTGGATATAGATACTTTTGTAATCGTTTCCTCCAGCATCTTCACAATGTCCGTTGCTGTTGTTCTGGGATTGATTTGCACTTTTCGCACCAAAGTACGTTCATCTCTAGGAGACAAAACGCATTTCCTTCCTGAGCTTTATGAAGGCTGCGAGGTCCCATGGTGTTTATACTTGCGTACTATTGTTTGTACAGATGAAATTGGTACCTTCAGGCGTTTAGAAATTGCTCCCAAGGATGAACCAGACTTGTGGAGGTCTACAATTTGTTTTTCTGAGGTCTTGGCTGATTTCTTTTGATTTTCCCATGATGTCAAGCAAAGAGGCACTGAGTTTGAAGGTAGGCCTTGAAATACATCCACAGGTACACCTCCAATTGACTGTAATGATGTCAATTAGCCTATCAGAAGCTTCGAAAGCCATGACATCATTTTCTGGAATTTTTCAAGCTGTTTAAAGGCACAGTCAACTTAGTGTTTGTAAACTTCTGACCCACTGGAATTATGATACAGTGAATTATAAGTGAAATAATCTGTCTGTTTTCCAATTGTTGGAAAAATTACTTGTCATGCACAAAGTAGATTGCGTAAACTATAGTTTGTTAACAAGAAATTTGTGGAGGGTTGAAAACAAGTTTTAATGACTGCAACCTAAGTGTATGTAAACTTCCGACTTCGTGTGTGTGTGTGTGTGTGTGTGTGTGTGTGTGTGTGTGTGTGTGTGTGTGTGTGTGTGTGTGTGTGTGTGTGTGTGTGTGTGTGTGTGTGTGTGTGTGTGTGTGTGTGTGTGTGTGTGTGTGTGTGTGTGTGTGTGTGTATAACGCTGAGAGAGATGATTCTGAAAGTAACGGATACATTTGCTTAAACTGTAATAATAACAATATTTGAAGACAGTAACTCGTTGAATTACTCTTACTCCTAAAAGTAATATATTACTGTAGATCGTTCTTTTTGTGACATGTTACTTTTGTATCTCATTTCCCCAACACTGTTCCTCATCACTCATCTCACACACTCACACACACACTGACTTATTCATTTTGCACAATGATTTCACAATCATTCACTAATTCAGACATGGTTACCCAGTTAGCCTGTCTGCTGAGGTCTTTATAGAGGTGAGGTTTAAGGGTCAATCAATGTCCTCAGTGTCTGTGGGCTACTGTGTGGGTCTTTTAGAATGGCCTGCCTCTGGCCAGCACTAGCCACAGTGACCTCTTCCTTATAATGTCTTCTATTCTGTCTTTGTTGAGGTCCCTACTTTGCTGTACTCTACTGTATATACCTTGTATAGGAGATTCATATAGCAAAACGTCAATGCCTCTGTCCTTAGCTCATAGGCACAAGGCAAATGTGTGATGTAATCTAATTTGTCAATGTGCTGATACTGGTGAAATTTGAAAAGGCTCTTTTAAAAAAAAGAAAAATCTATCAACATCTCAATGGGAGAAACTTGAACAAATGATGTGATATTCAATGTTACCTGTCCTGTCATGCTCTACAATATATGTGACTCCATAAAGTAATCCGAGTCGGAGAGAGGTTGGCAGGCACTGTCTCAACAGTAAACTGTTTCTGCTCTGTTTCTCATGGGCTTGAAAGTGAGGTGAATGGTTCATGGTGTTTTGCTCGTAGGGCATAGAGATCACATATTCTCTCTCTCTCTTATTTGTATTTATTTATATACAGTGGGGCAAAAAAGTATTTAGTCAGCCACCAATTGTGCAAGTTCTCTCACTTAAAAAGATGAGAGAGGCCTGTAATTTTCATCATAGGTAAAATCACATTGTAGAATTTTTAATGAATTTATTTGCAAACTATGGTGGAAAGTAAGTATTTTTCAGTGGAAGGCACTTAACCCTAATTTGCTCCAGGTGTGCTGTACTACTATGCTGACCCTGTAAAACAACACATTTCACTGCACCTATCCGATGTATGGGACAGCAAAACATATTTTATATTATGATGATACTGGTGAAGTGGTCTGATGGGACAGCCAAACAAAAGTCCTATGTTTGGCTATGCTACCAGCCTCGGTCATGTGAATGAACCTACTGTTATGCCTATACGCCATTTGTGTGTGTGTGTGTGTGTGTGTGTGTGTGTGTGTGTGTCAAATCAAATTGTATTTGTCACATACACATGGTTAGCAGATGTTAATGCGAGTGTAGCGAAATGCTTGTGCTTCTAGTTCCGGCAATGTAGTAATAACCAACGAGTAATCTAGCTAACAATTCCAAAACTACTACCTTATACACACAAGTGTAAAGGGATAAAGAATATGTACATAAAGATATATGAATGAGTGATGGTACAGAGCAGCATAGGCAAGATGCAGTAGATGGTATCGAGTACAGTATATACATATGAGATGGGTATGTAAACAAAGTGGCATAGTTTAAAGTGGCTAGTGATACATGCATTACATAAGGATGCAGTAGATGATATAGAGTACAGTATATACGTATACATATGAGAAATAATGTAGGGTATGTAAACATTATATTAAGTAGCATTGTTTAAAGTGGCTAGTGATATATTTTACATCAATTCCCATCAATTCCCATTATTAAAGTGGCTGGAGTTGAGTCAGTGTGTTGGCAGCAGCCACTCAATGTTAGTGGTGGCTGTTTAACAGCCTGATGGCCTTGAGATAGAAGCTGTTTTTCAGTCTCTCGGTCCCAGCTTTGATGCACCTGTACTGACCTCGCCTTCTGGATGATAGCGGGGTGAACAGGCAGTGGCTCGGGTGGTTGTTGTCCTTGATGATCTTTATGGTCTTCCTGTGACATTGGGTGGTGTAGGTGTCCTGGAGGGCAGGTAGTATGTGTGTGTGTGTGTAGTGTTGCATATTTTCAGGGATCTCATTACGGTACGAACGTCCTCTTTGAGAGAGTGTGTGACTTGAGTGAGCAGAGAGCAGCAGGCCAGGTTTTCTTGTGTGGAACGGAAACCCTGCAGTGCACCGAGCATAGCTTACATGGGTTCCAGGTGAGACTGAGGGAACAATGTCACTGTGTGCTATTGTTCAGATGTTGTGTAATAAGTGCCTCACTGTCTTACGCAGGGCCCTTCGCCAACAAGGTCAAATAAGGGTAAAAAAAATTTCATGAACAGGCATAACGGAGAGGAAGAAAGAGCGAGGGATGGAATGAGAGGAAAGGGAGAGAGTCATGCTTGAACAGAGCTCATCTGCTGGCACATTTTGGACAGGCATCACTCTCTGGGAATGCTCGCTAGGATTTAGGCAAAAGTATGCGCAACCAATGCCAACTGTGTGTGTGTGTGTGTGTGTGTGTGTGTGCGTGCATTCGTGTGTGCATGCATGCGTTTGCACGTATATGAGAGTGCGTGTGTGCGTGTACTGTCGACTTAAAATGATATTTTGGCAATGAGGCCCTTTATCTACCTCCCCAGAGTCAGATGAACTTGTGGATACCATTTGTATGCATGTCCATTATGTTAGGGGAATTTTCATGACCCAATGCTAACTAGCGTTAGCGCAATGACTGGGAGTTTGTGTATCTAGCACACTGACTGGAAGTCTATGGGTATCTGGGTGCTAGCAGATACCCATAGACTTCCAGTCATTGCGCTAACACTAGTTAGCAATTGCACTAGAGATATTTAACAACCTTCTTCAAACTGCTTATTTTGGTTTATTTACTTTTATTTAACTAGGCAAGTCAGTTAAGAACAAATTCTTGTTTACAATGACTGCCTACCCCGGCCCAACCCTAACCCGGACGACGATGGGCCAATTGTGTGCCCCCCTATGGGACTCCCAATCACGGCCGGTTGTGATACAGCCTGGAATCGAACCAGGGTCTGTAATGATACCTCTAGCACTGAGATGCAGTCAGTGGTGGAAGAAGTACCCAAATGTGGGTACTTGAGTAAAAGTCTAGATACCTTAATAGAAAATGACTCAAGTTGATGTAAAATTCTACTTGAGTAGAAGTCTAAAAGTATTTGGTTTAAAATATACTTAATTATCGAAAGTAAAAGTATAAATAATTTCAAATATCTTATTAAGCGAACCAGGTGGCACCATTTTCTTGTTTTTTATTTTCTTTACGGAAAGCCAGGGGCACACTCCAACACTCAGACATCATTTACAAATTAAGCAAGTGTGTTTAGTGAGTCCTCCAGATCAGAGACCATAGGGATGACCAGGGATGTTCTGTTGATAAGTGTGTGAATTGGACTATTTTCCTGTCCTGCTAAGCATTCAAAATGGAACGAGTACGTTTGGGTGTCAAGGAAAATGTATGGAGTAAAAAGTACAATATTTTCTTAAGAAATGTAGTGAAGTATAAGTAGTATAAAATATAAAAAGTAAAGTACAGATACCCCCAAAAAACGACTTAACTAGTACTTTAAAGTATTTTTACTAAGTACTTTACACCACTGGATGCAGTACCTTAGAACCCTGCACAACTCGGCAGCTAGGGTTAAGTGCCTTGCTCAAGGGCACATTAACATATTTTTTACGTAGTCGGCTCAGGGATTTAAACCAGCGACCTTTCTGTTACTGGCACAATGCTCTTAACCGCTAGGCTACCTGCTACGCGATACTAGTGCAAAGCTGTAACAAACTAAATGTTGGCTCACTGAATCGCTGGATCCATGGTTGTGATGATGTAGTGTGTTTGTGCTCCTGTCCCTAAGCTGTGTCTTTCTCTATCTCTCCACAGGGCTCTATTTACCTACGATGGGGTCACCAACAACCTCAAACTGGCTGACTCTGGAGGTAAAGGGTAGTTCCACCTGTAGTTAGTAACAGATACGATTAGCATTCCTGAAACATTATTTTGGTGAAATATAATTAGATATCTGAGAAGCTAATTGATTGCACCCAAATTGGCCATTTGCATTTTTAGGATTCAGACAATAAATATAATACCCAAAATCCGATTTGGACCAAACTTCTTCCTTACAATGATTAAGACGAAGAATCCCCAAAAATGTGTCAAAAGCCACCCACAGACCTCCCCACACCCCATGCCAATCCCACCCTAACAACTGGTTGGCTTGAATTGTGTGGATGACCACACAATTTATTTTCATCGTGAGCCGAATCTATTGGTTTTCTATCCAAAGTTGCAAAGGAAATGTTGTGATCTATTTAATAAACACATGACACCAGCAACATTTATAAAAGAGTGTGGTGGTATAGCAGGAACAGCGGTGTCTAGTTGTCAGAACCTGGTACTTTCACATTACTTTATGGTAGATAATGCAAGGGACATCAATTACACATTTCTCTGAACAAGGGGTGGGAAAAATCACCAGATTCACAGGGAATACATTACATAGTATGGAGAAGCAATACTCCAAGCCACAGCTTCATACTACTTGTCAAACATAGATAGCTGATACTGTATGTTGGTTGTTGGGGTGGGATTGGCACGGGGTCCGTGGGTGGCTTAACTCATCAAGAATTTTGGTCCACATTGGATGTTGGGTAATATATTTATGAATTGTTATTTGAATCCTATAAATTAAAATAGCCAATTTGGGTGCACTCAATTAGCTTAATTTATCTGAGATAAAATTACATTTCAATAAAATAATGTTTCAGGAATGCCAATCTTACCTGTTTCTCACTACAGAATCCATTTCAGAACAATGTGAGATGGTGGTCATGGCTTGCTGAAATGACTAAAGCTAACTGGACAGTTCTAACTTTCCACTTCATTGTTTTTTGTGACTTTTTCCCCTTTAAATGATAAAGACGGAAAGTTGGTGGTGTTTATTAAGCTCTCTCTCCTCTCTCTTTCTCTCTCTCCTCCCTGTCTGTCCTACAGCGGGTGGAGTGGTGGAGTTGTCAGGGAAGTTCCACATAGCCAGGCCTTTGTATGGGCTCTGCAGGGCTGGCTCAGCCGAGACAGGAGGCCCTCGGGTCGCCATGATCTGCTGGGTGAGTGTCATCCACTACAGCATGGCCCTCTCATACAGTCGTATGGACATGCCATACAGTATGTTACCTGATGAACTCCAATGACATGATGCTTGAGGTAGAAGTTGCCCATAACCACAGATCTAGGATCAGATTCTCTACCCTCAAACCTAACCTTAACCATTAGGAGGATGAAACCATATCTGACCCTGTATCAGGTTATAGGCAAGCTGTTTCAAGCTGTTGTCTCCCACTGGTTCTAGCTACTGTTGGATGTGTTTTGATTGGCCCGTTGGTTAGGGGTCAACGTGTGTGATGTGTAAGTGAACTTGCGGACTCGGGACGCCAGGCCTACCTTCTGACTGATGACCGATGAGCACACACACACACACACACACACACACAAGCAGGGGAGCAGATGCTTAGAATGTTCACAATGTGCTTCGCTGGTCCCGTCTCTATGGCGACCTTATGGAATGTTGTGGTGTGGGTTAGGGGTGCATCTGTAACCAGCAAAACACACACACATCTGAAAATTGTGAAACATACTGTACCTCCAAAAAATGTCAGTGTACCTTAATTATCTCGTATAAGATTTGTAACTTGCTAATAACGTTATGCTTACTCCCTAACATTGTCAAATGGTGTACATGCAGGTACCTAATGACAAAAGACTGAAACTAGACTTTCTGATAGTGAACAGAGGCTTGGGTTAAAAAGAGCTCAACACCCCCTGTGTGTTTCCTGTGTTTGTCTCCAGGTCGGGCCAAACGTGGATGAATACCGCAGGACGGAATGTGCCAGCCATGTGCCCGCTATCAAGGCCTTCTTCAAGGTACGGTACCACACCACTCCTATCCCTGCCCTGCGCTACCAGTTTGTCTGTTGGTCATGCAGCCAGTTTGAGGGGCCTTATTGCAGCTGCAGCATTTGATAGCATTCAGGAGAGGCATGATACAGATTTCTCTCTTTCACTCACTTTCTCTATCCATCTCCTACAATCCCGTGTCGGTACCGTTGTGGAATGTAGCTCTCCGTGGGTGGCTGTTTTGTCTCTTCACTCTGTTTCTCTAACGATGAATAATGGGTAAACAGGCTCCGGTAGTAACTGTCAAGGCGATACAGAGAGAGCTGGGTGATGCTAGTGTGGGAAGGGTGGAACTCGCCTGACCAGGCCCGAGGGAATGAATAGTCAAGTTGTCACACACACGCATCAAACCCACACCAGCACGTGCATTATGTGCACACGAATACATCAGTAAATATGCACCAGCAGGCACACACACAAAACCCTCCCCCACACACACACACAACTTCTCTCTGTCTCTCACACATACAAACA